>NC_143160.1:7126983-7477216 GCF_041381405.1 Jatropha curcas
TTTACACTCGAGTAAAAGTTTTTTAGTAAAAAAAAAAAAAAAATAGATGGAGTGGAGAAAGCATGAAGATTGATGTAGAGCCAAAAAAGGGAAATAAAACACGAAGGAATAAAATGATTTACCCGAAATTTCAGTTTGCCGTCAATAACTCAAAACAACGTAACTTAAAAAACCCATGGAAATACTTATATAGACATCACATGCTGATATATAATTCTAATGGCAAAGCCGAACACCAAAATACCTTATATAACTATCTTCTGAACTTTTCCTAAAATAACTAGTCCTGCAATACCATCTTACTACTACACCAAAATAATAATAACAATAGCTAGTCTTAAGCTGGTGATCCTGTGCAGTTGCAGTGGCATAGTAAAGATATTACAGTCAAACTCAGTCGACAAAGTCAATATTCAAATATTCAAAATCCACTTTATTTATGATATTTTATACTGCAGCAAGAAGTAATAAAACTAAAACATTAAAAGAATAAAAATGCAAAAGCAAGTTGATGTTAAAATGTTCTATACCTATCGAAGAAGCTGGAACATATGAAATCTGCAACATAATCATAATATGAGTTGAAGTAGAGGAGAAAATATGCTTGCTTCAAAATCAGAGAGAGCAGATTTCAATGGCAACTGGCCAATTGATGATGAAAGGGAGAGGGCAAAACTTATACAAAAATTTTGGATGTCAATGTATAAGCAAATTCTCAAGATCAGGCACATTGAAAGGGCAGGTATGATCGTGAATTGGAGGAAAAAAGAGGAAAAGAAAAGAATTTAATTTGCTTTTGCTAGGAACCAAGATGCACTTTTTTCTATCAAACAACAGCATTAAAGGGTACATAAAGAAGCAATCAGTTCTCATCCCAACTTTTCCTCCTGACAAATTTGTACGTTCCAACATTCTTCCTTTTATCAGATATTCTATAGTGAATTAAGCAAGCTATTTTGATTATAAATTAAGGCCAAAAGAAAATCACAATGAAGGATAATTGTGACATTTAACTGGTACTTTGATATTAGAAACTATGCAACCAGTACAACACAGAGACATATATATGTTAAATTTGCCACTTATTGACCTTCATACAACTACACAACATATCAAAAGGGGACTAATGCAAATACAAAAACTCATAGGAATTAGGAACTAACTAAATTTATAGCAAAGGAAAAAGAAATAGATTACATATATATATGAAGCTTGATATAATTATTATGGCTATCCAAAACTATATTTTCAACAATTTATAGCGCAAATTCAAGCTCACAGCTAAAGACCGAATAGGCTAAGCACAAACATGTCAAGCTTGATCTTTTATTAACAGAGATTTTACATAAGCCAAACCGAAGCAAGCTCTTCGCTAAACACGGAAAGTAATACAAAATGTGAAATTCAGTGAACCTCGTATGTGCCTCCAATCCAAATTCCGTTTACTTTTCGAGAATACTCGGGAAAAGAAAGCAAAATAACATTTATCCGATATGAAGACGATGAAATGAGTGTATGTTTATCTACAAAGGAAAACAGAAATGAAAAAGGAGAAGAATGAGAGATGAAAAAACCTGCAGATTTCTGGATTTTCCGAGGGATTAGGGCGGCAAATATATGTTATTCGAGTTCTAGCAGAATTAAGCGAGAGATGTGGTGGTTGCAGATTGTTGGGAGTTCGGGCTGGCTGCTCAAGAGGCTGAAGTTTTTTTCTTTTTCTTTTCTTTTTTTTATTTATTTCGTTTTAAAAATTTTTTATAATGAAGTTAAATCTAGATCACACGCCACAAATTTTTTATAATAGAACATACACCCCGCTATTTCTATGAATTTAGATTCCTTGCCCCCAATTTCTAGTGCTGTGCTTATAGCTCCAGTTTATCTTGTAATTTTTTGTTTTTATAACAGTCTCCTTGAATTTTAGATTTCTTTTTTTTTTTTTTTAATATCAAATGTTTTAAGAGGTTTTTTTTTTTTTTTTTTTTTGAGTATCAGGGGAGGCGATTTAAATTTGGACCTATTGCTAGGTCTTATATGCATTTACTATCAGATTATGATTCGGTGTGCATTTTAAGAAGCTTTTTGAATAAATTTGAATCCTTAATTTATTTTTTATTTCAAGTTCAAACATTGATTGATGTTAGACAAATTAACAATTTTACATATGGAGTTTAGACCATTGCGTCACAACTTCACATTTTTTTTATGTCAATAAAGTATAGTAGAAAATTTTTAATTTATACAGTAAATTAAACTCGAGACAATAGGGTCTTCAAAATATTTGAACTTAACTTGAAAAAATTAGGTAAAAAATCTGATAAAAAAACAATATCGACCGGTAACGGATTCGGTCCAAATAATTAGGGCCCAAAAAATAATTTTACTAATTATAAGATAAAATTTTATCTGATAAAAATTTTATCTTATAAATAGTAAAATTATTTTTAATCTAGGGGCTACAACCCCTCTCAAATTCCTCGGGTTCGTCGTTGACCTCGTCAAAACAAAATAAGAATTTGATTGCGTCCTCCTCTGCTTGATAAAATTGAAATCATTTTAAACCAAATAAAATAATAACAAATCAAATTTATTAAAGCGATCCCACTATTGCGATGGTCGTTTATCCTTTTGAGAGAATCAATTAGAATTTGATTCAACAATGAAAAATAAAGAAGATTTATCATAATAACTAAACAACCAATAACTTTAAATATTACAAATAAGTCAGCTTCATTAGAATCTAAGATTATCATTGATAATTAAAAACAAACATAATCAAACTAAGAGAGTTTCTCATACACCGCCAGTTAGCCCTAGTTTTCTTTTTACAATCCTATTAACATTAAATTTTAACGCGCAATCCGGTGGACATCGTTAAAAATGGATTTAAATAAGTTTCTTTCAACATCGCTAAACATCATGTTCTTACAAATGACAATCTTTTAGTTAGATTAAAGATAACTAACGGAATGCCTCTCTCTTTTTCTTTCACAAGCAAAGATAGATTTTTAACAGCAAAATTGTTGAAACACCAAATAATTATGTCTTTACAATTTTGGAAACCATAATCCCGGAATGTTTTTGTCTCCAATTGATTCCAAGAATCCTCTTAGCTCTCGTGTCCAAACTAGTTCCTATTTCTATGATCCATTCACAAAATTACCACCAATCACAGACTTTTGATCTTTTGTTTAAAGAAAGCCGAAACAGGGGAGGGAGAACAAATCAATTTGCATGAATCATTTGATATATTATAATTAATAAAAGAAATGTCTTTATCTTAAACAAGCTTTACCTAACAAAAGGGTCCAATTTTGTGTTTTAAAGAAAAAGAATGTTTTGTTTCAATCACCAGATTGATTTCTTAACTTTTCTACCTACCACTTCATTCCTGGATTATTTTCTTCAAATAATAATTTAATAATAAATCATTCTTTTAATCATAAAATAAAAATATTCCAAGTCTTACAAAGAGAGTTATTGTTTCTCGCTAAATTATAAATATTAAATGCTTTCGAATTCATACCCATGGAAATCAATTTTCATATCTAGCTCTAATATGGGATTTTTTTTTATGTAGTTTGAAATGTAAAAGAAAATAAATCTAATAAAAAATTAAAAATGAAAATACTTAAAAGAAATTAATCAGCTAAATAAATTAAAGGAGCATTTTCTAAGTTGAAACTAATGAAATTTACAAAATTTTATAATTTTGCTTACAATTTATAATTGACATATTCAAAAGATAAAAAAAAGTAATTTATAATTTTATAATCCTTACTTATAAATTTTATTTCATAGGTGTGCCCATTGAATAAAATTTTTAGTGTACATATATATATGATCTAAGAATATATCCTAGTTTGAATCTTTTGTTGCTTATAATACTCAAAAAAAAAAAAAAAATTATGCATGTCTATAAAAATATGAATGAGTGAGGAAATTTTAGGATTGCGTGAAACGCCCCTATTAAGAATTTTATTTTGATTGGTTGAAAAAATACAAGTAATTTA
This sequence comes from Jatropha curcas, assembly GCF_041381405.1. Classification (NCBI taxonomy): domain Eukaryota; kingdom Viridiplantae; phylum Streptophyta; class Magnoliopsida; order Malpighiales; family Euphorbiaceae; genus Jatropha; species Jatropha curcas. Next base: position 7,130,997 of record NC_143160.1, read on the forward strand.
ATTTTGGTCATATTAATTTTCTATTTAAATATAAATTTTATTGAATAAAATCAAAAATTATGTTATATACTATATAAGGTATATATAAAATATTGTAATACTATTTTTTTTCATCTTTTTTATAACTAGAATCGTAGTTTTGAACCGAAACCATACAATATAATATTAAATTAAGATATATAATATATATATTAAACATAGTAATATATGTAATATTATATGGCAATAGAGAAAGACAAATAATATTCAATATATTAATCATTTTCGGTTTCTAATTGTCGATTATTGTCTACTTATAAATTCTTTGACATTTTACTTTTTTTTTTTACTTCTTTTCTCTGAGATATATAAGTAAGTTTTAATCTGCTTGACATTTTACTTCTTTTTTTTAAGCAATATTTTATTTCTTAATTACTTATTTATCAAAATTAATTATTTTATTCTTGTATTTTTTAGATAAAATAGTTTATTTTCAAAATGAGAAAAAAGTAATTAATTTTGACAAAGGCTTTTAACAGAAAAAGTACAAAAGCTATACAGTATACATAAAATCATTATTTTTAAAAATTCATGAATATGCATATGTAAAGTACACTCTTCTCTTTCAATAAAGTGAATTATTACATAGCAAATAAGAAATCAATTAACAAACAATTTAAAAATTTCTAATTTATATAACAATAATAATAATTTTGTATACTTGCAATTACAATATGCATATGAATTGTCAATTATTTATTTATAATCATGCATGGCAAATACATGTGCATTATTCTAATATTTTGTTTCAAAATTGAACCTAACTGTTCTTTTAATTAGAATTAATATCCAAATATTTAATTCAAATTTAAATAATATAACATAAAAAATTGCAAGAAAAAGGAATGATAATGTACTTATTACAAGAGATTATAAAAACAAAATCATCATTGTATACTAAGGTATTGCCTAGTGGTAAGTGTATATACAGTCTGACCCAAACATTGAAAAAAAAATCACCATTAAAATTTGATAATAGACTTTTTTTTTTTTTTTTGAAGTCGATTATAGACTTAATTTAATCCAATATGCCTTTTTCTTTAATATTTTTTTTCATATATTTACTTTATTCTCATACAAATTTAATTTTTTTTTAACATAAGTTCTCGTAGATTAACTAAAATCCAGTATTATCTAAAATAAAAAATGTTAAATTTTCTAAAGATTGAATTCGATATTCAAAATGGCTAAAATCTAGTTTTTTTTCCTCAGCTCCACTCCATACCAACTCCAATATTTCAATTTTTATTTTCATTTTTTCTGAATTCAGATATTATTCATAAAACTAAAAATTAAATATCATGCATGCTGTGTTGGAAGAATTAAAAAAAGAAATAGTATTTATATATATTAAAAGTGAAATTCTTTATATAGATTCTCCATTCAATAGTTTTCTTTTCATTATGTATTTTTACAGATTTTGGCTTTGGCTAATCAAATCACAGTATCACATGGTTTCATGTGCAGGTCAATTCCTTTTTCTGTTGTTCCTTTCCCTGTCCCTAAACCTTCACTCCACAGCATCATATACCCCCATCCCAAAACAAAAAGAACCCATCTTTGGTTGAAAATTGAAATCTTTACAGTCACTTCTGTTTACTGTTCAAACCTAGATCACCGTCACATTTGTTTGTTATCTCCTATATTTTGGCTACAGCTCTATCGTTTCTCTTTTCTTGATCATTGGTTCTTGATTATTATTGTTATTATCACTATTCCTTGCTTCTTTCTTTTCCAATTCTTGATTCTCTGAAACTATTTAGATATTATTTGTGACAGTGGGATGAGTTTGTCGTCCATATTATAGCTTTTGGCGTCGTATTTATTGATTCTTGATCGCATTTTTTTCTTGAATATGTTTGGATTTGAAATCTTGATTCTTTAGTCGTGAATTGTGGAGAGCAAATCGAGGAAAGATGCGGCGGCGGGCGGCCGACTACCGGCGCCCGGTTAGAAGGAGGTTATCGCTGTGGATCTGGGCACTTCTTGGCATGTTTTTGATTGCTGGGCTAATTTTATTTGTGTTTCATCACCATCACCATGAAGATCAGATTAAGCAGCCTATTCAGGTAAAGATTACTGAGAATTCTTCTCTTGTATTTAAATTTTAAGATTCTGTTTTTATTTGACTTGGATTTATGCGTGTTTAATTTGATACGTTATTGAGTAATTTTGAGAATACCCATTTGATCTTGCGGCCTAGGAGTTCATATACTAATTATAAGACTTGATTAATATCAAAATTTAGTAATTTCTGTGCTTTATTTTTTATATAACTTCAAGATTTATCATTCCTATTTAAGTTAAGATTGACATCTGCATATTAACATGTAAGCTGACTAGCCGTAATTAGGCTTTGTTGTATATGTATTTATATTTTAAATTATTTAATGTACAATCATTATTACATGACTTTGTTGTGGATTTCTTTCTGGTTGACTTAGTTAACTTACAGTGAGCAAGGTCTTTTTCATGGTATTCATTCCAATATTAGTTTTTAGGAATGCAAGGTCTTTTCCAAGCCATGGTAGTCGAGAGGCATGTACGTTATGAAGTTCTATGTTTTAGTGTTCGGTACAGATAATGAGATTCAAAATATTGGTGGGGAGGGCTAATATTACAGGTGTGATGTCTTTATCTAACTGGACGATTGCAATGCTATACTATACTAAACATGTCCCAATTTTGCACAGTTTAAGAGTTCAAGTTCAAACTCTTGCCTCTTTCTTTCTCTCTCTCTCTCTCTCTCTCTCTCTCTCTCTCTCTGTCTTCCCTTATACCAAGAAAATACTTCAAATTGGGGATTATTTCAGTACCTATACCAATTCAATTACTTCCATTAAATCCTTCTTATTAATCATTAGATGGCATTTTATAGGGGTAATGTCTTTTTGTAATATTTATAATCAGGTAACCTTAATTATCTGAAATGTCAATTAATTGATGGACCTCTTTACCACCAAATATATCCAAAATAGTGAACTTTTTGTGCCATTTTTTTATAATAACAAAGCCCATTTTTGAATTTTCTACTAAGCACCATAATTTTGGAGATCAAATTAGTACTAACTACTAAATGATATGCTTTTGAGGAATTTCGATTTCCTTAACATCACCACTATTTCAGTTGATAGGATTGCAATATATAAGGATCTGGTCTTCTGGTAGCGTTACCATACATGGAGAATGGAGGACCATTTCATTCTTTTTTTCTCAGAATAGTAGTTGAAGTAGACGTAAAGGGAAGGATTCAATTTGCAAAGATAAAAGAGTGTGAATCTTATGCTATATACACGATTCTTTTTGGAACTAGCTTCTTTTTCATTTTCTTTAGCAGAGGATACAAACCTGTATCCCTTGATTTGTACATCTAATCACATTGCGTATTCTGGATTACTATAATAGATAAAAGTCATGGGATAAATACATGGTTTACCTTGCTTTTGTTTTAGGAGACTAAGATTCAAAAACCTTTTTAGTTTATTGAAGCTTTCTGCTTTTGACAGAACAGAGCTCGAAAATAATCAAGTTTATAAGGCTCAAGCATTAGAATTATGGTCTAGATTTCATGTGAGCTTGTTTGGGCATTATTGAGTATTTCATATTCTTTGACGTCTTATGTTTGTGCTTATTTAAGTTATTAGCTGCTGGTTCAGAATTAATGATATTAGGTTTCAAGGGAAAAATAGTAATTTATACTGATGCTTGAATGGCCAGAAGTTTTGAGGGTTTCTTTTACATTGAGCCCTCATTGGTTTGAAAAACATTAAACCTTTCACTGTTATGTGGAAATCCGAATCCTTGTAAAGTGCTGGCTAGCAGGCCTGTTGATGAGCATGGCAACCTGCTGGCTGACCTAGCCTAATTTAGGCAATTACAGATCCGAACTTTCTTCTATATTTAAGTGCAGAAGAAATCTGCCATCACTTTCTCTTGTATTGCACGTCGTCGTAGATTCTCAAACATGGACAGTTGCTTCTTTCATCTGGAAAACCTACATTTTTCTAAACCATCCATTTCATTGTCCAACATCTTTTTGTTGTTTCAGGTCTGGCTATTTTAACCCAAAGCCAAATGAAAACACTATAAACCATGATTTTTGTTTTCTGTCCTTTGCCAACAGTTTCATTTTCTGCCACATAAAAAAAGCTGGTAAGATTTGTGAGGACACATCATGTTTAACCTGTCTACCTGACCCTTGTAAAGCCCCGAAGGAAGGGATGGTTATGTACTCTATTACCAACTACTACTGTGAAGAAATAAAACAAACAAACTGTAATTCAATGGGTTTATTTTCTGATTCAGAAAAAGCATTTTGCTATAAGTATAATATTAATGAGCATTATTTATGCAAAAATGTCCACACTTGCTCTTTTGTTTATGTACCATTGCCCTTTGATTATATACAGCCATCCTAATTGGAAGACGGTAATGCACAATCCTTAGGCTCATAATGAGGGCTATAAGTCAAAGTAGGGAATTGAATCTGCATCTTTTCCTCTAATATTGGCATTTCTGCTGTGTTGGGCAACTGAAGCTACTGGAGTTTCTTTCCTCCAATTTCTTTACTATGACGATGCAAGTATTGTTCTCCTGCATGGTTTATTTTTCCTCCTTATCACATGATTTTAGAAGACTTTGAATAATAGTAATATATGCATCAGGCCAAATATTTAAATGCTTCAGTATATGGTTTATATGCACTTTCTGCTTGAAGTTTTGTTTTCTCTGACTGATGGGCACTAAGAGGTTTCTTCTCATGCTGTGTAGTTGGTTATTTAAGTTCTCTTGACAGTTCAATGCTTTTTGAATATTCATGAGGGCTATAGAAAATGCTCCTATATGTTATCTAGTGGGACAGTTGCACAGAACTTTGACCGTGATATGCATTGCTTAAAATCAATATGGAAATCTTAAATTTCATTATCCAGCTCATGCAATTGTCTGAATTTTTATTCACTCTACCATAGGCTAAGCCCAAAGTTATGTAGTTAGGTAATCCATTGTCCAGCGAATATCTTTACAGGCCATATTATGGCATAAGCATTGCTTAACCTTCGTATGCTACTCTGTTACAAAGTTTCATTTTATTGGTATAACTATGCATTTTGACTTCATTAGCTGATGTAGTCGATTTTTTGACATAATGTAAAGTTTTAATTTGCTTCTGGTAGTTTAATTTACATTAAAATGGACTCACCCAGGCCTTCCTTTTCAGGAGAATCATGCAAGAGCTGAACCAGTCAACCATGAAGGTTTGAATTTCACCAAGGAACTATTGAGTGCTACCTCATTTTCAAGGCAGTTGGCTGAGCAAATGATGCTTGCCAAGGCTTATGTCATTATTGCAAAGGAGCATAATAACCTCTACCTTGCATGGGAGCTGAGCAAAAAGATCAGAAGTTGCCAACTCTTGCTTTCAAAAGCTGCTATGAGAGGGGAGCCCATAACACTAGAAGAAGCAGAGCCAATAATCAGTGGCCTGTCATATCTAATCTTCAAGGCACAAGATGCCCATTATGATGTAGCAACTACCATAATGACAATGAAATCTCATATTCAAGCCCTTGAAGAACGTGCAAATGCAGCAACAGTTCAGAGCGCAGTATTTGGACAGCTGGCGGCTGAAGCTCTACCGAAGAGCCTCCATTGCCTAAAGGTAAAGCTTACAACTGATTGGCTTAAGAAGCTGCCCCTTCAAGACCTTGCAGAGGAGAAAAGAAACTCTCAAAGAGTTGTGGATAATAATCTCTATCACTTCTGCATATTTTCAGACAATATGCTGGCTACATCAGTAGTCATCAACTCCTCGATCTGTAATGCTGATCACCCAAAACAGCTCGTCTTCCACATAGTTACAAATGAAATCAGCTATGGAGCTATGCAGGCTTGGTTCCTTGGTAACGACTTCAAAGGGGCAACCATAGAAGTTCAGAATGTAGAAGAGTTCTCTTGGTTGAATGCTTCTTATGCTCCTGTTGTCAAACAGCTTCTGGATGAAGATTCCCGGAGCTATTATTTTTCAGGTTATTCAGATTTGAAGACTGATCCAAAACTGCGAAATCCTAAGTACCTGTCTTTACTGAATCATCTTCGTTTTTACATCCCTGAGATCTATCCACAATTGGAAAAGATAGTTTTTCTTGATGATGATGTTGTTGTGCAGAAGGATCTCACACAACTTTTTTCATTGGATTTGCATGGAAATGTCAATGGAGCTGTCGAAACTTGTCTTGAAGCATACCATCGTTATTACAAGTATCTCAATTTCTCAAACCCAATTATCAGCTCAAAGTTTGACCCACAGGCATGTGGATGGGCATTTGGTATGAATGTTTTTGATTTGGTTGCGTGGAGGAAAGCAAATGTGACTGCACATTATCATTTCTGGCAGGAGCAGAATGCTGATCAAACTCTTTGGAAGCTGGGGACACTTCCTCCCGCTCTTCTAGCATTTTATGGACTGACAGAGCCACTTGATCGAAGATGGCATGTATTAGGCTTGGGATATGATATGAACATTGACAATCGTCTGATTGAGAGTGCTGCAGTTATTCACTTTAATGGTAACATGAAGCCATGGCTGAAATTGGCTATTGGCAGATACAAGCCTCTGTGGGAAAGGTACATAAACCAAAGTCACCCTTATTACCAAGATTGTATTGCAAGTTGAAATGTGCTACTTCTTGATTATCGATAATTCATGCCATCTTCAATATTTTTACACCCTCAAATGGTGAATCGTATTATTGTAGTCAGAAGTAGAAAATTTTGACTTAATTAGGAGTTTTCTTTTGCTTTTATTTCCCCCTTTTTTCTTCATAGTTCCTATAATGAAAAAGAACAGATTTTATACATTAGGGAATTTAAATTTACTAGGTGAAGAGTTGTGAAGAAATCATTTTTGATTGATGGGGTTTCCTTCCCCTTCTGCAAACTGTAGAATTATTTGTTCCTTAGCAATTTTTGTAATAAGTTTTTCAGCTTTTATGGATCATAATGTAACTGGAAGCAGACAATTTTGTCCTGCCCGTTTACTCTTTAGACATCAAACCGGATTCTGAATATTACCTATTGCTATGAGTTGTTAAATTGCAATTTTGCAGTCACTTCTATTTGCTACAAGTTAACCGTACTTTTTTAAATGAAAAAATTTTTTTCTTTCAATCACAAGCCAATATTTTCATCCAGGAAAAGTTTATACAATCCAGATCTTCCCAACTTTTTCATACACGAGTGCTTCTGTAACAATTACAAATCCTATATAAGTGTAATAAGCCGAGCTCAGATTCTAATCTTTGACTCGTAGGTCTGCAGTTTCCTAATCAACATTCCAACACTGCCTGAGTTTTATCCTAACCACCTATCTTAAAGAAACACATTACTTTTGCTGATCTATATGCGCGTTGAAAGCTTTGTGAACCTATAACATAAAAACAAAAAACATGGTGAAAGTACAACATAAAAGATGCCATTCATTTGTCTTTTCTGCTGTGGAGCTTATTATACAGAAGAAGACATTCTATTAACATAATTAGCAGGTAAACTATGAAAACCAAATTCCTTTGGGATGGCATTGTTATTCAACAGATGCTCAAACTTACATGAGTTATAACACAGATGTGGCAAGAATGATCAAAATTTCAAACTAAGCTTAATTGTCTCATCACGTCAAAACATAAATTTCTCTCTTGCACGTGAAATAAGCTTAAATTTCTCCTCGGCTTCAATTTGCTGATGAATGTCACTTCGCGATGCTCGATCTGGATGGAACCGAAGCAGGGCTTTCTTATAAGCCGTACGTATCTGGAAAAATCATTTATCATAATGAGAAACAAACGGCACGACAAAGAAAACTTAGGCAATGACGAAGAAGGGGTCAAGGAGGAAAATTTTATACATATGTACAAAAAGATAAAAATGATATATCAATAACCATGTGTAGAGTCACTGGGACAAGAGCCTAGTGGTTCAGCATCTTCCCTGTAGTTTGCAAGTTCAAACTCCAGGATCTTTTACATTGACTATTAAAAATATATAACGCACCAAGAGAAAGCACATTTAAAACAAATGGCATCAAAATGTCGATTTTAAACATCGACATCATTATTATTAGTTCTACTGTATTGACTTATTATACTACCTAATGTGGCTCTACAATATTCACATACTTAGCAATTTAAGGAAACAATAAAATTTTTGGAAGAAAACTAACAAATGAGATAATACGAAATAAGGAGGGAATTTTAAGATCATAAAAGTTGGGTTAAATAGAATTCTTTTTAATACTATGCTTGGTTACCAAAGGGAATCATTTGAAATGGAATTATGCCCCAATTATTGTGAATACCTCAGTAATCCTACTGGCACTGGAACAGTAATTGGATGGGGGCAATGAACGATACCTCATCCCTGTTCCTGCATCCTAAAAATGGAAAACTCTCCAAACTCTACCTTATATATATATATATATATTTCCAATTCTAATCCCTTACTAAAATATATATTAATTAATAATATTAATATGTTACACATTACAAAGCTCAATACATTCAAAGCAAGAACAGGAATATTGGTATCACATTTCCATTTACTTTCCAAAATCCCCTAGTTGCATAACTGGTCCATTCTACAACAATTTGAGTTAAATCTGAGTTAAGAGTTGGGTTTAGAAGTTATCGTAAATTGAACCTATATAGTTTTATATATTACAGTATCGCCTATAACCTTTAGATTGGATTTCAAAACCCACCCTCATTGAGAAAATTTGACAACATATATTAAGGCCTCTAAATTCCCATACAATTTTGATTTAATACATCATTTATTTTTTGTTAAAAAAAGGAAAAAAAGGTTAAGCATTGTGTAAAGGATTTTAAAGAGAATATTTAAGTATAAGGGATTCTAATTAGTGTTGAGCATTTGGTTGGTTTGAGTTTATGTAATCCAAAATTTTCTAAAACCAATATTAACTCTAACTAACTTTAACAGGCAAAGTTTAGGAATTGGATTACCAGAAAAACTGAATAACAAATAATCCGATTACCAAAAATCAGTTCAGTCAGTTTATACATATACATAATTCAACTATTTTGGTTTCTGGATGCAAAAACAAAATAATGTACTGGACCAATGAATTTCATTTAATTCAGTTTGTCCGTTCTATTTAACCAAATAATTTTCACCCCTAATTCCAAGGGCCACTATCGTGTACCCTATTTAACATAAGAGGAAGAATCAAGATCTTGGACCCAAATTTAGTTCTGCCTCCATCATTTCCCATCTCATCCACATAAATAATCCTAAGCACACATCATGTCACATAACTGTAAATTGATTTTTGCATCCAGTTGTGCATCACCTTGCCAGAATGGCAAGCATATGTAAAAGTTTGACATGCATACGAAATTCCCTGCACCCGGGAAAAGTGAAACTTACAATATGATTGAAATAATCATATGTGCTTCTTTTGCAAGTCTTGTGAAATGTGATGGTTCAGGCAGATCAAATTTCAAAAAATTTGGTGCTACATGCATCTCACCTCAGAAGGCAAATCACCTCTAACTTCAATTCCAAGGCCACGAAGAAGTGAAGCCATATCTTGACTGTTAGCTTCCAGTTTATCCAGTTCCCTCCTTATCTCGACCCGAAGCTGCTCCTTCAAGTTCAGAGTTTCTTCATCCTGAAGTTGGTATCATTAATTACACAAGTAGACATTATAGTAAAAGAAAAATTAACCACAACAGAAAACTAAAAGTATTAGTTAAAGTACCAAGAATAGCAACTGATAAATTTGTGAAATTGGACTGATATTAAAATATGTAGTAAATATGTTAGCAGAAGATGTAAAGGGGAGGCAGGAAGCCAAACCTTTTTCTGTGCCTCTCGAACCTCTTCCAGCCGCTGTTTTTGCCTTCTCTCTGTTTCTATTAGACGCAGATTTTCAGCCTTTTTTCTCTTTTTCAAGCGCCGTGCTTCTTCTGCCTGTAAGAGCATAACATTATATTTGTATGGAATACACTCTCTCCATCAGTGATTGGTGTACTAGTTTCTTGATTACAAAACTCAAGCTAAATCCAAGAAATGAGGCAAGTTTAAACTCATCTAACGGCAGATTATTTATTTATTTTTTAAAAGACATTAAGGAATCACAACTCATGGCATCAGAGACCTGAATGTCCACTTCAATTATCCTTGCAATTAAATGTCTGAAACAATCTTATCACAGAATATTGTTACCACCCTTTCACTGTCATATTAAGGCATCTCCATGCATGGTTTTGAAGGATTATTGAGCCAAAATACAGTAGAAAGGGTAAGAGCAAATATACTAGCTGGTTTTCACGTGAACATGGCTATGAACAGGTCCATATACTTTCAACTGAGCTCAGATTGATTATTGTCAGCTTTCAGTACTATTGAAATGCAGCAGACCCACAAAAAATAGAATCCATCAACTTTCAGCCGGAGGAAGTTGGACCAATCAGGGGCAGCAGTTTGATCACTTACATGAACAGTCATAGCTAGAAATACAGAGTAATAGAAGTGTAAAAAAAATAATAACAGTGCTGAAAGGCAGCTATTAGATATATTTCCAAGAAAAAATACCTGAGCTTGTAACTCTCTTTGCCTGGATGCCCATTCTTCTTCTTCAGCACGTCTATAAGCATCAGTTTTCTTGAGCATTTCTCTGTTTCCAACGATAAAGTTTGGGACACCAGATGGACCATCACCATTTGTCTCATTTACAACTTTAGAGCAGCAAACAGAAGATTCTTTATACATCTCCTGCTGAATGGACCTTTCCTTATCTGTGTGCCAACTCTCCCCGTCTGACTTATTAGCAATGACACTTGCATCTTCACCAATATATTTAGATGTGCTTAAGTTATCATTCCTATGATTTCCATTGGATGAACAAGATTTTGGCACGTCAACTGTTTTATCTACATCAATATCATTTCGAGAGTCAATATCAAATCCCACAGGACCAACCTCATTCTGGAAATCAAATTGGCCTCTTGGGAAATTATCAAACCTCTTCTTCCTCAGTGAAGCCTCTTCCCACTGTTGACGAATATTTCCCAGATGATCTTCCTCAATGTCACAATCAGAATCATCATTCTCACATGAAGTATCAGAGGAAGATCTTTTACTGGAGCAGGTAGCCCAGCAATTTGATGTTTTAGAGGAAAGTTTCCTTCCTTGATTACAAGAAGGCCGACATTTGTTACTTGAGGTGAAATAAGAATTTGGATTTCCACTCTCTTCAAGACTATCTGAAGAACTGCCACAATCACCACTTTCATCATCATCAATACAAATGATATTCCTACATGCCGGTGTTTTTTCCTGTCCAGAAACACTAGCATCAGGAGCTATCCCTTCTGAAGTTTCTGGGGCATCAATAATAATTAAATTAGCGATTCTGTCACTATCAATGTCAACAACATTATTATATTTTCCTTTTAACTTGCATCTTTCTAAGGATCTCTTCTGAGAATCAACTCTTCGCTGAGATTGACCCCTCGACATTCTTTCTGATATTAACTAATTTCCTTTACTGCAGACGACAACATACATATATTGCATAATATATGGCAAGTCAACATCAGTTGACAATACTCCTGCCTTGATCGTCCTATGTGATAGTCATTGTGATTAGGATAACTGGTAACACTCCCAACTTTCAGAACATTCCAGCACGTTCTTGTTTGATTTTTGGATAAATTAAAGAAAATTCCACGTTAAAGAATACCAGAAGTTATCAACTTAGAAATGCTTTCACAGACTTGGGTTCAAGTCTCCACCTCAACATGAACAATGCATTTCAATTGTTTACCTAATAGCAGGAAACAGAAACATGAATAAAAAATAAAAATAAAAATAACAACTATCCGTTACACCATCTTAATAACTATTTCTATTGCGAAATATTTCTAAAACATAAATGCCCAAGCCCTTATTAAGACATATCATATACCCTTTACAGCCAATGCATGCAGTTTATAAAGCCTCCAAGCTATTTGAGTATACTTTTCACATGTAAGCGCTGAATTGATTAATAAACTTCAAAAATCGATAAGAAAAGCTGATCAAGCACATTATACATATCTCATTAGTATGTAGTCAATCCCCACCTCTAAAAAATCCAAAACAACGAGAACCATTTTACATAGAAACCAAAGAAATACAGAATCATATTTTTATTTTTCAGTCCACTACTCTGCAGCTTCCAAAATTAGAAAAGTTCACAGAGATTTACAACTAATAATTAGAAATAGCATGCAAATAAATCAAGGACAGTAAAAGAAAGGTCCAAATTGATAATAAAGCTTGTCTAAAAACACAATTAAGATGCCACTCAACACTTCTATTACATAAAGTTCAACATTAACTGGGGAAAGGAAGAAAGACAAGCATATAACATAGTAAAATTAATTTTTAAGACTGAAATGTGCTTGTTAATACAATCTGTCTGTTTCTGACACTCAGTAAACTTTTAATTTGTGAGCAACACTTGTATAGTTATTTCTCTTCTCTAATCTAAGACTTGCATGTATGATTTGGTTTCAGTTCAACTTAGAAACCAATCAAAGAAGCGAAATTTCCAATTGAGACCGAAGAGAAAAATGAAGAAACATACCTTGAAAGAATCGTTGTTCTCCAATTAGGGTTTTATAAGGAATCAAATCGATGAACTGAATTTAATTACGGTTTAAAGGCGACCTTCTCTGAAAAATAAAGCTCTGCGCGTTTTTTGCCTCGCAATTTTCTTCTCTTTTTCGCTCGCTGAAATTGAAATTGTTGATGGTTTCATTTTATACAATTTAAATATTATTTTATTTTCTGGTTTAAAAATGGAAAAAGAAAGTATTTTTATTTGTATCAAAAACCTCGCATCTGTCACGAGTTTGGGGTTAGGGAATGTAGTGCGGCTCCGTCTTATCTCGAAAATATAAATTCATATAAATAAAAATATACTTTTAATTTTTAATTTTTAATAATTTGTTTGTATTATATTCTCTTTTTTTTAATACTTATTCTTTTTTTTTAAAAAAAATAAGATGTAAAATAATTTCCATTAGATATTTAGTTTTAATTGGAATTCTGAATATGGAATACAATGTATGTTTTTCAAATTTAAAAGACAAATTTTAGAGATAATTATATAATAGTATCTGAACTTTTCAAAATTTGACATTTTAATATTTGAAAATTTTCGACTAGTATCTTGCATTTTGATACTAATAGTAATATATCACATCTCCAGACAACCACTCTTGTCATTATCATTGTGACTTTATATGCACATTGCATTATTTCAACATGTACAAAGAAACAAATATCCCTCTTACCGTATAGAGCAAAATTTCCAAGAAAATATCTATGGCTTGTTGCCTCCGTTAATTCACATTCTACTCCTCCGTCTCATTATTGTCAAATCCAAAACACCATAAAAATGACAAATTAGTTAATCACCATAATTGACTACTGGATATATATATAAATCCAAAGCTAAAATAGATTTTTCCATGATAGACAAGACTCTTGCTTGAAATCCAACGACCTAAAAAATGGTCATGATCGTTCAGTATCCATGATTGATCCAACATGTGTGAGGGAAATCATACATAATAAGAGTAATTTTCAAGATTTACTACAAGCGGAGAGTAGTTTGAAAGCAATTTTCTTCATACATAACTTTTCAGCATTATTCATTTCACAGTTTTGAGCATGTTCCAGGTTTTTATAATACACTCCCAAGCAACTATTGTTGAAACTAATCTAATGGCAATTATGATGATAGAGAACTTTAGTTTATTAGTATCACTCATTCTTGCACAGAATTCCATATTCCAATTTCTGAATGCCCATCTTCAGTCGCACAAGCACGAAACATACCAGTTGTATTAAAAGGCATGGTTACTTCTCCCGTGGCGGATACAGCAACCAGCCCAACATTGCCTCTTGGAACACACTCATTAATAACATAAGCTGCTGCTTCTTTGAGAGAAAGACCTTTGTACTCCATAAGAGCAGCCACATCCCTAGCAACAGTACCACGTATAATCTGTTCTCCTTTGCCTGTAACAGAAACTGCACAGAGGTTGTTGGCATATGTCCCTGCACCTATTATGGGTGTATCCCCAATTCTACCCACCATTTTATTTACCAGTCCACCAGTAGAAGTTGCAGCAGCCAAGTTTCCATTCCTATCAACTGCAACACAACCAACAGTTCCAATTTGGCTATCTCCATCAGCAGTTGAACTTTTGGTTTTCTCATCATTTTGAATTGGTTGTGTATAATCAATCTGTGGATGCATAGCAGAAGTTGCACGTTTAAAGAAAAAAAAATCATAATAGTTTAAAATCATGTTGGGCACATGAAGGTACCAAACAACAGGGATATCCCCAGCAAAAAGCATACCTGAACTCTATTCGCTTCTTTTGCCTGATTTAACCTCTCAATATTTTCTGGAGTTATAAATTGACTTGAATCTACTGTCTCAACACCCTGATAAATTTATACTGGTATGCTTTAAAATGGTTGCAGTTAAGATAATAATTTTTAGTAACAAATATTCAGATGCTAAATTGCATAAAAAACTATAACTAGCTAAACCTTTTAGTAATTGTTTAAAACACAAACTTAGAAGAAGGAAACAATATGTTGGGACAGAATAACAAGTAAATGGTAGCTCAGAAAACAAAAGACAAAGAAAATAAGGAATTAGAGCAATTTGTCTCTACTCTCTACAATTTTGCCCAAAAAGAATAAAGGAAGACATCAATTTGGTAGCATTTAATTTTAACCTTCCAATGTTCAGTTGGGACCTGGATCAGAAATCTGACCCAGAATAATAAAAAAACCTGAAATTTTAAAAAATTATATTGTTAATATTATGAGCACAAGGTTCAACACTTCTATCTCCAAAACCAAGAAAAGAAATCATCTACAATTAGGGAACCGCATTGAGAAAAGAAAAGGCAAAACTGAGAAAGAATGCCACCTTATGCAGGTGGAAGATATTGCATAAGCAGAGTAGATCATAACTCACTTGTTCCCTTGCAAAAGTTTCTGCTCCATCAAAAGCAAGATATATATGAGGCGTCTTTTCCATGACCAATCGTGCTAATGATACAGCATTGACAACTGTTGTGAGCCCAGAAACAGCGCCACACTTTTTCGTTTTGCCATCCATAATACAAGCTTCCATCTCAACAGTGCCCGCGGTGGTTAAGACAGATCCCTTTCCAGCATTAAAATTGGGATGGTTTTCCAGTTCCCGGACCTATATAGAAAATATTAGCCCCCAGAAACAGTAGAAAGTGGATAGAAACCAAGAACCCTATTACAATCATCCAAACCAACTGGAAAATATCTCATAAATTCTCAAGATTTACTTAACACCTTCCCAAAGCCAAAGATCCGTGCATTCACACATTCACACTCTCATTATTATACAAGAACAGAAACATCTCATATTAATAAACATCAGAATAGCATGAAATAGAATACAATAGCCCTGATTTGTCTAACAAATAGTCTTCAATATCTACATCTAAAGTAATAACTAATGGAGATGCGAAAAAGACCATGAGGCTTCATTTACATCAAGGACCATGAAGAAGTTCAGCAGGCAAGATAGGACAAAAAAAAAAATAAAAAAAGATATGTAGAAAATGAGATCCTACTCTATTACTGTTTTTCTCTGCTTCTTTCAACAACATAAATAAGTTTGGTTTCTCGGAAAAGTAACCTTAACCTCAGTGCTAATCCAAAGAAGCTCTTAACTCAGAACTGATCATGCAATAGGAAATTAAATTATGAATTATCAATTCAAATTAACAGAAAGGGACTCTTTTTTTAGACAGGATGAACATAGACACCGGCACTGTACGAAGATAATGAGCATATAGTTATGTAAGCTTGAGGGGTATCTAGACACACATACCACAAGTTCGACAACATCGAGAGGATGCTTTTGGGCTTGGAGAGCGGCGACACCGATCTGGAGGCAGTGGCGGAGAGTGGCCTCGCGAGGCAGGCGGCGTTCAGGTGGCATCGAGAATGGTATGTCGCCGGCGCCTCCGTGTAGTGCGATTGCCCACCCCATTTTCTCTCGCTCTGCCTATACAAAACTCTCTGTTATATAATGGAGGGAACAGGTTCTTACGTGCAGTCAACGATCAGTTCCTTCTACAAACGGTAACGGTTACGTCGCCTCGTTTATGCAAAATCTAGAAATTTGTATTTAATTATATTATTATTATTTGCTACAAGTGCCATTAGAATCTGCCTACTAAATCTATTGGTTTTTATATATTTAATTTAATAAGTGATTTGTATAATTTTTTTATAAATTTCAATTAATTTTTTTTATATATGGAAGACGCTGTAGAACAAAATAACATTATGGGTTACGCAGCAAGTCGAATTCGAAACCTCTCTATCCCGTAGGAAGACCATCCAAATCACACCTGACATAATTTCAATTAATTATATGACTATTTTGTTAATTTTGATAATTCAATACAAATATTTAACCTCCATCTATATTTAAACAATACTTTTTTTCAATTATTAGGAGCCTCGATGGACCGAAAGTATATTGTGGGCAACAGGAGTAGCCTCCCTTTACTCACCAAATTGGTGAAAATGTGGAAAAACCAATTAAACTATATATGGTTGGCATCCAAACAATACTTGACATTGGCCAATGATATTATAAAAATATTAATTTACTTTTACATTTAATTAATTATTTATATAAAATATATTTAGATAATAAATATTCAACGTAAAATTTAGCCCAACCTAAATTTTAAATTGTAATCAGTTTAAATTCATAATTCTTAAATTACCTTATGATTTATGAATATCTAAAGTTTATATGATTTTACTAGGTAAAGTCTCATGAAGTTGTGGATCCCTCCGACATGTGGGCCACACACAAGTTTGTAGAAAAAAAAAAGAAAAAAATAAACACGTTTTGTTTTGGCAGTCAAAGAAGGCTGCGGAAGAAAGAAAAAAAAGGAAAAATGAACGTAGGAGAAGGTTTTTCACTAAACAAATCACACAACAGCAGAAGAAAAAAAATGTAGAGAGAGTTATCTAATTTTAAGAAACCCTTCCTAAAACTAGGAGAGAGAAAAATAGTGAAGAAATTATTATGGAGTGTTTTTGGGAAACACTTGGAGTACCACTATTTTTGTATTACTCTCTTGGTGTACCTACTATTTTTAATATTGGAAGAATGATTCGGAGTTTGTCCCGTGGACGTAGCCCTAAACAGTTGAGGGTGAACCACGTAAATTTCTGTGTCCCATTTCTATTTTTTCGCTGCGTTAATTTTCTCTTAATTGGTTGAAAGGGCCCAACAAGTGGTATCAGAGCTGATGCCTAACAACTGGTATTAGAGCCGAAGGTTTCGCCAGGTCCAGCCAGTCAAATAGTGGGATTCTTGGATATATTTTGAAAATAAATATACCACGACGAAGAGAAAATTACGACGAGTCCATTGGTGCTGTCCGCTCGGAAAGACGTTGCAGAATCGACTTAGTGATGAATAGTAAAATAGTAACTCAAAGGTAATGGTGAACAGTACTATTGGCGTTACGTAGTAAGCCCAGCACTATTCACACATAGTATTATTCACGTGTACAGTTACTATTTATGCATATAGTTACTATTCGAATATACTATCACTATTCATGGTCACTATTCACGTATACTACTGTGTACATATACGGTTTATGTTGGTAATGATTTTCTGCGTAAGTCAAAATGGACAAGCAAAATGATCAGTCTAAATAGTGGGAATTACCATATATGGAGAAATGAGAGATCTCCTTATGGTAATCAAAATACATTTGCATGTGTTTAGTACATTAAGAGAGCACTTCAAAGGTTTAGAATGAAAAACGCTAAAGCGATTAGTTGTCCTCTTACTAATCACTTTAAATTGAGTTCTAAACAGTGTCTTTCTACGGATGGAGAGAAGGAAGAAATGGAAAGAATCCATATGTTTCAGCAGTTGAAAGCTTGATGAATGCCATGCTTTGTACACAGCCAGATATTGCTCACTCAGTTGGAGTAGTGAGTCGATTTCTTTCAAATCCTGGAAAGGAACATTAGATTGCGGTGAAATAGATTTTCAGGATATCCAATCACATTTGCAGGGGAGCCTTGTCGTGGCAGTCAAGATTATAGAAGTGTGTTGCTTTGTCCACAACTGAGGCAAAAGGAGAAGTCCGAACTATGTGTCAGAGCGGTAGAAATGGAGAGTCTCACCATGTCATCTGGAGAGGAAGAATTATTGTGTGTCCCTCCGACATGTGGGCCACACACAAGTTTGAAGAAAAAACAAAAAAGAAAAAAACAAACGTTTTTCACTGAACAAATCACACAACAACAGAAGAAAAAAAAATATAAAGAGAGAGTTATCTAATTTAAAGAAGGGTTTCCTAAAATCAGAGGAGAGAAAAACAGTGAAGAAATTATTATGGAGTGTTTTTGAGAAACACTTGGAGTACCACTATTTTAGTATTACTCTCTTGGTGTACCTACTATTTTTAATAGTGGAAGAATGATTTGGAGTTTATCCCGTGGACGTAACCCTAAACAGTTGAGGGTGAACCACGTAAATTTCTGTATCCTATTTTTATTTTTCTGCTGCGTTAATTTTCTCTTAATTGGTTAAAAAGGCCCAACAAGTGGTATCAGAACGGATGCTCAAAAACTGGTATAAAAGCTGATGCCTAACAGAAGTATCATGAAATTAATCTCTTTTTTTTTTCTTATTTTTTGTGTATTTTCAAAATCAAATGCCCAAAAGGAGAAGAAAATTTTTTTCATCCCACACCGGTGCTCTTTAGCTAAACATGATATGTCCTAAGCCCTAAAAGAAATATGTTCTTAAGTCCACATATGCATTGCCGTTACAAGAAGTGTTTTATACCCTCGATATTGCCTTAACACGCAAATTTACTAGAAATTTTAATAAGTCTAAGGATTTGCTGTGTAACTTTGGCGTAAAAGGAACTCAATAGTCTCTTCCCTTTCTCCTCTGCAACAAAATAGTTAAATAAATACATAAATAATGTCAATCAATTAGGAATCAGGACATTGATCTCTAGGGTCATGAGAAGAGTCATGCATATATTTGAAGTAATCTTTCTCTGCATCCAAAACACCCTGAACAACAAACAGATAAATCAGTTGCTGGAAATGTAAGCGGCAAATGTGTTTTAACTTCTGTAAGTTTGAGGCAGAACCTTAATGATCACAATGGCTGCACCCTTGTGTATCTCCTCATTGAACTCATGACAAGCCAAACTCTGCAACGTGCAGAAAAAACAATTAAATAGTAATCTCATTATGAATAATGCAAATATTAAAATAATGTGAGCAGTGAGACAGACTTGAACACAGCTTGGGCAACCGGTAACTCCAGAGCAATGGCAGGATGTGAGAAGTTCCAAAGCAGCATTCAGAAGTTCTGTGAAATAGGGTTGAATCTATTGCACATGCAAATATCTCTAAATTAGGAGCAAAGAAAGCGATATCTCTATCACTCAACAAGTTTTGAAAAGAAAGCAGCCCTCAAACTTTTGAAATTAAAAGATGTTCTTATATCCCAGGACTATATGCATCAGAAAGAAACTCTCATTGAAAACTGAATTGTGAACATCACAGCAAAGGAAAATCTTAAAATGAAAATTGACAAGTAATTCTAGAAAATTTTTTAGTGTGAAAGGACCACCACAGATGAGACAATGGACCGTCAAAAAATGCTCAAGCCAAATATGTAGCTGCCTCAAAGCAATGAACCTATAAAATTCAAAGCTAACGACATTCTCAAAATTGCATTAATTATCACCATTTTGAAATTTGAGTCAAAAGCATAGCGTTCTTAAGCTTACCACAAAATTTAACCACTCTTCATATTATTCCAATTTAATCATAGTCACCTGCTTTGTGACACCAGTTCCTCCTGGATGCTGATCATATATGAGAATTCTTTCAGGGCAGTAGCGGGTATCATGAGGATTAGGACACTCTGGAGCCAAGTCAGACGAATTGCATCTTATATATCTGTATCCAAAGCATTGTGAAGTGGTCAAGATCACAGCCCCTTACTAGTACATAGAATTGGTATGACTAACAACTTCAAGCTAGTAATAGCATATGCAATATGTTAAAACACCTGAATCCGACAGTTCTATTCAGTGGGTAAGCCTAACACAAAATGTCAAAAGTAGTTGCAGCATTCTCGTGACAGAAACTAAAAATATCTTTTAAGATCATAAACATTGAAGACTTACAAAGGCACTAGTTTAAGAAGAGCATGAGAAGCTGCATGCAGACCCTCCCGGAATGGAAAATCTTTCAGTACCGTATTCTTAACTGATTGAGGAACTTGAATCCAAACTGCCTGTATACAAGAAGATATGCAAAATAGATTATGAGCAAAGAAATAACAATGCCAAGTCATAATTGTTGTATAATACCGGAGTGACAAATCTATTGAATATCATCTTCAACATAGAAGAGCGAAGGACAAAATAGTGACACCTGTGAATCATATGAGTATTTAGGAAGAGAAAGATCAAATTTATCTAAGACGTTGTTGGTCCCTCTTTGTATGCAATAGAAGCCAAACCAAGTAGTTGTAACTTTGCAATGACTTGCTTGAGCTGTTGTTTTTAAGGATTGGTTCTTGGAAACCCTTGCTGGATACGCCTAAACAAATGCAGGAAAAATAGTTTATAGTATTTAACATGATATCATTACATTATGATATGAACATGGAATAGCAACAATCTAATAACTTCATCAACACTCCATTTTTATAGAATTTGGAGCAAATTTCTGAGCTAATGAAAGAACATATGTGTATATATATATATATAACTTTTTTTGACAGGGGAAAGAACACCTTTTTTTGATAGGACAAGGAAAATGTATCGATAAATTCATTACAATTATTATATATGTTTTTGTTTTTCATTTATATTTGGAAGTTTAGAATGCTGCAGTTCTAGTTTCCAACCATAATTATAGTCCACAATTATCTCTAATGAACTCTGTGGTTCAAATTTCCCACTGCAGCTGTAACTCTCAGCAATTGAATATTATGACGGCGTAAAATAAAAATATAAAGTGGAAAAACACCAAGGCAGAGGGATAACTCTCTCATAAAAAATAGTATGCTGAACCTTTACAATTACTAACCATTTGAACAAATTAAAGAAACAGCTTAACATAAGCATGGAAAATTAAGTAGCAAAAATTGTTGAAAAGCAGAAAAGAGAATACGAAAAAGTGAACCTAAAAGACTGACTTACTATATCACCACCGCAGACATGAACATCTGTATAATCACGGGTTTTTGTGTAGTATTTCAAATCTGCTCTACGACACAGAGCAAACTTTTCTGATACATTCAATACCTCCACCAAATATGTCTTCCCTTGGTGCATATAGACTGCACCCTCGTATACCTAAATCAAATGAATTGCATTAAAAAAAATGAAATGAATTGAAGAATAAGCATGTGCAACTAAAAGGTAAAACAGATGGCTGTGAGCTGTCTATAATGAGAAGGGGAAATGCAACTTTTGCCACCTGAAAGAAAGCTTTGCTTTCCTCTATCTCTTCGAGGACCTCATTCCCATTTCTGTCTACAACTCTGTATCTTACAGTCTCTATCGCTCGAATACTAATTCCATGTGATGGAATTTTCTATAAAAAGGAAGTAAAAGAGGAGATTATTAAAAAAGGAAGAAAGAAAATTATTCAAATAAAAGTTTACAGATCAAATTTAAGAAAATTATTCAAATAAAGGTTTACAGATCAAATTTGATATAAGTATTAAATCTAAATGTGAATAAATAAAATACCTCACGGCCAATGTAGCTCCATATTCTAGCAGAAGAATCATGTGACAGATCAGAACTCAGGTATCCCATATTTTTAAGGGTCATTATGGAATAGCTCAAACCAGCGCCAAAATGTTTCTCATCATAAATCACACTCAATGGATGCTCAAAAGCAGCACAGACCAGCTGTTGTTCAAGCACCTAGACAGAGGATTGCATCAAAATAAATGAGAATAAAATTGCTTATACGTGGGATCTCAACATGAAACTAAAATTAAATAAAAAGAAAATGTTGCCGATAGAACTTTAAACCTGCTGATTTTGAGCATCAATATGATTGCACTCAATTGGGCTACTAAAGAGTTTCTTTGGAAATTTCATAAAATACTGATCAAGAGGCCCTTCAAATGCAACATACACAGCAAGAGATGGCTTTTCTCTTCGTCCAGATCTGCCTGCTTGTTGCCATAGGCTGAATGAAAGATAAAAAGGCTCCCAATAAAAAGTTAAAATTAAAACAATGTATCTCATATTCCTGAGAAAAGCATAGGTGATCAAGCATTCTACCTAGCAATACTACCAGGAAAGCCTAAATGCAGAGTGGCATCAATGTGTCCAACATCTATTCCCAACTCAAGCGCGTTGGTTGCAGCAACTCCACACAGCTTTCCACTGAAAAAATCACTCTCTATTTTCCTTCGATCCTGCCATATCAATTGACCAGTGTTACAACTAGTAGCTCGTCACAACTCATGCATATAACCGCAAGAAAAAAAAAAAAAAAAAAAAAAAAAGAAAACCACAAAACACAAGGAGAGGTTTGTTGACATCATGCTGGTGGCAAGAGAGGCATGAACACATCAAAGAAGAGGTACTGATGGTATTATTGGCATTTATATCAAGTATCATGATTCATTCAAATCCCATACAACAATTAAAAAGAGCAATCATCGTCAAAATAACAAACGAAGATTCTGAAACACTTTTAAGGATTTTTAACTGTATTTTGTAGTTAGTCCATTGTCTTATCAAGGAGAAAAGCAGCAATTGAAAGAAAATAGCTTCCATCTCCTCAAATTACAATGTTAAAATTTTTAAAGTACAGAAGTATGAGGCCCAAAATTAGATCATAATTAAGATAAAAGAAAAGCCAGATCATTTTACTTTGATACAAGGATAAAAATGATTTAGGACAGTATTAACAATTCAGAACTGTAATTCAGGTCAATAGTCAGTTGCAACAATGAGGAGACTACAGGGCAGCAGTCTGAAGTTTCTGCTACTTAAGTAGTAAAATAAAATACTTCAACAAGCCATGTTATGAGATTGATACTGCACTTAGTGTTGCAGACAATGAAATCAAGAATTTTAGGATTATAGTCTAGAAGTATCTACAGTTTCTTTTGGATATTATAGTATATTTCTTGTTCTTTAGAGTCGTATTTATATGTCTATCTAAAGAAATTAGTTGGCTATCCATTAATCCATTTACAAGGGCAATTTTGTAATTTTCAGCTTTTTGCTGGAAAATCTGCCCAGAGCCGTTCGGGAGTCTTTTAGTTTTATTTAGAATCCTAGTTCAAGTACTTATTGCCATGGATAATGGTTTTCCTGTTATTTGTCTTTAGGAGTCCCTCCCTTTAAAAGACTTAGACTAATTTGGAAATTCATTCACATTTAAGTTAAAGGATTACTTTGGATCTATAGTTCAGTTAACGAATATTTCAGCAATTTAATGCTCTTATTGAATTGTGTGATGCAATTCTATCCCTAGTAAGTGTGAAACTTTCGTGATAGGATTGAGTCCTAGACCCTATTAATGCAATGCTAGTAGTTCTATTTTGTTTTGTTTGATCTATCCTTTACTTTCAAAAGAAAGTTCAGATCTGCTAGCCAAACTAACTTTCAAACCCTGATTCTTTATTTCTGCAAACATTAGCCCTAATATCCTAACAGTTCAAGTTTTCCAATGCCATCCTCCATCACTTGGGAAGACGGAAATTCCACCTGAATTTTGGTTTAGTTGCCAAGAGAAAAACACTTTTTGCCAATTCAGGGAACAGTTTCACTGCACAAAAAATGAATTTAGTAGTGTGCCCAAGTCTCTATTGTAAGAAGATTCTAGCGGTCATGATTGTCATTGCCATCATAGTTATGTATAGAGAGCTTGAAGCAACCCTACTGACCTCAGCAGTGTAGCCGGCACGATAAGCACATATTAAATCCACGAGGTGGGGTGCTGTCTTTTGAAGGATCTCACGCCTATCACAGTACAAATTAGGAACATCATTTTCTTTTAGCATCTGATATAAAAACAACAAAAGGTAAAGCCCAAAGGCCATTTAACAGAACAGGTACATGACTCTCAGAGATTCGTTGAAGTCCTGAAAATTATTATGACATACGTATAGGACAAAACAAGCTCAATGAGTTTGCGTGAATTGCAAAAAGCTATGCAACGAAGTCCATGCTGAACCATTTCTGCAAAGAGGTATGAAACTTCTGAAATTGGGCTGGAAAAACAAACAGAACATTAGTTGTTGTAATACTATTCCATAGTCATGACAAATATAAATAGTTCTTCTCAAGTTGTTCAATATGCATCTAACCTTCATATTCTTCAACCAACCTAAAGACAAGAGGAACTTGTGTGGAGCTAAATCTTAACTAATGCAACATATTATGATTCACCGTCATGTTCTGTATTATCATATGTTCTAACTGAAACTTGCTTTCAAAAATAAGAAATGGTAAAGCAAAATTTTAATTGATGCAGCTACAGCGAAAAAGGAAAAACACCACAATCTTCCCACTTAATTGTATTTATATGTCTGGAATTGCCCCATTCCCCTCTGGAAGAGTGATAAGCTCTTACTCTCACATGTTACCAAAATCATATGACTAGCATAGAAAACATGAAGCATTCACATTTGCAGGTCATGTCACATTTGACATAATATAAAGTCCTAGGAAAATTTACTAGAAGTTAGTGCTGCATATAGTACCACTCTACAGCCATCTCCAACATCATATAGACAATGAAAAGGAAGCAACAACATCATCATATACATATAAATGAAACGAAATTTCACCTTGATTTTTTATTTGCAGTCAGACTATCATCTTTATTCGACGCCTGTAATAAGGCAGTTAGAAAACAAACACAATCTCCCCATGCAATTCTTTCATAGTTATTGAGAAAAAGAAGGCCAGCAGTGCACTTACAGTTCCTGGATATGAAAGTGGATTCCAGAGAGCAAAAAGTTTTTGAGAAGAAGGACTCCCATCATTGTTAATAAGCTCCAACGTTGAAAGATTTGCAAGTTCCTGAATGCAAAAAGAATTAGCATCTTATCCTGATAAATTCACTGGAAGGCAATTTTGAACATCTAGAAACACCATTGGCTGTCGGACAAAAGAACATGCAATCTCATGAAGTAAGCCACATATGATCAAGCAAAGCTCTAAACTAGCCAGCTAATACCAAATTAACATCTAATAATAAAATTGGACTCACTATTTGACAGCCAAACTTGCTCATCGAAGAAGAATACAAACCATTTAAGAGCATATGGAGATTACACAAATAATAGAGATTTTAGAGTTCACACAAATAATAAACGTCTAGTTGGTACAGGAATACTCATATGATTTTGCTGCAAAACACTGTTGTACTTGAAGCCAATTCAGTCAAACACAAAAAATGGATATTACTCTTAGCATAAAATGCTCACATAAATTATATGTATGAAGGGAGACCGCCATAAGATTTTGATTAGCATGCAAAAGCATCAAGTGCATGATTAGTATCTCATCTCACCATACAATGCTCACGAGGGTTGGCTGAAGTTGCAGTTGAGAATATAAATGAGGGATCACTTCCATAAACTGCAATTGAAATCAGAGATTGCCTTGTTATTATTATTGTTATCGTTGTCGTTCTTGTGATTAGATGTCCAGGAAAAGTATAATCTAAGTAGGAGGGGGAATGGGGTGGGGGTCCTCTATCTTCTGTAACGACATTCGGAAGTTGTACCATGAGAACATATCCGGCGGAGTCTTCTCAATATAAGAGCAGTATGGCATCCAAATGCTCCTCTATAAGCATGAGCTTCATCAATCACCACAAACCTAATTTACATAAAGCAAACCTCTTGATAATAAATAGAAATGCAAGCAATCAGTGAAAATTACGTTGTAATTTAACGTGTAATCAAACGGAGGTATTGAATTCAAATCCTAACTAAAAAAGCAATAAAACCCTAATTAGCAATTTAATAATAAGCAGTAGTTCAATGATACCTCAGATTTGATAAAATTCGACTGAACTGTCTGTGAAATGGTAAGATTGTCATGTGTAACATATCTGGATTTGTGATCAACTGCACTCCAAATTGAAAAAGATTAAAGAGCACAACTAGGAAACTCACCAAAAAAAGCTTTCATATCCAAGATACGCAAAACCTATAACAATACCAGTCTAGTATTAGCACGCAGCTCTGGCCTTTCCCTCTGAGATGTATCGCCATCATATATGCCAATATTTATGGCAGTGTCAAATCTATTTGTCATAGCTAATAATGCTCTTAGTTGATCTTGAGCTAAGGCCTAGACAAATGAACAGGTTGAATTATCTACATTGCCCCAACATAATCTGAATATATAAAAGAATGCAACTGGTTCTGCAGGACGCAAGAGTCCAAAGCAACTAAAAGACAATGTAGACTTCCAAAAAGCTGTTGCATCATACCTTAGTTGGAAACAAGTATAAAGCACATGAATCCAAATTCTGGGACAATACTTCAAGAACTGGTATATTATAGCAAAGGGACTTCCCACTAGACGTCATTGTTGAGACAACAACATTCTTCCCGGCAAGGGATGCCATGATAGACTCTGCCTGTAAATATTGCAACAGTTGATACCTATAGAGAATTTTTTCCCTTTTTTTTTTTCTTTTTTTTGATTCAAGAAGAAATGCTACAGGACAAACACTATACCTGGTGGCTGTATAATTTAGTGATCCCCATACATTTGAGGGAAGATTTTATGTTATCTGAGAGTTCATGTGGTATTTCTACACATATTGCATTTCTGGCACCAATGTCTTCAACATGCACTATCTGCAACCGTCAAACTTGCAGAATTTAGCAATCAGCAAGCAAAATGTTACTAAGATCTGTTAAAACCATCATTTGTTAATTCCACTAATGCACTGACGGTATCACGTTTTTTAACCTTTTCAAGTGAGACCACTGCCAAAAACATCTGGCAAGTGTTAGACATATTCATATTTCTAGATCCCAAACAGAATCGAAAAGCAAGTCTGCGAGTGTAGAAATTACTTGTCCATTTGCTCCAGTGCCCTCTCTGAGATGTTGAAGCATTTCTGCTGGTAGCAATTTATTTGTGTCCTGGTTTGCTAAGGAGTTGTTAGCTCGTTTCAGAAGCACTGAATTCAGTTCAAAAGATTAAAAAGAATATGCCGTTAGTCAGACACACTTTCTTTTCAGTGGAGTATTCTCCAGTGAGACCTTGCATGGGCCAACACTACTAAATTTGACCTAGCTGCAGATTATACTGGAACTTAATAGTAGTTTGAAGAATAAAAAGATCTAGAAAAATTCCTGCACCATGCCGATCTGAACAAGCTAACTCTCAAAGGAACAAGTCCAGAAAGCATCGTGAGAAAGCCCATCGATGAAACTATTATATTGAGCAACTATCCAATCTTTCTGTTTAGTTACCACCAATAGCACATAGGGAAACTACAAAATCTTAATAACCCTCTTAATCCAGAAAAAAAAGATGGAAAAGGAATTTATTTATTTATCATTATAAGTTAAAAACTGTAACAGTGACTTCTAACTGAAAATTCCATAATAGGATTTTGACTCTACAATATCAAATGAGTTTGGAAAAAAAAATAAAAATAAAAGGAAGCGATGGCATCTTGAGTTTAAATTTCTTTTTTTTTTTTTTCCTGTACAAATGCAGATTAATCAGAAGCACAAGTAAACAATACAACCACTTGATAAATAAACATATTGATATAACCTACCGAACATCGTGTTCGGAATGAATAAGAGCGTGGAGCAATGAACTGGCTTCCTTTTTCCTTTTTTGCTTTATTTCCCCTTGCAGGAACACCACCTTCCTTCACAAATTTGAGTAAATCTTCTAAGGAAAAGTGCATTGTAATTGCATTTCCACTTTTACCCTGTATGATAAAAAAATTGCATTAATCTCAATTATTTAAAGGGTTTGTAGTAATTTCACAGCAGAAATAATAAATGATACTGCAAATATGTCATTCTTGAAATTGCAATCCATCCAATAACAGCATGAATGTGCTTCCAGATGGTCACAAAAGATACAAGATAAATTTTACTATTATGACTTGTTTCATGCAATAAAAAAAATTCTATCAAATCCAAAACTTGAATGCATTCTTCAGAAGCAAAAACTATGTGACATACCTAAACTTAATTCTTAAATCAGAATACATGATATTTCATATTAAAGGCAAAATAAACACCAAATTTCAAGGCTACATTATCCAAAGGAGGAGTTCATATGAGAAATCAAATGCATTCATGGAGCTGACCTGCATTTCATATGAACTTATATCCATCCAACTGTCTTTTTTGTATCCCAAGTTCCCAACAGCTATTAAGCAATTCCAACTATGAAATCACAGACGAACTGATACTATGATATGTAGCATATGTCACTACATATACATGCACTAAAATAGGTCCACATATATCACAACTGACAATCTAATACACATAACATAGGTGCGTACAGGCCCGCAATTGTGCTACTTAGTTTTTTGTGAACATTCATGCACAAACTGATACCAAAAGTATGAGGTAAAGGGCTAAGAAAGATAACAAAGGATTAATTTTTCTAATCAATAGTTCTTTCACAAATATTCAGGATAGACATTTACTATGATAGCTAATAAAATAGTTACCAATTTGACCTAAAATGAAATAATTCAACTCAATTCAATAAATGTTCAGCTAAGGATCTTTTTCTTCCACTCTATAACTCTAGGACTACATTAAAAGGAAAACGCCTCACTTTGTACATGTCGATGAAAATCCTATATATATAGTGACAAATTAAACATTCATCAAACTTTTTCAATAGGCAGAACCAATCAAGCATACCATTAGAAGTCTAGCAGCTGTCCACAGATCAGTTTTAAAGGAGTTTTCACGCTTTCTGATCACGGTAAATATCTTTGATAGAGACATGGCTTTTTGATCTGTGGAATGGGATATGCAAACAATACCATTTGTTCAAAACATGATAAAATTAACATACAGGGATTAGGGTCTTTTTTTTTTTTGGGGGGGGGGGGGGGGGGGGAGGGAATGTATATGTAATGTTCATTGTACCATTCCTCGATCGGGTTAGAATTTCCTTTCTTTCTTCTGATTCAGAATTGATGATAATAAGGGCATCGGCAGAATTTCCAGGATTTGTTTCATTACTAGTGAAGCTCACTACCTGAAACAGAGAAAGTAAATATGTTAAGCATTCCAGAAAAAGGAAATGTTAAATGCCACTCCCAAGACCAGCATGAGTCACAGAGGCATATTTGACAACAAGGAATGGAGCAAGAATTATTAGATTGTTTACCTATTAAACAAATCAAGACCAAGAGAAGGATTCTCCAGACTAAACAATGAACGAATACGAAATATACTCAGAAACCACTAAATAAAAAAATTCCAAACAGTAGAGGTAGAAATGGTTTAGACCATGATTACCAATCTTATAAGACAATGAATTGATTCAACTTTTATTTAGAAGGAGGGGAGAATTAAAAGGGAGAATTAAAAAGGAGAACCTATCTTGCCTCTATTAAGAAATTGCCATGCACAAAAGATAAACTCCAACTGTTTTGGTGATAATACCCCAAATAAATAAGAACAGAAAGAGAGAAAAACCTTTGGCAAGAATAATCATGTGGAACGCCTTTAACTAAAAAAAAAAAAAAAAAAAAAAAAAAAGCATGATGAAAATAGCACGTCTAGGTAGATTTTATCTTCTACCATCATGATAATAATAACATCTTTGGAAAGTAACATTCACTGAAAACATGTTAGATTACTCTACAGTGTATGATTGAATTACAGGTCATTGTGACCATCGTTGAGAAGTTAAGTGGGATAGCATAAAGTACTTGCAACCACAACCCCTTATCCATATCCAAAACAATATGGAACTCTCCATCAAAACAACTCAGACAAATGTGGAAAGCCTGATGGCTCAGAAAGCTGACAATAGCGTCACAGAGCACACATTTTCTTCTGGCAATGAAACATTTAACAGTCCACATATGAGAAATCTGCAAACTAGTATGTGAATTTGTTGTGAGCATTTGTATCACGCCTCTTTCACTCTCAAAGAAATAAAAGAAAATCAGGTATTATTTAACTAGCATGTATATCATTGTAAAGCTTGTCAATGAAATACCAATGTCAACCACAAATCAAACTCAAAAAATTCAATGCTCTATGACCTGTCAAATAAATTAGCATAATTCTAAATAACTAGATTGTTCCTCCCACAGTTTGAAGCCAGAATCACAGTTTTTGGGTCACAGTATGTAAGTAATGGCCAGCACCAACATGAATTTTTGAATTATCAGAAAGATAGTTTACATCTGTAACATAGCAAGAATTCACTGAAAAGAGCAGCTTAAACATTTTTGACAGTTAATATGGTACCTAGTAATTGAAAACAAATACAATATTGGGAAAGAAAATAAGCAAAAACTTAACTTATTTAGAAAAGGACCTTTGAAGAAAGTTGAGGAATGCGAGTATCTGCTGGAGAAATGAAATTTTGACTTGAAATTTGACTAAAGGAAATGATAATGAAAGCTAAGAATGTTCTTGTTGTTTACAGGTCAAAAAAACTTATGCTTTACAATGTGAGGACCATAGTGGCTAAATAAACAGCATGATATACTATAAAAACTTGTGCACCATTTTGGGCATCACAGTCAATTTTAAATCCAAGTAATGAAATAGGGTGAAGCATAATAACAGTTTAAGATAACATATCTAGCAGCCATTCCATTAGGCCATGTTTCAAACAACACTCCCATACCAACATCAAAGAATATGAATTAACAAGTTCACATAACTTGGCCAAAAAATAACACTGTGGTTTCCATAGATCTCAATGTATGCATGTGTTTGATTTTGTGTGTCTATATACATGCATATACAACACAAAGCAAGTTTCAAAACAAATCCTAGTATCCAGAAACAGAAAAGGGAATTATGTCTTAGACCATGTCAAATCTCGAGCAAAACCATATACTGCTGCTCATCCCACTACCAATACCATTCCTGATTTAAAAATTTTGGAATCAGCATAGGTTCTTCTACCTTTCCAAAAGTTGAATATGACAAAAACCTGTTTGACCTAATAGCAAGCTTCATAAATCATTTCAAAGAAAGAAGTCTTAAAAATTCAATCAATTACCTTAGAACAAAGAATAGCAATATGCTCTATATCCTCAAAGTCAGCTCCAAACCCAAATTTGCTAAGCTGCTTTAGAGCGTCCTTCAAACGAGTCGAGGTAATTTCTTCCTTCTGCATTTGGAGAAATGCAGAGAAAATATTCAAGAAAGCAAATGCCTTCATAATTCTTTTCAACCATGCCGGACAAAAGCATGAAACCTTGTTGTCACTGTATAATCCTGAATCACTATTAGCCCGATTTCCTAACAAAATACAAGTCCCAAAATGTGGACTTCTCAAGCAATTCAAGGATTCCAAAACCTCAACAAACTTTCTACTATTCTGGTCATCAATAATATTCTTGTTGGAAGACTGCAAAGTACTCCATAAAAAGGCATAAGGTCCTTCTTCTTCATGCTTATCATTATAGTTCTCAAAAACCCTTTTTCGTTTGCACCCAGAATAACTAGCATTTGTATCATTTGATTGGTCAAGAAAAGACGAGAACTCTTGCATCATATCTGAATAAACTGAATCAGCATATGCAGAGTTTAAACTTTGCTTAGGCAAATTTGTTGAAAAATCAGAACTTGGCGTCTGAGGCTTATCTTTCTTGATGAATGGAACCAATACTAACAGTTCACCAGGTTCAGTAGAGCTAATGCGACTCTGCAACCCCAATTTAACTCCCTATACAAGAATTAATAAAGAATTGAATGATTAAGTTAGGTTAATTGAGACAAAAGCAATATTAAAAAAATCAATATTCATAATTTAAACACCATACCGAAAGTGAAATTCAGAAAAAATAAGACTAGAAGAAGTCAATTTGAAAGACCAAGAAACAAAAATATAGAGAGAGAGGACGGTTACCTTGAAGAAGAGGTGAAAATTGGGGGAAGAAGAAGCAGGAGGGAATGTGAGAGTCAATAGAAGCTTGAGGTCGCTAATGGTTTTGTTTGGCCCTATAAAAACCGTTGTGGATTCACCCGTCAGCGTACGCACTTCGATTTCTCTCTCCTCCTCCGCCATTGTTGATCTCTCCCGCTAGCACTGTGTGCTAAACTGTTAGTGAAACTAGTTCAAAAAAAAATAGAAGGGTTTTTATAGTTGTCCCTGTTTGCTGCGGCGGGGAATCGGTTTGGCTCTTGCTCACGTGCTCTCACTTAAGTCACGTGCCTAGAGGAACACTGCGAAAGAAATATTGGAAGACCAAAAATATAGTAAACTAGCAACATCCCGTGCCATGCACGGTTAAAAAAAAGTTAAAAAAACTAAAATTGAGAGAATATATATATATAATTTATAGATTCTTGAATAAAATTTTTTTATTATGTTATTAAAAAATATTATAAAGTTATATTAATAGTAAAAAAAATATTAGAGTGATTTTTTATTATTAAAGTAAAAATTAGTAAATAAACATGTGTTCAGAAATATGGATTGAAAATATTGAAATTTATAAAGATAAATATAAAAAAAAGTAAAATAAAAGGTAGTAAAATTTATTAATTTGATTTATTTTAAAATTAAAGTAATTTATAATTAATTCGCTATTTCATTAAAATTCATGAATGAATAATTTATTTTAAATAATTAAAAGTGGTATAGATCTTCAACTTATCATGTTATTAATACTATAATTAATCAATTATATTTAACATAATTTAATTTAATAAAAACTTTTAATTTTTTAATATAAAATAATAACTGTCCATATCATTAAAATTTATAGATTATAAAATTTATTTATATCATTAAAGTTATATAAATTGTTATTTAACATGCTATTAATTCTCTAACATTATATTAATTAATGACATTTAAAACGATTTAATTCAATCATAAATTAATTTATTTTTAAATAAATATAAAAATAAATAATTAAATCATACACATATCATTTATTTGGAATCCTATGTGACCACACCAAAGAAAATTCAGCCTATATATATATACATCATTGATAGTTTACGGCTATAAAAATATGTTAAATAATCTTAAAAAAAGACAAAAAAAATGAGTAAGAATTATTAAACCCATTAGTGAAAATAGTTGAAATGTAGAAAATTCTGAACTTTTAAGAAAAAATGAATAATTTATTTAAAACCAATGATCAATACACCTTTGCAAAAAATACCTTAAGAATAAAGTGACACAATTTATATATATAGTATTAAGAAAACTAAAGTGTTTTTTTGAGAGTAAATAATTTAAAATAAAAAGAATGCATTGTCACACCATTTAAAAAAAAATAAACGAAAACGTTTAGATAGGAAATGTCAAAATACATTAAAGATAGAAAACGGTTGTTAGAGGAAACATTTGTTACTTCATAAATTTGAGACTAAATATTTGTTACAAAACAATACATTAATACATTAATTGAATAATTCATTGCTATTAAACTTTATCATTTTTTAAAAATTAATAATTAATAATAATTACTTAAAGCTATTAGTACATTAAATAACTAAATCAAACCAAACTAAAAATATTAACGAAAAATAAATCCAAATCAAACTAATAAATTAATACATTAAATAATCAAATCAAACCAAATCAAAAATACTAACTCAAAATAAATCCAAAAGCAAACCAATACATTAAATAATCAAATCAAACCAAACTAAAAACACTAATTCAAAATAAATCCAAACCAAATCAATACATTAATACATTAAATAATGAAATCAAATCATGCCAAGTGGAAGCCTAATCAGAGGAATATGCCACGTGTCAAATTAAAAACACATGTCAACTTTCTAGAGAAAAATGACTTGTTTATATATATATATATATATATTGATGTTTGAACACCGCCTATGGTTTTCATTCTTAAGGCTCTGCATTGTTAAGCATGAATCTGTCAGTTCTCATATGGTTTATGTCTTCTTAGACTAACATCATCCAACTGCCAAATTCTATTCTTTGATTAATGTTCTGCCTATTCTGCCATAAGCTTTCTGTCTATTCCTTGCTGATGCAAGATATTGGCCAACCCAGAAGCACCAGGGAATGCTGGTGATGTGGATGAAACTTGGAGGGAAGCAATTAAAATTGTATTTGAGCTACCAAATTGGTTTTTCTTGTAGCACATCTTGATCACAACTTTTTTCTTTTAAAAGCATTTTTTTTTTTTTATCACAAGTTAGTCATTCCTATAAAGGAATTTCTGTTCCCGGTATTATTATACTAAGTCAAACGGAGGTAATATAGTTTTAAGTATGTCAAACCAAAAAACGCTCAAACGATCATGGGAGCCCAACATGATAATTTAAATTAAATTGCTTAAAAATCATTAAAATTTATTATTTTAAATATTAATTTAGACTATTATTTACTAAATAAAATTAAACAGTTTAATGAAAAATTTGATTTGAAAATAATATATAATTATTAATTAAATATATATTTGCTTATTGAACAAATTACAATTACCTCTACAAACAATAATGGTTTGAAAAAATGATTTATTTCATTAAAAAAAAAAAAAAGAAAGTTCAATATCTTTCATAACAACATGAAAATGTTGAATGCATAAAAACTATTTTGTTCACATTGAATTCAATTGATATATGAAGTTAAAATTTTCCATTTTAATAATTTAAGTAATGATCAAATAAGCACTCTGCATATTAATTATTAAAATAATAATACTTTAATTAATTAAATTCATACTCATAGAAAATTAAAACAATGACACGGTTAGTTAGGTGTGTGTTTGTTTTTTTCTCCAGAACAGGTAATCTAACTAATATATTCTAAATTGACTTTTTAAATTTCCATGCATTTTCATCCACCTACTTCTTAGAACAATATGAAACCTTGACAAAAGAATAAAGAAGAAGCATTCTTTCTGGAAGAGAGTACTGAAAAAACCAAAGTCAATTGTCTATTTTTCAAAAAAAAATATATTTTTTTTTCCATGTTTTGGAATAATATTCAAAAAGAATATTTGAATATTATTAATTTTCTAATTCTAACAAGGAAAAATATTTGTTTGTACTAGTGCTACATTTGGTAAGCCCTAATAAAAAGTAATCAAATATATTTATAGTGTAAATTTATGCTGGAAATGCATTTGATTATATTATGTTATATTTCATTACGGCTTATTAAATACAATATATGTATTTATTTCTCATACATTACCCGAGTAATAATTAATTATCATTTAAAAAAATATTACATTTTTCTTAATGAAAAGATATCAAAACTCTTACTCTGGGCCAATTATCATTGTTAAAATTACTTAGGTTGTGTTCATAACTTTTAAGCAGTAAACGTTATTTTTTATAATGTTTGTTAACATAGCGTGTCGACTAGCTTTTAGAGGTTGAGGTAGTGTTTTATAAAAAGTTAACTCATATAATATTTAGCTCGTTTTATGAAAAGTTATTCAACTAGATAATAATTAAATACTATTAAAACAGTTAATAGCTATCAAAATAGTTAATTTTACCGAACATATCTTTAATTTAAATGTTGATTATACAAGCGGGTGCAAGTCTTTCCCCATTCTACAAGGCATTATTACGTACCGATCTTCAACACAATGAACATTCAACACAATGGTAGCTTGCCAAATGCCAAATTAATTCCGGCAAAATTGGACACGTGTCTAAAGGAAGCATATTTTTCTCTTTGAAAAATCTTACAAAGATCGAGTCAAATTAGAAAAATTATGTACTATAGTCTATAAATATGACACTACCTTCACCTTCTTTTCTCCAACTTGCATTCTTAAAACAAACTTCTCTGCACATTCTTGCGTTAGCAATGGCATTAGAAACCAAAATTATGCTTCTGGTTGCACTTCTTTTCTTCTCCCTCAGCCATTCTGAGGCATTAAAGTCCAAAACCAATATCACCCGTCTGCAATTCTACATGCACGATGTTGTCCGTGGCCCGAACGCCACCGCCGTTCGAGTTGCCGGCCGAGCTAACTTCACTAGTCCAAACCCAATTGAAGCTATGTTTGGATCCATTTTCGTGATGGATAATCCATTGACAGTCTCACCCGACCCAAATTCTACAGTCGTAGGACGTGCACAAGGGATATATGCTATGTCCTCCCAACAAAATGAGTTTAGTCTACTCATGACATTGACTTATGCGTTCATTAGTGGACCTTACAATGGTAGCTCATTCAGTGTAGTCGGCCGGAATCCGGTAATGAGTGAGGTGAGAGAGATGCCGGTCGTCGGTGGCACCGGAATTTTCCGGCTTGCTCGAGGATATTGCTTGGCGAAGACACACTCGATGGATCAAATGGATGCAATTATAGGATACAATGTTACCTTGTTACACTATTGAGTTAGAGACATTTTATTTTGAGTAGAAAATTATTGATTTTTATGCTTTAGTTTCCATCATGAGTTAGTTTTTTATTGTAATAAAGTTTCAATTTTTATGTAGCATTTTTGTAATAAAATATATGATTTCCAATAATAATAATTCAACAATAATATGATTTTTTTTTTTTATTTATACAAGATTTCGAATGCTTCAATATTCAATTGTTCCAACGGTCGGTTGATTAATAAGAATATTATTTCTTAGTTATTCATTTAACTAGTGTTAAAACTCCGCGATGCGTGGATCAATATTAAAGGATGAAATAAATTGTTATAACTTCAAAACAATATAATACGAAAATTAGACGGTTAACACAAACATGATACATTTAACTCGCTTAATATCATAAACAGATTAAGTGGATCGTGTTGACCAATATACAACTTGTGTGACTCGCTTAATATCATAAATAGATTAAGTGGATGTATTGATCTATATACGATCTATTTAACATGCTTATAGTACTTTAACTTTTAACCTATTTAACTCCAATCTTATTTACAAATAAATTCACACGTAAAATGCATAAATTATTTAAAATTCATAATTAAAATAAAAAAGTAATACAATAATAAATTTTAAATAGATTTTAGTCGGAGTATTTATATCTAACACTAAAATTATCTCTTTACTCTTAAATAAACAGGTCGCTCGCCTAACCCGCGACACAACACGTTTATATTCGTTCCATAAATAAGTGACTCATTTATGACACAAACTCATTTAACCTCAACCCTAATCCATTTATTTCGCGTGTTAGGCGAATCGTGTTCACATGTCATGACCCATTTTGACACCCCTAGTATGACCTGCATAAAAAAATGCACACACACTATTAATATATTTTTCAATAGTGATAATAATTTTGAAAATTTAATTAATTATATTGAAACAAGAAATTAAGTATTTTTTATTTTATATTTATGATTTATTATAAATGATTGTTTTTTGATTTGAAGTATTAATGTATTATACTTATTTAGTGTAATGTGTAATAAGCATGTGGATGCCCTACCTTTTTTAAAAATTATCATATCTCGTATCTTGTGTTTGTGCAATCCAGCTCCTGGTATATGAGACTACTTTATACACTATTAATGTATTTTTCAAAATAGTGATAATAATTTTGAGAATTTAACTAATTATATTAAAATAAGAAATTAAGTATATGTTTATTTTTATTACAAATGATTGTTTATTTATTATCATATCTCATACGTTTCCGTATCTTGTGTCCATTGACTGTGCAACCTAGCTTCTGATAGATAAAAATACCCCATATGTTAAGGTAATCATTAAAATAAGAAATTAAATATTTTTCATTTTATAGTTTGGGTTATGTATATTAATTTAATTTTAATTTAAACTAATTATATTAAAATAAAAATTAAGAATTTTTTATTTTCTGTTTTTTATTTATTATAAATATTTGTTTACATATGAGACACCCCGAATTTTTATTTTTGAAAACTTTCGAATTTTTAATAAATCAAAAATCTCGATTTTCAACTAATGGGCTATATATATACCAAACAATCTCAATTCGAGCCCAAAATTTTACGAGTCAGGCCCAAGCCCAAATAAAATATCGAAAAGAAATTTTGAATCGTAAACGGTTAAAATTTTTGAGAATAATACGAAACCCCGTAATTTAATCTATTATGAATATATATAAAATCATTATCCTAAAATCAAATATTGTTACTATAAATAATTTTATAATTATTGAGTAAATGGAGAAAATATTATGAAACCGAATTAAACGGTTAAAATAAATTGAATCAGGCCCGAAAATCAGTTTAATTTGTCGAGAACCACCCAAATAATCCGAGAACCGAGGGAAAAACTTGAAAATCAAGCGAAATGAGACCAAACCACTAAATCGGACCAAACCGGTTTGAATCGAACCGGAATGGCCTAGAGTTTGCTAGAAACCGCCTTACTTTTTTTTTTTTCCTTTCTTTTCTTTCTCCTCTCCTTCTTCAGGCGCGCGACAGCCTCCCTCCACCCTCTCCCTCCGTTTCCGGCCACCGCTCGACGAGAGCGAGATGGCGATCGTCTCCGCTAGAGCTCCTGGTCCGTTTTCCGACCTCCTTCCACACTGGCAGAGTCTCCAGTGACGCGAAGCGGGACTGTCTCCATCGACAATTCTCCTTCTTCGATCTCCGACGAGATCGAGCAATTCCGGCAACGTCAACACGAAAGACAGGCGTCGATCGAGTCACCTCCACCTTGTGAGTGTTTCTCCTCCATTAATTCCGGCTACAAAGCTTGAAATGGCGAAATCACCATTAATGGCGGCACCAAGCTACTGTCGGACTAATTCAGCCAAATGGAGGGCCAACCTCGCACAACCGACATCAAAAACGGACTCCTCGATGAAATTTGAGTGGGGTGGCGTGAAGAAGGGTCAATTCTGGGTGGCCCCAACTTTTCCGGCCACCGTGGACGGCGGCGGCGGCGGCGGTCCGGCGAGTCTCCGGCGAGGCACCAGGGACAGAATGTTCCTCTCTTCGCAAGGATCGTGGAATCGTCGCTTGAATTTCAATTGGTATGCTCTAAGACCAATTTCCTATTTTGGTATAAATTCTAAACTTAGTGATCATTAGTCAATTAAATTGAAAATTTGAATGAATTGATTCATATATCATATACGAGCTAGGTTGAGAATGACCTATTTTGATGAACAACAACTAATTTGAATAATTGAGAACATTTAGATAAACTAGTTATAAGAATTGATATATATATATATATTAGTATATATATAAGGGCGAGTCGAGCTACTTATAATTAATTATAATTATATATATAATTAATTGGATAAAAAAAATTAATTGAATTATAATTAATTGAAGCATTTGTTCTTATTGGCTAGTATAAAATTTAACCAAGGTATAAAAAAAAAAATGTGACGTATTAGCTTTAAGCAAGAACGAAGAAATGAAAATAATTGAAATTAACTTACTGATATAAGTTTTATTTGATTATGTATGTATTAAAGCTTTCATTTGTTTGGTAATTAGCTATACTAGCTAGTTATAATTATATGATGTAAATAATGATTGTCATTATCATTGAAACATAATTGTTGTGAACTAATGGTTGAGCGTTGATATCGTGGTTTTGGGAGGAGGATGGGGTCTTAAATTGATTGATTGCCCGATGGATGGGCTGTGTGTACTGATTGATAAATATATAATAATACTGTGTTATCTAAACAGGTGGATAGTCCAAATTATAGGGGAGGTGCTGCCGAAATTTCGTTAGAACTTGAACTAGTTTTAATTAATAACATAATTAAAAAGTTTATTTAGATTAATTCTATAACCTAATGCATAATAAACAGAGTGCTCTAATTATTTATTTATTTTCCTTATTATTCATTTAATTATTTAAGTATTTAATTATTTTCATTGTTACTGTTTATTCTTATCATTGATTTTATTGTTGTTGTTTGTTGTTAATGGTAATTATTTAGCTATTTAATTGCATTTGAGAATGAATGTCCAACTGATCAATATGTCTGCATTTGATTGCAATGTTTGATTAATTGTGTTGTGAAAATGCTGTGCTTTGTTTGTGTGGAATTGGGATGAAGTGGACCACCATGGGTTTGTGAGGACGGTCTGTGATATGGATCCTGAATACGATATGATACTTGACCGTCGGCCGGGAAAATGGGAGATCGGCGCCCCCTTGTGCACCTGATGATATAGATTATATGGGGATTTACAGGATGGCTACTTGTTGTTGCGCACCTGATAATCTAGATTTGATTGTAGCCCGCAGGGTGGCCTCCTGTTGTGAGCACTTGATGATCTAGATTGGATGGAGACCACCGGGTTGCCTCCTGTTGATATGGAAAAGAAACGAGAGAGTAGAAAAACAATGAGAGGACTGGTCAGTGAGGATTAGACCAGTTGGCCGTATGGGGGATCGGCTCCCTGGTGCACATGTACGAGAGGGCGAGCCATGTGTGAGGACGGCTCGTTGGGGTTTCAGGTGGTGCCACTGACTAATTACCACTTGCTTGATTACTTGAAGGTGACATTACGTGTGAGTGCTGGTATGTGCCATTTGTGTGACTGGCTGCGTGAGCATATAACTAGTCGAATGACTAGATTGAAATGTTTACATATTTGTGTGACTGCGTGTGTTGTGCAATAATTATTACTCCTTAGAAAACTCACATGTCTTATTTGAATTTTCAGGAAGTAAGTTTTTCTTTAATCCGATTTAGGCTATGTGTCTTCGGCGCAGGGCAATAGAGAAATTTTTATA
This sequence comes from Jatropha curcas, assembly GCF_041381405.1. Classification (NCBI taxonomy): domain Eukaryota; kingdom Viridiplantae; phylum Streptophyta; class Magnoliopsida; order Malpighiales; family Euphorbiaceae; genus Jatropha; species Jatropha curcas. Next base: position 7,172,063 of record NC_143160.1, read on the forward strand.
GTGCCATAATTATTTTACTATGTAATTATGTGTATAAAAAAGCCATGTATACCAAACAGTTAGTGACTCCGCAGTTGTAAAAATTTACATATATTTAGTTGTGTATTAACATAGACAAATTAATCCTGTAAGTCCATATTAGAATGTGATGTATTGTAAATTGGGCCCGAACTTTAGAATGCTATAGGAGATAAACTTGGGCCGAGAAATAATAAAATATTGAGGTTTATTGTTCATAATCATATGGGCTGAATGTTGAAATTTATACCGAGATATTGGATTCTAGTGTTTCAGGCTGACTACGGGCCTCGGGGGCCTTAAGCTTACCTGGGCCCTAGTGCCGGTCCGGCCCATGGAATCGGGTCGTGACAAAGTTGGTATCAGAGCTTAGGTTAGGGTTTTAGGACACAACTGCGGAGTATAGGAAATTTCTTTATGTTGGGATCGGCCGTAACCAACATAGGGAAAGAAACCTTGTGATTTTCCTCCCTAGGGATGGTGGACGCACTAGACCCTATGAGGTGGGAAAATCCACACTTATTGCGTAGATCTATGATTACGGAGGAAGTAATTAGAGGTTCGAAGTGAAAGTAGACAATAAGATAATCCATCGCAATACCTATAAGGGCTAGAGTTGGTATCGACCCTTAGGCTAGGGAATAGAGTAATACCTGATGGTAGTGGATTGGCCTGATCACCCAGTACACTACTTTTCATGTGAGCTCTATTCCTGTCAGTGAATAGGATAGTGTAGAGAGTAAATAGGTTTTTCATTTGTACGGCGCATTGATGAACTTTGGGTGATTAGGAATCGGTATTTTAGTATTCAGCACGGCTACTGAATTTCTTTAGAATTTATTCAAAGGATAATCTTTTTATAATTTTATTTACTTGATATTCGATATTTAAATTTAAAACCCATTTTAATTTTGAATTCAAAATTGTGTTATGATAAATAACTTAAAATTGATTATTTATATATAGAAAAAAATAATAATAAAATAATAAAAAAAAAAAAAAAAATTATTTGTGAAAGTTGTCTATTTATATCACGGGGCCAATTGGATCGGCTCATAAAATGAAATGATTGTGAGGATAAAAAAAAAAAAATAAAATAAAATAAAAAAAATAAAAATAAAAAAATTCTAAAGAAGATTTGGAAAAGAAGAATAAGACAAGTGGTGATGATGATATTAAGTAAGTAGACAGTTAGTAGCTAAGTAAGAACATAACATTGGAAAGGTTTGAGGAGACAATTCTAGTTTAGAAGCTAGATTGCAACCAAAGTTAGAGTGTAGGACTGTTTAATGTAATAAATGGGAGAAGTAACATTAGAAAAGGACTGGAATGATTAGAAAAGGACTGGAATGATTTAAGGGTATAGAAATGATTCATATAACAAGTTGTAAGTGAGGAATAGATATAAGTGAGTAATAGATAGATGCTAATTTTAAGTTAATAGTTCCACATATGGTACCTAATACTTAATTAAATGAGACTAATTAAAATGTTAGCATTATGGTTTGAAATTGTAGTCTAGGAGGATATGGACAAAAGAGTAAAAGTAGTTCATAGTATATGTAAATCAGACTCTAAGGAGTTGATGAGATCGATTTGATGTGATATTGGGATGGTAAAGTAGTATTTGGTCGGAATATAAGAAAAATTTATTGAAGACCAATTTCCTTATATTCGGTATAAATTATAAACTTAATAATTACTAGTTAATTAAATTGAATTTGAATGAATAATCAATCAAATATAATTTTAGTAAGAATTAGTCGGTATAATATTGATGTAAGCTAATTTAGGAATTTAGGATAAATAATAATGATAGGTTGAAATGCTGATGGTAAATGACTTATGATTTACAATGATAAGTAGTATAAAGGGGAACAAGTAGACAAAATAAGTAATAAGAGTACTCTAACATCTTCATAGTGGACTGATAAGCAACATAGTTGGAATGTAAATTAGTAAAAGGTGTTATTACGAAAATCAATCTTATTGATAAGTTTTTAGAGTAACTTGAGAGATTGAGTTAAAGCGAAATTGATAGTTAAATTAAAAGCATTAAAATTATAAAAATAAAAATAAAAATAAAAATCTTTGTAGAGGCATGATAACTAGTAGTACAGTGAGGTCATTAGATCAGGAGCTATCTAATAATTGCACCTATCTATAATAAGAATATTATAGGGAAAACAAGACATATATAGGTAGAACCAAGAGAGTGAGCCCAAGTCGCCTTGTGATATTAATAGACAATGAAAGTTACAAGACGATTTTTTTAAAATTATGGATTAAAGTAATGGTTTCTGAACTTTTGATTAAAGAAAGGTTTTAGTAATAATATATGTAAATTAAACGAATTAAATCTTATTATTATAAGTAAATTAAATTTCAGCCGTTTTGTAATTGTAAACTATATGTTCGGTTTTCATAAAGGAATGCTTAGTGAAAATTTAAATTTTCAAAAGAAATTATATAATTTTAAGAAACATAGATGACATATATTATGCATCTTCTTGATAAATCCGGTTTTATTGTAAAAGTTTTATTTAAAGAAAGATTTTCTAAAGATTTCAGTAGCTGTCTGAAAACAGTAATTGGAGATTTAGGTAATGAACTCAAGTTCTTGTAAGCTTTAGCTAGGAGATACTAAATAGGATGATTGGCGATAGAATTACAATTAGAATACCTGACTCTTTTTCTTTCATCAGTTCATATTATCCACTCTTGAGCTATCTCCTTAGTGATGGAAGTAATTTCTTATGACTTTGAATTCCCTATGTATTCACTCTTACTCTCTCCTGCTAAATTTCAATTCGAGGACGAATTGTCTTAAAGGGGGGGAGATTGAGACACCCCGAATTTTTATTTTTGAAAACTTTCGAATTTTTAATAAATCAAAAATCTCGATTTTCAACTAATGGGCTATATATATACCAAACAATCTCAATTCGAGCCCAAAATTTTACGAGTCAGGCCCAAGCCCAAATAAAATATCGAAAAGAAATTTTGAATCGTAAACGGTTAAAATTTTTGAGAATAATACGAAACCCCGTAATTTAATCTATTATGAATATATATAAAATCATTATCCTAAAATCAAATATTGTTACTATAAATAATTTTATAATTATTGAGTAAATGGAGAAAATATTATGAAACCGAATTAAACGGTTAAAATAAATTGAATCAGGCCCGAAAATCAGTTTAATTTGTCGAGAACCACCCAAATAATCCGAGAACCGAGGGAAAAACTTGAAAATCAAGCGAAATGAGACCAAACCACTAAATCGGACCAAACCGGTTTGAATCGAACCGGAATGGCCTAGAGTTTGCTAGAAACCGCCTTACTTTTTTTTTTTCCTTTCTTTTCTTTCTCCTCTCCTTCTTCAGGCGCGCGACAGCCTCCCTCCACCCTCTCCCTCCGTTTCCGGCCACCGCTCGACGAGAGCGAGATGGCGATCGTCTCCGCTAGAGCTCCTGGTCCGTTTTCCGACCTCCTTCCACACTGGCAGAGTCTCCAGTGACGCGAAGCGGGACTGTCTCCATCGACAATTCTCCTTCTTCGATCTCCGACGAGATCGAGCAATTCCGGCAACGTCAACACGAAAGACAGGCGTCGATCGAGTCACCTCCACCTTGTGAGTGTTTCTCCTCCATTAATTCCGGCTACAAAGCTTGAAATGGCGAAATCACCATTAATGGCGGCACCAAGCTACTGTCGGACTAATTCAGCCAAATGGAGGGCCAACCTCGCACAACCGACATCAAAAACGGACTCCTCGATGAAATTTGAGTGGGGTGGCGTGAAGAAGGGTCAATTCTGGGTGGCCCCAACTTTTCCGGCCACCGTGGACGGCGGCGGCGGCGGCGGTCCGGCGAGTCTCCGGCGAGGCACCAGGGACAGAATGTTCCTCTCTTCGCAAGGATCGTGGAATCGTCGCTTGAATTTCAATTGGTATGCTCTAAGACCAATTTCCTATTTTGGTATAAATTCTAAACTTAGTGATCATTAGTCAATTAAATTGAAAATTTGAATGAATTGATTCATATATCATATACGAGCTAGGTTGAGAATGACCTATTTTGATGAACAACAACTAATTTGAATAATTGAGAACATTTAGATAAACTAGTTATAAGAATTGATATATATATATATATTAGTATATATATAAGGGCGAGTCGAGCTACTTATAATTAATTATAATTATATATATAATTAATTGGATAAAAAAAAATTAATTGAATTATAATTAATTGAAGCATTTGTTCTTATTGGCTAGTATAAAATTTAACCAAGGTATAAAAAAAAAATGTGACGTATTAGCTTTAAGCAAGAACGAAGAAATGAAAGTAATTGAAATTAACTTACTGATATAAGTTTTATTTGATTATGTATGTATTAAAGCTTTCATTTGTTTGGTAATTAGCTATACTAGCTAGTTATAATTATATGATGTAAATAATGATTGTCATTATCATTGAAACATAATTGTTGTGAACTAATGGTTGAGCGTTGATATCGTGGTTTTGGGAGGAGGATGGGGTCTTAAATTGATTGATTGCCCGATGGATGGGCTGTGTGTACTGATTGATAAATATATAATAATACTGTGTTATCTAAACAGGTGGATAGTCCAAATTATAGGGGAGGTGCTGCCGAAATTTCGTTAGAACTTGAACTAGTTTTAATTAATAACATAATTAAAAAGTTTATTTAGATTAATTCTATAACCTAATGCATAATAAACAGAGTGCTCTAATTATTTATTTATTTTCCTTATTATTCATTTAATTATTTAAGTATTTAATTATTTTCATTGTTACTGTTTATTCTTATCATTGATTTTATTGTTGTTGTTTGTTGTTAATGGTAATTATTTAGCTATTTAATTGCATTTGAGAATGAATGTCCAACTGATCAATATGTCTGCATTTGATTGCAATGTTTGATTAATTGTGTTGTGAAAATGCTGTGCTTTGTTTGTGTGGAATTGGGATGAAGTGGACCACCATGGGTTTGTGAGGACGGTCTGTGATATGGATCCTGAATACGATATGATACTTGACCGTCGGCCGGGAAAATGGGAGATCGGCGCCCCCTTGTGCACCTGATGATATAGATTATATGGGGATTTACAGGATGGCTACTTGTTGTTGCGCACCTGATAATCTAGATTTGATTGTAGCCCGCAGGGTGGCCTCCTGTTGTGAGCACTTGATGATCTAGATTGGATGGAGACCACCGGGTTGCCTCCTGTTGATATGGAAAAGAAACGAGAGAGTAGAAAAACAATGAGAGGACTGGTCAGTGAGGATTAGACCAGTTGGCCGTATGGGGGATCGGCTCCCTGGTGCACATGTACGAGAGGGCGAGCCATGTGTGAGGACGGCTCGTTGGGGTTTCAGGTGGTGCCACTGACTAATTACCACTTGCTTGATTACTTGAAGGTGACATTACGTGTGAGTGCTGGTATGTGCCATTTGTGTGACTGGCTGCGTGAGCATATAACTAGTCGAATGACTAGATTGAAATGTTTACATATTTGTGTGACTGCGTGTGTTGTGCAATAATTATTACTCCTTAGAAAACTCACATGTCTTATTTGAATTTTCAGGAAGTAAGTTTTTCTTTAATCCGATTTAGGCTATGTGTCTTCGGCGCAGGGCAATAGAGAAATTTTTATAGTGCCATAATTATTTTACTATGTAATTATGTGTATAAAAAAGCCATGTATACCAAACAGTTAGTGACTCCGCAGTTGTAAAAATTTACATATATTTAGTTGTGTATTAACATAGACAAATTAATCCTGTAAGTCCATATTAGAATGTGATGTATTGTAAATTGGGCCCGAACTTTAGAATGCTATAGGAGATAAACTTGGGCCGAGAAATAATAAAATATTGAGGTTTATTGTTCATAATCATATGGGCTGAATGTTGAAATTTATACCGAGATATTGGATTCTAGTGTTTCAGGCTGACTACGGGCCTCGGGGGCCTTAAGCTTACCTGGGCCCTAGTGCCGGTCCGGCCCATGGAATCGGGTCGTGACAACATATTATCATATATCTCGTATGTTCCGTATCTCGTGTCCCGTGTCTGTGCAACCATACACAAGGTAATCATTAAAATAAAAAATTAAGTATTTTTTTATTTTATGGCTTGAGTTATTTGTATTTTAATTAAATGTTAATTTAATTTAATTAATTATCTTGATAGAATGTAATGAATAGATAATATTACGATAAAGACATTATCTAAAAATATAAAATAACTTAAACAACTTATCTTTTTACAATTACTGACATTACGCATAATTGTTGTCCTCCTTACAAATTCAGAGGTATAAATTCAGAGGTTTGCACCCGGCTTCCATATAATTCAAACTTTTCCTCTTACATATATATATATATATATATATATCTCCACACCAAATTTTGACAAAATCTTCGCCTCAATTCTTCCAAATTTTTGCAAGAAAGAAATTTTGTATTAAAACAAAAAGATACAACAATATCCTCTGAGTTTCTGAAATTAATTAACTAAAAAAATGCTAGTTTGCCCATAAACAAATTAATTAGACAAAAATTAACAACAAAAAAAAGTATTTTCCACAAATTACAGAAGGTTTCCAATTATTTTATATCTCCTCTGTCCCCAAAATCCCTGTTCTGTCACCCATATATAAAATCATAACCGACTCATCACTCATAATGGATTCACACTGTAACTCCCTAATTTATGCTCTCCTTTTTTCAAATTCAAATGTCATTTCCCTCTTCTAACCCATCATCGCCTTCACTATCTCTCTCTCCCCTTTCTTCTTTCAATAACTGTTTTTCCTGTAACGTTAAATACAAAATTTAATTAAATATGTGCACGCCATGGACAGTCACCAAGTTTATAAGACGGCGACTCAGAGACTGGACTTCTTGTTTCTTGGCCTGCAGATTTCCTTTGGGTAACCTACCTAAAAGAGCTTCTTGGAAATACACAATATGTGCATTGAGAATTAATTGTTTGTGATTGTTGCAGATGATGATGATGATGATGATGAATCAGAAACATCAAAGAAGATTGTTTTGGACATGAATAGTGATATGAGAGGCAATAAGGATAAAAGAATGTCATCAAGGCAGCGAAATAGATGTAGAAATGGGAAAACTGATAGGAAGGATAAAAATAGAAATGCTAATACTACTATTATTAGTACTGTCTCAATGGAAAATATGGTAAAAAGTGAATCAAGTTCTTCATGGCCTCACTTTCAAGAAGAAGACTATATAGTTTTCTGTTTTAAAGAAGATGGTGCCTTTGAAGTTATCAAAGATTTCAATTCTGAAGCTTTAGATCTCTTTGATTCTGCTCATAATAGAAGTTCGCGGCCTGTCAATAGGAAGGTTAGCAAAGTTTTTCTTTTTTCTTAACATTTTATTTTTATTAATTAGACTCTGATTCAGTAATGTTGTTTGTGAGTGTTTAATAAGTGACTTAGATAAGAAAGATTGATTCATGTGTTTTGTGATTAAAAGCAGCTTAATTATGGTGAGATTGCAGAGACAGCTAGGAAGAGTAGTAGCAATGGAAAAAGGTTAAATGTACAAGGAAATGATGCTTTCCTGAGAAATGGAGAAAGGATCAGTCCTCTTGAAGAGGTAAAGTGGCTTTATCTACTTTTTCATATGTAGTATTTTTTAGGTATCAATGTATAAAATTTTTTCTATAAAAGTATTTCAAAACTTTATCCGGCTTATATTTTCCTTTGCATTTGATCTTAATTTGATGAGAGTAAATATCGGAAATAAATGCTTCGTATAGCTGACTTCAACCAGTTTGAGATTAAGACTTAGTTGTTGTTGTATTAGATTTTTATCATTTTATCATGTTTTCGTTAACAATGGTACTGATTGAAATAAAATAAAATAAAAAAAAAAAAGAATGAATTTTAAGATTTCAGTCTTACAGGCAAAAATGGTTTGGTTTATATATATATGTTTTGGAAAATTAGATTATTATTTTGAGAATTACATGACTTGATAATAGCTTATTTACACTAGTGACACAAATTTTGGTAGGGAGAGGAAGAAGAGAACAGTTACTTGGATATAGAGTCACCTTCTACAACTGAATCAAGCGGCTCTAATCGATCTGAAAGCAGCTCAGGATCTTTTTCCTTTCCTGTGTAAGCTAAAACCTTTAATATTTTTTTTTTCAAAAGCTAATTCCAAATGATTTGGTTTGGTTTTGGGTTTTTGTAGTTGGTTGTTAACTTGATTGGAAAATCTGCAGATTGCAATCGGAGCTGATTGGCAGTCCTACAAAAATGCCCAAATCAGAGAGCCTCTGTATTAGGAAGCACAAGGTCTCTTGTGCTCGTTTTCAGTGCTGTAGATTCTAATATTGCCTTGCCTCTTTGATTTTTTTTTTGTTATTTAATAAAAGAATTTCAAATTTCCATCAAAAAAGTCAGGTTGGAATTTAAAGTAAACATAAAAAATATATATATAAAAGAATCAATTTTACTTTTTCTTGCGACTCAATACTCGAAACAATCCACATGTATGAACTCTGGAAAAAGTTAATATTCAGAGTCTTTACCTGCAACTTTTTTTTTTTTTTTTTTTTTTTGTACAGAAGCTAGTTCCATTTTACATTGCAGCAAACTCAAAATTTTACATTGGCGAAGAGGAGTAGATAATGAACATTTCTTAACAAAAGAATAGATTGCATACAAAAGGAAAAAGTTGCAAATGCAAGAACTGGTAGAGCTGAAACTGAGTACAAAAAATAGGTGCTCCAAATATTAATGGGATTCTACTTTAAAATAAACAAATAGATGGTTTGAACTCTCTCCCCCAGAAACAAACCAACCATGTACAAAGTAATATGATGTGAGAGATCTTGAGTGGCCTAGATACATATAATTATCAAGAAGCAAACAAGCCAAGCCATTAAACTAAAAATAAAATATAAAGAACTGGAGGCAAAAAAATAGTTACAGGTAAGCCTGTTAATCTACTGCATGTTGGACCTTGTGTAGAAATGCTCCATAAGAACCTCGTGAAATGCCACCATTGGAAAAATCCTTGCCAGCATTCAAATTATTGGATCTGAAAACAAAAGATTGCAGATGTATTCTTGCCCTGGCTGCAGCAGCAACAGACTCTTCATCTTGCTTTTCCTTTGCAGTAGCAACAGCAACAAGATATGCTTGTCTTGCTTCTTCCATCTTTTGCATATCCATGTCATCCAAATCATCCTTTATAAACAAACATGGATGTTATACAGTTATAAACAAGATCAAACCAACAAGATTAACCAAACCATGAAGATACAGAAAGAAACAAGCTTTCTTGACAACTTAGAGGGTGAATCAAAACAAATAATAATAATAATAATAATAAAATAGAAAAGAGCTTCCATATTCTTTAATCTCTACTAACTTACAACAAACCAGACCAAGGCACAACAGTTTTTTCCTAGGAATTAAGCTGATAATAAATGAATGTGTTGGATTTGTGATGCCAGGCATAAGAGAAGAGCAAGCAAATAATATTGGGGGAAATGATGCTTTGATTGTTGCCTGCCTCACTTCCATTCTTATCCATATAACAAGCATGAAAGATGCAAATAAATAAATAGGATGAAAGAAAGAAAGAAAAGGAAAGGGGAAAAAAATGGGGAAAAAAAGTAGTCATGCACAGAGTCAGGGGCTATGAGCTTACAATATCTGGAAGATAATCTAAATAGCATGGTTTGACATCATAATCTTCAGCATCTGTTGTGGATCCATTGTTTGTCAACCCTTCAAATAACATCATCAATGATGAAATGCCTCCTTGGACAGAATCTAGTTCCTCTTGGAGCTTCTCCACTTTCCTATTGGATGTCATTGCTTCCCACTGTATCTTTTCTAGGGCAGCTTGCTTGTCTGCAAGCTTAATCTGTAAGGAATTACAGCAACCACTAATAACAAAATGAGATGACTTCCAACAGGAAGGTGATTGAGGATGGGGGAAGGGGGAAGGGGGAAGGGGGAAGGGAGTGGGTTGTGGAGCGGAGGGAGAGAGAGACAGAGACAGAGATAGATTTCCAAAATGTTCCATTTTAGGCAAGAGCTTTATTTCAACCTTATTTCTAGGATAACATAATTGGTCAAGATCTAAATGGTATAAATAATTTCCAAGAACTAATATTCTCTAAGCATAATTGGAAAAAAATTTTCCATAATTTTTAAAAATACATTTAACATTGTACATTAAAGAAAAATGCACATTTAATTTAATTTTGAGGCGTTCTAAGGATCTAACAGTATAGCATGAGCATGAAAAAAGAAATTTAGTTTCTATGCGACTATAAAATAAAATAGTCTTGCAACTAATTCTGCCTAGAACAAAATGGATCTCAAATCTAAAAAATCACAACCTCAGTCCATATTAGGCATAACCACAGTTCAATTCCAAACCAGAACCAAGCCGGTAAAAAATGTAACCAAACCATGATCCACAGTTCCTGGTTCCAAATTTGAACCAAAACCACGAACCCATGGTTCAGCTTTGGTTCCTCAATTTTGGAACCAGAACGGATGGTTCCAATTAGAAACTGTAAAAAAAAGGGAATTGTGAAATCAAAGATTATTAGAAAACTTCCATTTATTGTATTTTTTGTTTTGTTGTAATTTTTTAAAGCTTTTTATTTAATTCCTTTAGTCTTTTCAATGCTACTAATTATTTTTTATTTTTTACTTTTTATTGATTCATGCTATGAAAATTAAAAAAAAAAAAAAATTGTCTAATTTTGGTTCCCAACCAGAACTACCAGTTTTGGAACCGTGATCATGCCTAGTCCATATAATTGCCTGAAATTTTGCAGTCATATCCATGCAAATAGCATCTGCAAGATATCAAAATTAACTACTCTCACTGCGACAAATGTAAAATCACCTTTTGTCATGTGCAGTAACTTCATTTGAAAGAAGTAGAATTCATGATAAAGAATGATCAAAGGTTCAATATGCTAAAAAACAAAACAAGCAAGTTGCGCACCTTCGCATCAGAAAGTTGTGTTTGAGTAGCCTTGATTAGGGAATCCTTCTCTGCTGCCAGTTGTTTCAGTTCATCAAGTTTCACATTAACAACATTCATCTGGTTCTTCGAAATTTCAGCTGATTTCAGAAGTTCATCTTTCTCGAATAACTTCCTTTGCAGATCCTCAACTTGTTCCCTCAATGTGGATAACTCTTCTACATCCTTTTCCATAGACAAAGCTCTTGAGGAAAAGATTGAGAAGCTATCAGCATCTTGATTATTACCTGCATTCTTCCCTTGGTCCTTGTCTCCATGTTCCTTTTTCTTTCTAGCCGGAATAGATTGAGTTGTATTTCTCCCTTTTGGATCAATCATCTTCAATGATAAGAAGAGCAAAATCACTTTAAATTGTCTCCCTGAACATGCTTTCAAAGAAGTAGATCCACATACAACAAATATACAATAGCAATGCCAATTGTACAAAATATAAGATTGACAAAGTAATCATCAAAATTCAAAACAATAACTTTAAAAAAAAAAAAAAAAAAAAAAAAAAAAAGCTTTCAGTTAATGTAGCAGGAGTCATGTTATAACCATATTAACTTAAATGATCATGTTTATTAGTGACATTAATTATTTCTCAATAAAAGACAGTAGACAAGGAGTCATTGACAACTCAAACAAAACCATGAGTGAGGTTTTTAATTTTGTGAAAAGAACAGGAGCATTAGCTCAAGCAAGTGGACTGACTTTGGAAATCCCAGGTTATATGACTTTTTGCACTTTATTCTGTTTTCCCTCTCTTTTGGGCCATTACTTTTAGTTGACCCCTATAGTTTAACAATCCCAATTCATATACACAGCTGATGATGGACTTCAAATACTTCAAGTCGACATTCACATTCTTACAGGAAAATCTGATGACAAAACTTGGATCCCTTGTTTTTCTTGATGGACTTCTTCAAGACAAGAAGGGACAATGCTAAGGCCTTGAGGAACTGCCAGAAGATAATGTTTGTTTCTGGACAACCGAAATTCTTACAGATTTAGTTGATTGTAAAATTGTTAAAGTAAATTAAACACCTTGTTTAAGAGGAAACCATAAATGATAAAATGTGAAGCCAAGTGGTTTATGAGAATGCATTGTACACAACCCCCATAGAACTAATGCTTTCTTTAGCCCAGTATTTAAGTTCTCATCCTGTGAGCTAAAAGGGGAAAAAAGGAAACAAAATCCGAGTAAAGCTTGTCACAATGTATATACACAAATCTATTTTTATTTCTTTCCATCAACAGTAAGAATTGGTTATTTTCCTATACCAAGACATTACACTTGCTAATATCATACGTATAGATATAGTTATAAATTACCAGCAAAACTGTCTAATTCATCATATATGCACAAACTAGAAAGTGCCACACCTACGTATATCATGGGATGGTTCAATTCCATTATTTGAACTAAGATTAACAAATAAAAACAATCTTATTATTCTTCACATCACAAAAAACTACTACCTCAAATGCTGTATTAACAATACCAATTTGACAAGGGAAAAAAAGCAATTAACTGAAATACTATAAAATTCAAGCAAAGAGCAAACATACAAAACGGGAGATGAAACCTTTTTGTGTAAAGATTCTCTAGAAGGCGTCTTCGTATAGATCATTGAACCGCGCCTCGTAAATGAACTGCTAGTTTTCCGATCCTACACAATACACAAAGTAAATTAAGAGGAAAAAAAAAAATCTCACTTACCTAGTAAAAGTTCTGAAAGTTAAAACCTTTCCCTCTTGTTAAACGGACTTAAAAAAGAAGGAGAGAGAAATTACAATTACTATGAGGGACTCTACAAGAGGGACCATCTCAACGAGGTTGTTGAAGAGAACGCGATCGACATTGCCGGCGGCTCCAGTGGTAGAAGTAGAGGTGGATGTGTGGACTGAGAGTTGGGAATGAGTTCGGCGGAGAGTAGGGGAGGAGTTATCATCGCCGGAAAGCCAAGATTTGGGGTCCCCAAAATTGGAATTTTCTTGTAAATCAACAAAATGTTGAGGATCATACATTGTTTACTTATGCTTTTCAAAAGCAGGAAAAAAAGATATTGAAGAGTGGAGTGAGTAAGAGTGTGTATGAGAGAGAAGAAGCAAGAGCTCCAGAAGAAAACTTGAGACTACAGTTTTGAAATTCGTCTCGATTTTTAGGACATGGATCTCCGCAGTAGATTGCTAGTACTTTGCAAGTTAAAATTAGAATTACAAAACTATCCCTGCATTTTTTGGTAATTATCGGGCTGCCTCCTCTTTTTATAACAAATGAAATGCAACCTCCCTAACCGCTCCTCGTTTCTTTTCTACAGCAGCAGATTCAAAATTTTACTTTTTTTGGACTCAACATAAATTTCTTTTTAAAAAAAAAATCTTAAAATAATAAATTAAATTTGATAGGTTATTTGTATATACAAGAGCAATGCCTAATTAGTTTACTAGATACAATGAATTTGCAATTTTAGACTTATTAATTGTTAACAAATTCTTAATTATTATATACATAAGAGTTGTGGCTCAGTCGGCAATACAGACTAAAACCTTAATTGTGATTAAATCCTGAATCGGGTTAAGAGGTTCCTGATAATTGGAGTTCAGATACCGGTTGTTTATCAAATATTAAGGATCAAAATACCACATTATGGCTAAGAGAACCGGTTGTTTATCAAAATAACAAGGATCAAAATATTTTTTTATCAAATTAACCAAATTATGATGAAAAGATTCCAAAAAATAAATAAATAAATCGTAACCATAATTGTAATCGAGAAGGTTGGGATTGAATTGAGAATCTTGGATTTCTAATATTTATGGTAACTTTAACTAAATTAAGAATTTGTGAAATTTGTAGTTAGCTTGATCAATATGGATTATGGTTTTAGGAAAGAGGGGGTATTAGATGTATTGCATCATGATAAAATTATAATTTCAGCTAAATAGTCTGTCCATCACAATTTTTGGTAGTGTCATCCATATCTTACTCTACATGCACATGTTATTTTTTTAATTTTTTTTTCAAATTTTTTTTTTGTTGGTGCAGTCAGAAAATATCCTTTGCGTGCACCATTATTTATTTTGTGAATATATTTTATTTGTCTATAAGTCCGTTGAATAAAAAATGTATTGCAAAAAAGAATATAAGAATAATGGGTAAAATATTTTAATCAAGTGCGATTTAATTAATTTTTTCACTTATATAACTCGTTTCAATTATAAAAGTTTTGTTAGGTAAAGTCAAGGGCTGGGTTTTCCGCCGTTCGTCTACTAATGAAAAAAAAATAAAAGTTAAAAAAAAAAACAGGCAAATTGTATGAATTCACTATTGTACTTTTTGCTGGTCCTCCAAACTTTATGGAAATTAATTATATTCTTAAGGTTATGAATTGTGATAATAATGCACACTTCTCCATACTATAACTGTAACAGTTTTTAAGATTTTTGCTTTTATAAAGTTTTGAATTGACACGTGATTAATATAAATTTTGGAAAAATAATTTTTTGTATTTTTTAATTATCTAATAAGTATTTAACCAATTTAATTTTACAAATTGAAGCATTAAATAGAATGATTTGTAATGTTAAATTGTGTACTAAATGTTTTTGGAAGTGGTACAATTTTTTTTTTTTGGCAAATTTATACATTTGGCATATATATATACAGACACTTTCTAATTAAAAAATTTATGAAAATCCATGTAAATTGTCATTCTTAAAGCAAAATTTTAATTAAAAAACAGTTATTTAAAAGTTAATAATAAATGTAGAGAGTGAGAGGTCTTGAGTTTAAATCCTCTCCATGGCAAAGTTATCACGAATTCGGTGAATGTTATTTAAAAATAAAAGCTCTCCCTACTGTGCAGTCTATAATGTTACTCCGGTCTGTTTGGCATCTCATATATGAAAAAAATAAATAAATATAGTATAAATATTATGTTTGCAAAGTATATTATATTTCTTTACCCATTTGATTTTCTTTTCTTTTTTTCGTAGGATCATATTGTATTGATACAGATAAGCGAGAAACTGTTTTAGAAAAAAAAATGGGTGTCAATGCCAATTATGGTTGGCTTCCTTAGAAGAGAAAGTTTGACAGGTTCAACCACTGAAAATTTGTTAGTTTAAGTCAAAATTTTATGATAAGAATTTGCAACAGCTCACATATTTTTTTTCTTTAATTCTCTTTGAGCTGGGTTCGAAGTTGTCAACTTGTCATTGCTTATGTGCCTTTCTTCCATTTGCAAATCTTTACAGAGTTCTATACTAATTTTGCTACTTCTCTTTCTTTCTTTCTTTCTTTTTTTAATTAAATTATTGTTTTTTAATTCCAATGATGTTCATGAGTTGGATATTTTTCTTTATTTTTTAATATTCTCCCTGAGTTTCTCGCATTTATTCTTGCTTAACTTGCCTTATCTTCCTCTTCATAATCATATACAGGCAGCCCAAATGACATTATGATTTTGGCTTTTGAGTTCAACCTTTTCATTGACCCTTGTTGTTTCTTGCTTTCTTTGTAAGGTTTTTGCCATTTTGTGGTTAATTTTCCTTCCTGTTGGTGAAAAGGAGAAAAAAGAAGATATTAAAATTTTAAGGTTGTAAGTCTTTTTTTCCCTTTTTCTTAATTTAATTAATTCTTCCATCGTTTCTTTTTCAGAATTACATTTTAGGTATTGTTACACATAATCCTTTCGTATTAATGGTAATGATAATCACTAATTGCGTATAATTTTTCACCTAATTGAAATAGTTCTAGTGTTTTACAAAATTGTGCAATTTTCTTTTTTATGGTTGCAAATATTTAAAGAAACCAAAATGTTGAAGCCTTCAATTTCTTGGTTTCGATATCATGTTTTTCAATTCTTGGAAAAGGATTTCTTTCTTTTCTTTCTCTTTCCATTCTTGAACTGGTTTCTCTTTCTCTCTTTATTTTATCTTTCAATTTCATTCTTTTAATTTGCAAAATTAATCTGGCTTTCGTTATTCTGCTTCTCAGTTGTATGCTTAACCAAAATTGATTCTTGATTCAGGTCGAAAGGGTCCACTGTCTCCTCCAGCATTGTTAAATTCCTTATGGATCTTTGATTTTAGCACTAATATTGCAAATTCTTCAAGAGAAGTATCAAAAGAAATGGGATATTGCAAATTCAATCGTAATAAGCGGACAAATTGTACAGCAATGCCGTCAAGAATGTTCCAGTTCATCAGAGAATTGAATATGATCTATGCAATTGAAAAACCAGGTACTAATTTGACTCTTCAAGGTCATATGATCTAACATTGTTTGATCAAAATACGATTTTAAGTAAATATTGAAATGAATGTATTCTTGCAGCCAATAATGAATCCTTGAGTAGCTATGTTCATACTGACATGCCTATCTACAAGGCTTTCCAATTCATCGGTGATTCTCAGGATTTAAAAGTAGTTATAGATATTCAGAAGAAGGATTTTGAGCATAAAAAAAGAAAGAAAGAAGAAATAGTGGATAGAAAAGTTAGTACAAAGAAAGAACAAGAATCTAAATTCATGGCATGGGAAAATCCAGTAAATTGTGAAGGATCTGTCAATAGTACTACTAGTGAATCAGAAGGAAAGGAAAAGATTTATTTCAGAAAAGAAATGGAAGAAAAGGATAATAATTATCATAACATTCCAGAAATGGTTGCATTTATTCAAGAAAGTAATTCTGATAGTTTATTAAAGGATATTATAATGGATGATGATTCTGTTGATCAAGCTGAATGTAGTTTGAATGAAAATTATGGATTAGAGCAGTATAATCTTTCTTCTTCTATTCTTAATTATGATACAGAAAGTAACGATTCGATTAAAGAAACTTTAGAAAGATTGCAATCCATTGCGAATGAATTGGATTTTGTTACTTGTGATTTTAAAAATGAAGTGGAAGTTGAAGAAGAAGAAGAAGAAGAAGAAGAAGATTTTGATGAAAGAGATGATGTCTGGATTGATCATACCGATAATAAGATTGAACAGTTGATAGAAAACCAAGATTTTAAAAGAAGAGACGAAGGGTTGGTCCAATATTCTGCTGAAAAGCTTGTAGAAGCAATTCAACTCATTAAAGAGCTGCAAGATGATTGCAATATTCACCAGTGTGGTTCCAAGAAATCGACAGAGAAAGAACCAGCAGATATCAAAGAGAGAAACGATATCCATCAAACCAAAGAGGTAAGGACATGGTTACAATGGAGTTTTCTACAGAACTATTAAAATTAAAGACTTATGGTTACTAATGAATTTAAAAATTTTATGTAGGAGGAAGCATTGCCAAACTCTTTGTTATCATGCTCAAATGAAGCAGCAGATAACAACTGTCCTACAAATGATGCCTGTGAAAGTGAAGAGGAAACTATAATTAGTTCTCTTAATTCATCTAACAGCGCGCATTCGTTCGCTTTTCCAGTGTAAGTTCATATTATTTTGAGATGTTCTTTGTCGTTTAAGGCTCCGATTTATGACTCTTAATGGAATATAATACAATGTACGCAATGCAAATATTTATTACCAGAAATACATTTAATTACATTACATTACATCACAGTTCATCAAAGGAAGAATAAGATTTTTACTTACGTTTATGTTTTTTATGTTCAGATTGGCTTCAGAAGGCGCAGAGAGCCCTATGTGGATAGGAATTGTTAATAACGGGAAACAATGGCAAGCAACTGCAAACAGGAGACATTGGCACAGGCCTCGTCGTTGGAGATCGCTTGTTTGTTGCAAAGGAAACTTTTGCATGAAATGGAGTTAATAAGCATAAAAGGCCAGAGAAATCATGGATTTCTTGTGACATTTTTGTTGGTTTTTTGTCTTTCTTTTTACATCTATATATCATTTCTTTCTTTCTTTCTTTCTTTCTTAAGCTTTTTAGAGCAGCTTAAGCTTCATTTGCTCTTCTTCTAGTGAAAAATGCAAGAGGTTCTACTTTGTTGGCTCAATTGTGTATATATTATATAACTATGCAATTGTGGTTTTATCAGGAACTGTAGCCTTGCCCCTCAAAAGTAAAACTATTTTGTAAAAATTACAATTTACAAGTATCAAGATCAATACCAAAACAAATGAATACTGAAACAATTAATTTATCATTATTCTCCTTTAACAGAGATCGAAAGTTCATCCTATAAACGGGATAAATGCTCATCGAAAACGCTTTACTCCTCAGCATCCGGCACGCTAAAACAATAAACTAAAAGAGGTTAAATAAGCAAGTGAAAAAAATATCAAGGCAAAATATTATGATTGATGACCCACTAAAAATGGGAATGGTGGAGTGAGCAATAAGGGTGTTAGAATGATCCTTGTCAACTGGGCAATTAGAATGTGATTGATTACTACTCTCCTGAGCAGGTCACATCTTACCTAGCTCATCCCCCGCCCCATCCTATGGTTGGACCATCTTATTTTGAGCCTAGACAGCTACATTCAACATTATAGACTTTGAGGATAAGTTCATCATTGCATTTGGTACTAAATTAAGATTCAGTCACTAATGTTTTTAGAAACTATAATTGTAAGTTTAATAATCTCTAATATTTTTCTGCTTTTTACATTTTTTTTAAAATCAATAATAATATTATTATTTAAAAGTATATACAATAATATTCACCTTAACTAATAAAAATAATTTTTTTATTGGAATAAAGATATTTCTGACCATATATAAGGGAAGAAAAAGAAGAAAGTATAGGTGGAGGTTATAGATAATCAATACATCTAGCTGTGGCCTAACGGCACTCCACAAGGATGAGATAAGTACACAAGTCTGTTTGTTGTATTTTATAAATATTATCTGTATTTTAGATAGAGTTAGTTTTGCAGTCCTTATCTACTTCTATTTCTCTTGTATTTAACAAGCCTCTGTGTAACGTATTCAGTAGGAAATACAATCATACTTTCCCTTTTATGGTATCAGAGCCTGCGGGCATTCTCTTCAATATTTTCTCGTTATTTCTTTTCTGTTTTCAATGGGTTCCTCAAACGTTTCTAATGTTTTCCACTCTTCTGGAAAAGTTTTGGTTTCTATCAATGCTTCACAGTTTCCATTGAAACTCTCACCTCAAAATTATCCGTCATGGCGCGCACAAATCGTTCCTGTGTTGCGAGGTCACAATCTGCTTGGTTACGTTGATCGATCACTTCCATGTCCATCTCCGATTATATCAAAAGATGGAGAAGATATTGCAAATCCAGATTATGAACACTGGATTTGCCAAGATCAGTTGATACTTGGTGCGATTATTGCGTCCATCAGTTTTTCTGCGATGCATATTATTTCTAATGCCAAGACTGCTGCTGATGCGTGGGACAAAGTACAGACCACCTGCGCAAACAAATCTGCCACGCGAGTCTTATCGCTCCACGAAAAATTATCCAACTGCAAACGTAATTCAAAATCTGTTCAGGAGTATTTGCAGAATATTACAGCGATTTCAGATGCATTAGCTTTATCCGGGAGTCCAGTGTCAGATGTTGATTTGGTTATTCACACGCTTAATGGTATTGGATCTGACTTCCGGGATATTGCAGCAGCAGTTCGTGCACGAGATTCCATTATAACCTTTGCTGAATTGGAGGATAAACTCCTTGCTCATGAAGAATTTTTGAAGCAGAATGACTCTACTGTTCCTATTGTAGCTAATTATGTTCGTCGTAATGCTGGATCGTCTGGGTCTAGTTCTAATCAGCGGCAATTTAATCGATCGGATGATGGTAGTGTTGATAATTCATATGTGATTCCGTCAGGTTCTCAGTCTAATGGAAGGCGTGGTAATTCCAAAGTCTTGTGCCAAATCTGTGAACGGCCAGGACATATTGCTAAAAAGTGTTTTAAAGCAAAGGATTTCTTTAAAAACAATTTTCCACAGCCTCCACGAGCAAATCAAGTTTCTGCTTCTGCTTCGATGAGCTGGGTTCTTGATACTGGTTCTTCTCACCATGTGGCTAATGATCTTCAAAATCTGTCAATTCATGCGCCATATGATGGGCTTGATGAGCTACACCTAACGGATGGTTCAGGTTTGAGAATAACTCATGTTGGTTCAAAAGTTTTAACCTTTCCTACCAAATCTTGTTCCCTTAATAATATTTTATGTGTTCCAAAGTCAAAAGAAAATCTAATCTCTGTTTCTGAATTTTGTCTTCAGAATAATGTTTCGATTGAATTTTTCTTTGATTGTTTTGTTGTTAAGGACCTGTTCACGGGGGAGATAATAACAAGAGGCCAAATTAAAGACTCTCTGTATCGGTTGTCGTCAGTTTCCAAAAGTCGTTCTAAGGTTGCTGCGTATTTCAGTATTCGTGATTCCGTGTCTCTTTGGCACCAACGATTGGGTCATCCAGCTGCAAAAGTTTGTGGTTTTGTTCTGTCCAAATTTAATTTGTCTAAGTCTTCTGCATTGTCTTTCAATTGTAATTCGTGTCAATGTAATAAGAGTCATCGACTCGCTTTTGGTGTTTCTTCGCTTACTAGTTTGCGTCCTTTAGAGTTACTGTATTCGGATCTTTGGGGTCCTGCCCAGTTTCTTCCTTTGAAGGTTATCATTATTATTTAATTTTCGTTGATCATTTCTCAAAGTATATTTGGTTTTATCCTTTAAAGGCCAAGTCTAATGTTGCTTTAGTTTTTCCAGTCTTTCAAAAATTGGTTGCAAATAAGTTTCAAACAAAAATCAGGTCCATGTATACAGATGGAGGAGGAGAGTTTATTGCGCTTAAATCGATTTTTCAACACCATGGAATAAGTCATCTTCAAACACCTCCGCATACTCCTCAACATAATGGAGCAGCGAAACGGCGTCATCGCCATCTTGTCGAAACTGGATTAACTCTTCTTCAATCTGCAGGTCTTCCATCACGTTTTTGGTCATTTGCTTTTCAGACGGCAGCTTATTTAATAAATCGACTGCCAACACTTGTTCTTAATATGTCTTCTCCTTATTTTAAATTGTTTAAGCAAGTTCCAAATTATAATCGGTTAAAGGTCTTTGGTTGTTTGTGTTACCTGTATTTACGTCCCTATACTCATAATAAATTTGAGCAGCGTTCTAAACCATGTCTATTTTCGGGATATTCTTCACATCAAAGTGCATATCTGTGTTTTGATTACAATTCTAATAAGCTGTTTGTTTCCAGGCATGTAGTTTTCATTGAAGACCAATTTCCTGGTCAAAAGTCAAACCTGGAGCCTCCTAATTCGAATGAGTCCTGGTACAATGTTGAAAGTCAACCTTTAATTCATGCGGTGCCGTTTCCATCCTCTCCATCTGGTACGACGCCATTTTCCCGCCAAGGGGATTTTCAGAACCCTAATTCTCGATCTAACGAAACACAAATCACAACAGTTGTTCCTTTTTCACCCAATTCATCTATGTCGCATTCAACCGAGCCTATTTTTGAGTCTTCTTCATCTTCTGATTCGTCTTCTATGGCAACATCAGCTTCGTTGTCTTCAGTTCCTGTGTCTTCTCCTATGTCTGTCTCTGTAGAGTCTCAACAATCCGTGACAGGTTCCGATTCCTCATCTCCCACACAATCAACCGAACCACCACCTCAAAGAACTCATCCCATGGTCACACGCTCCCAAAATAACATTTATAAACCCAAAGTTCTCCACACAGTCACTAAACATCCTCTACCCGCAACTGTTGAACCAACTAGAGTTACTCAAGCTCTGAAACTTCCGAAATGGAGGCAGGCTATGAATGTTGAATTTGATGCTTTAATTACTAATGGCACTTGGGTTCTTGTTCCACCAGCTGCAGGTCAAAATCTTGTTGGATGCAAATGGATTTTTCGAGTTAAACGAAACCCAGATGGTACAGTGGCAAAATATAAAGCTCGTCTGGTTGCGAAGGGTTACACTCAACGACCTGGTATTGATTTTGAAGATACCTTCAGTCCTGTATTAAAGCCCACAACCATTCGAGTAATCTTGACTATGGCAGTATCCAAGCGGTGGAATGTCTATCAACTGGATGTAAACAATGCATTTTTACACGGTCCTTTCTCTGAGAATGTGTACATGCAGCAACCACCAGGTTTTATAGATTCAGAAAAGCCACATTATGTTTGTAAACTTGTTAAAGCGCTTTACGGACTTCGTCAAGCGCCTAGAGCATGGTATCAAGCGTTGCGCAATTGTGCTGTTCAGTTTGGGTTTGTCCAATCACAAAGTGATCATTCACTCTTCATACTGCAAAGAGGTGCCAAAACTTGCTTCTTTCTTGTATACGTCGATGATCTTTTGCTAACCGGTAATTGCAATGAGTTGATACATCTTTTTATTTCTGCGTTGGGGTCCAAGTTTTCTCTGAAAGACCCACAGAAGTTGAATTTCTTTTTGGGTATTGATATTCACACAACAGCAAGTGGAATGTTCATGAGTCAGCATCATTATATAAGGAAATTACTTGTTGCAGCTCGCATGGAGGGCGTCAAACCAGTATCCACTCCATTTGCGACAACTACCACTCTCCTAAAAAATGTGACCTGTAAAGGTGTAAATGCTACAGAGTACAGGAAGTTGGTAGGGGCCTTACAGTATTTGACTCGGACAAGGCCTGATATTTGCTATGCAGTAAACAAACTTTCTCAGTTTATGCAGAGTCCTTCATCAGCTCATTGGGAAGCCTTGAAGCGACTGTTACGTTACCTAAAATCTACGATTGATTATGGAATTAAAATAACACCACAGTCTGCTTTTCATTTTCATGCTTTTTCCGATGCCGATTGGGTAGGTGATCCATTGGATCGGTCATCTACAACTGGGTATATTCTGTATCTTGGCAATGTTCCAATTTCGTGGGCTTCTCACAAGCAGAAATCAGTTACCCGCTCATCAACTGAGGCTGAGTATCGGGCAGTGGCCTCCACTGCGTCTGAAGTAATGTGGGTTAGTTCCTTACTAACTGAACTTGGTGTGTTGTCTTCAGTTCAAGTTCCGGTAATTTATTGTGATAATATATCAACCACCTATGTCTGCCAAAACCCCGTTTACCACTCACGAATGAAACACATTGAAATTGATATTCATTTCGTGCGTGATCTTGTTCAAAAGAAGAAGCTTCGCATTAGTCATGTATCAGCTCAAGATCAGCTAGCTGATGTTCTTACTAAGCCTCAGGCAAAGACTGTTTTTGCGTTAAACAGAACCAAGATTGGTGTCTCCGATGGGTCCACCATCTTGCGGGGGAGTAACGGCACTCCACAAGGATGAGATAAGTACACAAGTCTGTTTGTTGTATTTTATAAATATTATCTGTATTTTAGATAGAGTTAGTTTTGCAGTCCTTATCTACTTCTATTTCTCTTGTATTTAACAAGCCTCTGTGTAACGTATTCAGTAGGAAATACAATCATACTTTCCCTTTTATGGCCAAGTGAAAATAAATATAGACTGCCTTAATTTCTTTTTTCTAAATATTATTGCTTTAAAGAAATTATTTTCATAATATATTTAAAAAGTGAATATATATAGAGATGTAGCTAATAATTCTAGTTATCTTCTTTATAATCCTATTCAGATTTTCAAGAACGAGAGCCATTCGAGTAGAAAAATCTACCCAACTATTAGTCAATGCTATTAAACAATATTTGGCCCATCTAATTATGTTGTGTCCATGTCCATGGCATATGGAACACGAAAAATGTCTTTTGAATGGAGTTTATGCAATTTGTATTGTATTGTTGCTTAGAATTTCTTCATCAATTGAATGATCGGCATTCAAATTTCTTGACTTTGCATGACATAAAACTCCAGTTGACTTGTATTGATGCAGGGCCCAAGGATTTTGATATGATCTTCCTATTTTGATTATTTTCAACGGCACAAAAAAAAAACTTAGTGACCTTGAAAAAATGTTAAAAACTCCAATAATTTTGATTTATTCTATAAATAATAAAAAATATATACAAATTAAAAAAAAAAAAACGTAACATCAAAAGGTAAAAGATTTTACAAAGAATTTCTTATCTGCATGACTCTCTGGTAAATTACTGAAGATACAAATAGAAAGGAAGCTAGAGCCTAGCTGTACAGGGCTGCATGAGAAGACGTTTATTCAAGGAAGCAAAGTTAATTCAGTTAGATAATTGTTTGAAAATCATAATTAATGAGATAGAAAGCTTTAGCTTTCAAGTCCTAGTTCCATTCCTTATCCTTAGTACTAATTTCTGTCCCACACACAGAAAACCAAGCAGAAATTAATTCCATCTCAATCACAACACCTGCCGACTTAACTGAAATTTGAAGATTGCCTTGGAGATCAATCCAACCTCACTTAACTGTATTACCGACGTCAGAAGTTAAATATCACGGTTTATTATTGATAATTTACTATTCCATGTAAATATCCTACATGGAATTACAGTGTTGTTGTGTAAGAAGTCTCTTTTTTTTTCAGTCTCAAAGTAGCACGTGGAAATGGGTTTTGGATAACCCTTGAGGATGGTGAACTGTCACGGTGAGGGAACCCCTTGACATTTCCAACCAAGAAGCTCTATTGGTCCTGGTGGAGCCATTTCAGGCTGGCATCCTTCACTTTATCACAGTAATGATCAGCATAGGCAATACACAGCTTATTATCTTTTCACTCTTGATGACATGGCCTCCTCTTCTCTCTCTTCCTTATTCTAACAACAACAGTTTAAGAGAAGGCTTCTTAATAATTTATTTGATTAGGGATCACCAGTAGCAGCCACATATTAGCATTCTGGCATTTGGTTCTTTTCCCTACGAAGAAGTTTCCAATGGAGCCTTCTTTCTACCTTGTTTGGCCTGTTCAAACTTGGCAGGAGACAAAAATAGATTCATCTTGCTGAACAGGTAAGACTTGTGCAGCTGCCTCTCGAAGAGTTTAATTTATCTTTTTAAGTATGCGGCTAGCAACTGGTCAAAAGATAGTGAGTCTAAACTCTAAAGGGTGGAGTGGGTGGTGTTCACTAGCAGGTTTTGAGATAGAGTTAAAAATTTCTAATTTGGCATTACATTTTCTAATGTTCACTCCCCAAAACGTTAAAGAGGCAATAAATGGACCACTTCTTCTAAAGGACTTAACTAGTTAATTCACACCATACCAATAATAATAATGGCTTGGGAAACATCTCAAGGAACATTTGGATATTATGCACACCAAAACAGATACTGGTAATCACTGAGCAACAAACCTATACATGGCTCTGAACTGTAGTATGGGTAACTCCTCCTTGACCCCTTCCTTCCTTCCTTCCTTCCTTCCATCTCCTACGCATTAAAAACAACGCTCTGCCCTCTATAGCGCCCAAAATAACAAGGTGGGGACTTGGCATTCACATTACATCAGATGCATATATTACCCACCAAATGTGAGTCGTACGTGAGACCCACTTCTGCACATGCCGCTGGTCCCCACCATCACTCACAGTTTTACCAGTAACCACCACTCACCTAATCTATGTCCCACACCGCCACGTCACCACCTATTCCCCCACATTTGCCCATCCCAATCAATCTTCCCTGTTATGCACTCACTAGTTTTTTAGACTTGGTAGAGAGCCAGGACAAACCGACTCCTTCTCTCTTGATGGAAGTTGTCCAATGAGGATATCCCACGTGTCCACTGCCATTAAGGCCCCTCCATCGCCACGTGGAGTCATAATCACGCATGCGAGGGACTGGTCACAACATGTGGACCCCGCCACCCACCCAAAACCGACCGGTACACTCGCACACTACAGTCCGTACACTCTCCCACATTGAGATCAACTCAATTTAGCGCAACGCGCAACTCAACTCCCTCCCATGCAATTATCGCCCACTATTATCTTTAAAAACGGTTACGTGGCGCGTTCTCAAGTTAGTGTTTTAGTTTAACTGTTTGTGTTAGAGCACTGATCACAGAATTAATAAGAGAAAGAGACATTACAGATGCACATGGAATGGGAGCAAACAAAACACTATTTTTCCTCTATATTTTGATTTAATTTAATCCCAGATACATCAGAATTTTAAAAAAAAAAAAAAAAAAACTCCAAAAATTCAAAAAAGAAAAGAAAACTAACATGAAAGTTAGTTGCACATGAAAATGATCAAACCCAAACATCTTCCAAAATCACCAAATAAACCCCCAAAAAAATTAAATATTTAAAAAAAATTTACATAGAAGAAACAGCAGTCATATTCATATTTTCCATATAAATTCTCTCAATTTGAAATTTTGCAATTTTTTTTTAATTTCTTTTGAGAGTTTCTTTTTTAAATTCTTCTCGTTTTAAATAAAGTTAAACAAGGTGAGGAGATTTACGGGAGATAGAGACTAGGGTGATCCTGATCAGTCCACTGACTCTGGCTCCAGTAAGCTTGATCAACGGTGTTGGAAAGATCGAACAGACCTTGATCTCCAGTGCTCTGCCAATCCAACTGTCCAAACCCTCCATTTCCTGATCTACTACTGGGCAACGCTGACAATTCAACATGAACCGTCTGATCAATCAATCCTCCCGCCATCTCCTGCATCTTCATCTCTTCTCCACCTATACTCACCATTTTCGGCTGACTCTGTTGTTGCCACTGCTCATTCTGATTCTGCTGAGCATGTTCAAGACTCTGTTGGCTTATTATATTGCTAAATCCAAAAGACAACGGCTCATTCGTTGAAGTAATTAAGCTAGTGAAGCTTCCAATCTCTGAGAAAATTCCACAGTCCGATCCTTGCTCTAGCAAACCAGGCTCAAAGCTCGGATTTATGTTCCCATGCGCAAATAGCTTAGACTCACCAATTCCATTCAGTATAGTATTAGAAGCAGAGCTCGAAGAATGTGCAGAAACTGCTTCTAAACCAGTGTTAGCCGTTGTAGTATTTGTGGCTGTTAAACTAGAGCTTTCGCTACTAGAATGAGAATTTGAAGATTTCCGCTCTCGTTGTTGCTCCTGCTGCTGCGGCTGCTGCGGTTGAGGCGGCGTTGTGTTAGTGGTAGTTGTAGCTGTAGTAGTTGAGGTGGTGTTATTGTCTGTAGTTGAGTTGTTTTGTTTCGGCTTAGACCGCTTTGTCTTGCGACAGCCACCGCCAATAGGGACGTTACGGAGAACGCCGCCTTTAGTCCAGTATCTCCGGCAGTTTTTGCAGAAGTGACGAGGCTGCGAGAGGTTATAGTTGTTGTAGTAGCAAAACTTAGTGTTAAGCGAGTCACACCTCGGACACTTTAATGCTTGGTGATTCTGGTGATGGTGCGGCCTCAACCTCCGGTCACCTCCTCCACCGCCAAATAACCGGCCTCCGCCTCCAATAGAGTGGATGTCTTGCATTTTCAGCCACCACTACTAGTGAAACACTAGAATTTGCAAATACTCAAAGCAAAAGTTGTATATCTATGTTTTGATAATTCAAAACCAAATTATTGCCTATAAATATATATCAAGTTTCCAGTTTCCAGTTCCCCGTCGAAACTGCTGGCATTAACCGACCATGAAATCAGAGAGCGCGGAATTTCAGATAGAGGGAGAAAGAGAGAGCATCGCGTGTGGAAAGAAGATGAGAAGGTTTTGAAGTCTGACAAATATCCCCTCCAAATCTTCTAGTAACAATTTTTTTTTTTTTTTTAAATCTCCAAAATGTCCAAATTAACCCTATAAAAAACACACAATTGCTAAAATATCCCTTGAAATGTAAAAACTCGAAACTAGCCATTCCACGATCGAGATTTTGGGTACATCATAAGGGCGTGGGTTGGGATTTGACGAGCATGGCGTTAGACCGTACGGAAGAGAAGAATCGAACCGTTGAATGGAGAAAACGTGGACGGTTGAAAAGGAAGAAGCGCTGCTGTCCACAAAATCAAGTTGTCTACTTGTCGGCCACCCCGGATTTATCTGCTATGCTAAATCAGTGTCAGTACAACTGGTCCAGGAACTGCCACGTTGCATGTTAGAATTGGTGAGTTGTCAAAAAAGAAACGTAAAAAACTATTTCTTATATACTAACACTAACAGTAGTACAGGATTGAACTGATACTTACTGCGAATCTGGCGTTGGTAGGGTGTCACTGGTGAGCTTTGTGACCATATGGTTTAAGGTTTATGATTATTTTTAATTATTGTTTTTTTGATGCCTAAACAAGATTTGCTTATACATAAGAATAATAATTAAAACAGAATTGCGAAGGTGGAGGGAATATATGTTACAGAAGAAAAACAGTGATACCATGTAATTTAACCATTATTTAGCTACTAATTAATTAATTAAGGTTGTCTCCAAGATATTTTTATGACTTTGAAAATATCATTTTTTTTATTAAATAAAAATACTATAATCATTTTCAAAAATTGGTTAAGGGAATATAGCTAATGTAATTAAATCATACTCCCCTTATCTATTTTCATGCATCTATTTCTATTAAAATTATCTGTTATTTGAAGATATTAAGGAGTATTAATTAATTTTTCTAATTTTAACTCAGTCTCTAATAGACAAATTAATTATTTTTCAGAATTTTCTAAAACTCAGGCACTGGGTTTTCTAGTCAAAGCGGTGCTGTTTTCAGTCAAACAAAAAAAAAATTAAAAATAAGGGGTGTTAATTTTTCTTTTTTTTTTTATTTAAATTTTGAGTGTGAGAACTTTTCTTTTCAAGGTTGCTATTTTGATCGCACTTGTGCTTCTGCAGGGAGCTATGAAGATTTTATATTTTTTATTACTTTTTAAATATTTGTCATTGTTAACAATATGATTAGTTTTAATTATTAATGATATTTTACCATGCACTATCAGTTTTTATTTGCTAAACTATTAATTAATATAAAAAAGAGAAGTATGATTAAAAAAGAACATTAAAAATCTCTTACCATTATGATCCTTTAATTTTATTACAATGTTTGTTTTTAAGCTTTTTGACAACTACAATAAGAAAATAGATAACACAATAAATAAATTTTTTTCTAGCCATTAAAAAACTTTTCTAAAAAAGACTAAAATAGATGAATGAAATGATGAATCATTAAAAAATTAATATTTATTTTCTAAATTTATGCTAAAAATTTTAAAAATAGTTTTAATCAATAGTAAGAAAATAATATAAATCAAGAAGAAATTAGTAGATTGTATATAAATTAAAATTGCATGCCACTTTTCCTTGAATTAATTGTATATTCTTATAAAAACAAAAGCTAATGAATCAATGGTAAAACGACCAAGCGCCTCACACACTTTCACAGTTGCATTGTACACGAGCCAAATGTTATCTTTAAGTTGCAATTGAATTGATTTTATTATTTGAAATACTTAAAATGAATTCGATATTTTTCTTTTTAGGGTGGAGGAGGGGCTAAAATAGCTAAAATCGAACCAACCAAATATAAAAAAGATTAGATTAAACAAAAACTCAAAATCAAAATTGACCCATCCAAATTTGTTCCTCTCAAATTCCTTAGAGTGGGGGATATGGCAATGTTGCTCCAACCCCACTTACGAGTCACATTCCTTGAGTCCTAACACATTTCCAACTCAACCAAATAATAATAATAATAATAATAATAATAATAATAATTGTATCAAAAAAATAATAATAATAAAATTGACAAGAGGATATATATGTAAAAGTTGCAATAATTCCACCATGTATTGCACAACTTGTTTAAGATAGTGTCCCACTATAACAGTGTAATAATAGTAATATCCTTAGACAATTTGAGGGGGTGGGCTCCTCTCTAACCCTTTACCTAAAAACTCATCCAATTAAGTACACACTCCACAACTTTTATTTTGGCAAAATCAACTTCTCCCGGTTGATCAGCCACACAATGTGTACTTGCTATTTTTTAGGTTATATATAATGAAAGAAAGAGAAAGATGGAGAGAGCCAACTTTCTTGACAAGGTGTCAACTTCTAATAGTAGAATTCAATTATTAAATAATCACGTTCTTATTTTCTACGTAGAGTTTTGTGTTACCGTCTGATGTGGTGGATCGATGATAAAAGTGTTGATTATCCACTTATTTGATTCAGGTTCGATTCTCAACAATAGCATTTCATTATGTCTGATGTTTAAATATTAGCTTTTTTGTCTAGGAGTCACGACTCACTTTGTAGACTGCATTAGGTTGGGTTCTACTATCATAGACCGAGTCCCACAATACTACCATCGTAATTCTTTAATTCATATGAGCATCAATACATGTATTTACACACAAAAAGAAAAAAAAAAAGATATATACGTCAAATAAATATAATAATAACTGAAATAAATGATAATGCAATATTTAGTAAACCGTAATGCAATATAATGATTATTACGTGTCATGCATTTGTTTGTGATATGAGAATGAAGTATGAGCCATGGCGGATCCACTTAATAAAATGAGACGTGAATTGGTTGCTTTTTTTTTTTTTTTTTTTTTTGAAATTTTCTAATATTATATATATATATTTGTCTATGTTAGTTAATAAAGTTCAATTTATTTATAATTTTTACTGTTTTTTTTTAAATTATATATTGACCATCGAGAAAAAATATTTCTGGATCCGTCAACCCACTCCATAATGGCATCACCACAATTGTTCAATGGGTGTTGGGCACGTATGTGATCCATACGTGTAATCTTTATTTTCTCTACAAATGTCATGCATAAGCATAATTATTGTATGATGATTTTCAAACAAACGATTTGCTTGTGGGCCCATCACTGGAGGGCCAAATCAACCGTCCATTGACTGTTCATCATCGACCGTTTGTGCCAATCCTAGTGAAGGGACCTCAAATTTCTAATCGCTATATCAACCGTCCATTGACGATCCTTGATGCCATTGTCGCCACATCCCTTGATTACTAGAGAGGTTGGACTAACCCAGCTATCTTACAGTATTTTGCAATTTTATCCATTTATTCAATCAATTTGATAAGTGGGGCTGATTCATATGTTATTTTGCAATTTTTTACCCAATTATTTCTCATATAAAATATTATTCTTCCGTATAAAATTATATTTTAAATATTATTTCTCTGTATCTTTTTCTGTCTAAAATTATATTTTAAGTGTTATTTCTCTGTATCATTCTCGTATTTTCATTTTTCTTCATATCATTTTTACGTTTTCATTTCGTGTAATATGGACCGTAAGGTTAATGATTTGAAATTTGGAGCTGCTACTATTTAAATAAAAAAAATCTAAAAATTATTTTTTTTTCTCAATTGATTAATTCACGTCCAAAAAACAAATTTTAACATAAAATAACAAGACTCGAAAAACATTTTCTTAATAGTTCTTTTTTTAATTGATTTCTTAATTTGTGTGGTGCCTTTTTGTGTCCTTATTATAACTACTCCAAACGTAAAGGCTTCGATGAACACAATTCACCAAAATTGTTTGTCCATAAATGGCAATAATATGGGAATTTGGGAATATTTCAAAATATGAAATTTTAAGTACTTTAAGCTTTTATCAATAATTCCTTTCAAAAAAAAAAAAAAAAACCTTTTTATCTATAATATAAATAAACATTCAATCACTAAATTATTAGTTTAATAACTAGTCACAGACTTACGTGTTTCGTGGATCGTAAGAAATCTTAAATTTTGATGTAATTACTTATATATATTAATTAAATTTCAGTGCAATTGGAAATCTGTAATTCATTTAACATTAGAGACTTTAAATGAGTAAATAATTTAGCATATTATTTTTATGTCAATCTAAATATCAAAGATAATAGATACATGGGTAATTGCAAAAAATCTTAAAATTTAAAATAAGATTAAGGTTAATATTCAATAATATTGTTAATTGCATTATTAGAGAAAGTAGCTCAAAAGTTTATTAGTTAAAGAGAATTTAATTGTGTTAACAATTTTATTAATTATTGAAACAAACCAAAAAAATATACCATTAATATTGTGAAAAATATTAATTTTACCTCTATTAATGTTGAAACTAAAATAAAGAAAAAATAGAAAAAAAAAATCATGCCCAATCAACATTTTTAAAGCTCTAATTCGGTGTCATGTCAACTTCTGAATTTTTATTTTTATAGATTTATATAGATAAATAGATATAGGTTGCCTCTAAATTATATGAAAGGAATAAAAAATAGAAAAATTTTAATTCGTAATATTGAACTATCAATTAATGATAAATTAATTATGTTTAAATGCATAAAGAGTTGTATAATTTAACTAAAAAATCCTAGAAAACTTACTATTTTTCTCTAAAAATTAGTTAGATTATAATTCAAACATAAAATAATGTATTGTCGAACACTGTTACTAGATTAAAAAGATTTGACGAAAGGTTTTTGATAGATGACAATATAATTGATAATAACAACAATGTGACATACGTGTGCAACTTCGCTTTCAAACAAAATTAAAATCTCCTAACATAAAAGATTTTGATTTTTAGGTTTCACTATATAGAACATAAATTCAATAGTGTCCAAAAATTGTAAGGTACCTCAAAAATCAAGGGAATTTTTTTTTTTTTTTTTCTCTCTTGAAACATGATTTTGATTGCTTGAGTGACAGGAATTGTATGGGAACATCCTCACATGCATATGGGACAGCTTGGGGCCTCCAAAATTAGGTCTTCTGGTACTTGTCCACATCCCTCTATTTATCCTTCTAAATTCTCAAGCTATATGATCGAGAGATAACAAATAGGATTGTTTCGTATTTATTTCTACTATTGTGAAAAATATTATGTTAAAAATGTAAAATTGGAATTTTCAAAATCTATTTTTATATTACTAACTATAGTTTTACACGAAAATTCATTTTATTGTAAGTGAAATTTTATAAAAATATATTTGTATTAACTATAGAATTGATTTTAAATATTTTAAGTTTTTTTTTGAGAAAAAATATAACTAATTTCATAAAATTGAAAATACAAAATTCTAAATGAATTCACACATTTATACCAAATATGAAAATTATAACATTGTAAATAATTATTATGAAATTTATTCATATCTAGCAAACTTTAACATACTCTAATTGTAATAATTAAAAATAATTAAAATAATTAATGAATCTAAATTATTCAATTTAATAAAAAATATTTTTCAAAAAAAAAAATTCAAGTGAAATTATAAGCTATTTATTCTATTAATTGAATTTTACAAGGTATAGGTGACATATAATATAAATGTATTCTTATGTATTTTTCACGATCTATAAGATTGTAAAAAAGATATAGTATTTGCTTGATCTTCTTGGTTGGTCCTTTTAATGGGTGTCACTATCCCTATCCACCCACTTTGGGCTCAGTTTCTAAGGCCCAGTCGGTTGGAGAGGTGGCATTCTCTCGGTTTTGGACCCCACCATCACTCCCCCACCTATCATGTGGTAGTTGGGCCCCAGCCCATCTCTCTAATTTCTTCTTTTTTTCTCATTTATTTTTCTATTTAAAGAAAATCCAACATTTACTATTTTGTATAACTCCTCGTGTGCTCACCGAAATCAGATAGGTGGTCTCCAATGATATTTTTTTCTTTTCCCTAAAAAAAAAAAAAAGAAAATTTAACAAATAATTATCTTTAAATTAGGTGATTAAGTAAATGCTTAAAATAACTTTTTACTCAGCTATTAATATACAAACAAAATGGTTTTGAAATAATTGAAGATTAGAGGGGTGTCAAATCAGGTGGTTAGAAAATTAATTATTGCTTTACATCTAATGATCATTTTCAAAACATTTAATTGGGTATGTTGGATTAGGTCATTTGATGTTATAGTCCAAAAACCAAAATGTTAAAAGAAAAATAATTTACTTAAAATAGAAAAAAAAAGTTGGGTGTTTTAATAATCTATATTGGATCATGTACCCAAAAGCTTGTTGGTGGATGTGAGCACATGATGCTAATGATGGTTTTGGTTAGTTTGAGTGATTGGTTTGTAATATTTAAATATTTTTTTTAATAAATAAATTTTATTTTATATAAAGGATTGAGAATGTTTCTCTGGTTTTATAACTTATAGTTGGGGAATTTGATAGCTTGTGGTCCCAACTCTATGAAGTATCATGGAGCTGGTTTGACAGGTAATTTCTGGCACTTTTGAAATTCAATTAAATGGGCCCAACTTATGTTTTGTTTTTATCATAAACTATAAAATTTGGACAACATTTGATTTGGTGGATTTTCAAAGAAAAAAAAGAAAATGGAAATGAATTGCTATGTGCTAATTGACAAGTAAGTTCTTGAATGCCTTATCTCTATTACAGATTAGTATATAAAACTCTCTCAAAGCCAGCAAATGATGCTTTAATTAATCTTTTAATTTATATGAGAGTTAAAAGTTTTGAATTCGAATTCTCTCGACGATAGTTATTTGGTATTTCTTATAATTGAATACTCTAGGGGCAGAGACCGGATCCCAAGCTCAATGTTTTTTTTACCTCTTTAATTTTGAAAATTTATTTTTGGCCTTCTAATTTCGGTGTTTGGCTTCAGAGTATTCTGATAAATTTAAAAGGGAAAGGTGTGTATACCCTAAATATATATATATATATATATATATATATATATATATATATATATATATATATATATATATATATATATATATATATATATGTTTTTTAAAAAATGTACCTATATATCACCTTATCCAGATAAGAACCCTCTGTACCACCTATTGGAACAAAAACATAAAATTTGTACATTAGTATCAATTAACTTTCTAGGACCAAAGCTCCTATCTAAGCAATTACCCCAAGAAGCAGCCACAACTGCAGAGATTTCTGAAATGTCTAATCAAAAATTGATCCTTCAATATATTTTGATAGAGAAATATAAGAAAATTCAAATAAAATTATTTTAAAAAAAATTCTAAAATGAATCCACGTGTCCCTTGTTTGTGTGTATGCACGAAAGACAGGGAAAGGACATACAAAACCTCCATAAGGCATAATCTAAGCTAGCAATGATCAAGTGAGTGATGACCATATTTACATTTCTAGTCCCCACCATGATAAAAACAAATCACAAGAGGACAGTTTTTATTTGTCTTCTTTCTTTTTCTTTCTTGTTCTTCCAATTCAAGCTCCTGTTGATGTTAATGGAAGATAGGAGCCGTCCAAGATTTTGTGGTCACATCTAATCGATACTACATTTACAAATACGTCCCAACAACCCCTTTATAATAACACACCAAGCTCTTGTCACTTTCATTGATCACCCTTTTAATCTAATATTAATTTGTGATTAGTCATTGTTAATTATTCTTAATTAATAGTTTAATGTTGATGATTACATGGGTTTCTAATGTAAAAAAACTTCACCTTCTAGTGGGTCCTACCAAGAATTGGGACTAGTACTGACCTATCTTAGTTGTCTAGGGACAAGGATATTATGGACCAAAATATCTTGATATGTATTATTTATCTTTTGTTATAGTTTTAGTTTATTCCACACACGTGTATATATGTATGAGCAAAAAATAAAATCTTTCTATGATGAAATTCAAAGATTATTAAGGAAATTACGACTAATGGTGTATAAATTAGTGTGCGTTATCAATAATCAATCAATAATGTATAAAGTCTGGGCTAGCTTTAGATTCATGCTTTGTTGAACAATAACTTTTTAAGTAGTTTCAGTGTTTTAGTTAAGCGCTATTTTTTATAGTGTTCAATAATATAATATTTGAACCGGTCTTTAGAAATTAAATGTAACATTTTTTATAAAAGGTTAAATTGTAACATTTATTTTTTAGTGTTTATGAAAAATTACTAAAATAGCTACTAGCAGCTAAACCTACTAAAACAGTTAATAGTTTTTAGATAGCTTTTCGTTTTATAAAAGAGCTACTTAAATAGCTAAATCTACTAAAACAACTAATAGCTATCAAATGAGTTAATTTTGTAGACCCCTTAAATTTAAACAATAAAATATTGAATTAACCCTATTATTTAGTTAAGAAGTGACGAAATCTTAAATTCTATGGATTTATCAAATTTTTTTGTTTGGTTGAAAGAAAATTAGCCAAAATCTTGCAAATTTATGTATTTTATTAATTTCTACTAAACGATAGAATGAGAAATTCTACATATCTCAAAATCAATGGTGCATATATTCATAACGTGTATCAAGAAGAAGATATCTGTGTATGGCATTGCCAAGCATCTTGGCATATCATCCTATTTGCATAGTTTCTCTTGTCACTCATCTACTTATCAAGAATAGTACAATGCAGATATTTAAACATTGACTCATTTAAAATATCAAGAACAACAGTTACTGAGATTTGACACCAATCCTCATAAATGTGTACAGTCATACAAAATAGCATGATTAAATCAAATATCATCGTTTATCTTAGAAGCTATCAACAGCAATCACTATTAAAAGTCTAAAACAGACAAGCATTTAACTGGAGGAGGTATATAAAAACAGGTTGTACCCATGTAAGCATTATGCCTGATTTATGAACCTGGAAACATCGTCCTCATCAAATTATTAACGATAAAATCAGGGACAAACCTCAATCATGATTCACGATCATGACCAGAGAGTTTTTTTTTTAATATTTAAATTAATATATGTCTGCACATGCGGGACTGGAGGGGAAGATGTGGACCTATTCCTAACCATACAACTAGTACTTGTTCTAGATTATAACTCCTATCAACACCATTCAATAACAAAGGAGGTGATTGATTATTTCATAATTATGCGTCGAGGAGGAAATTTAAAAGCTTTCTTTAATAACATTGACATGGCATTTGGAATTAGAAAGATATTATTTTACATGACCAACATTAATAAAATATGTTAATTATTTTAAAAAAAAATATTTCATTTTTTTTGCTAATTATCAGAACATGTGTGTTCACCAAACTCTTAACAGGATGAAGATGATGAATATTCAATCATGTGGGTTATGGACCCTTGGCCCAATAAAGAATGAATTATTAGGCTGAGTGTATTGATTTTGTAAAAACTATTAAAAATTATTTAAATCTTACATATTCTAATTATAAAAGCTTGAAGCCATAGTTTCTAACAATATTTGAAAGGATGCTTTTTGGAAAATCAGTTCTCAACTTAGCACAGTTTCGTTTGTTATGAACTCTATATATTCTTAAGTTTTTAAGTGCAAACTCTTACTTGCTCATTGCAGAATCTGCAATAACAGACTTTTTTGGAATCAGAATGGGAAGAGATGCAGAATTATAGCCTTGGATTCATATTGCCTTTCAGTATAGAATCCAAAGTAGTAAAGGGTATATGGGTTTCTTATCCACTAGGACTTAAAAAACAAGTACCCTTAATTACAACTTCAGAGCTAGAAGGAAAGGAAATTTTAAATTATCTGGAGTCCAACTGCATATTATTGGTATTTGGTACTAGAATTTTACATGCGAAATGGACTCGAAGTAAGAGATTCTAGTAAGCATATTTCAGAAATGGACTCAAAGCTTTTGCATGTCAAGTAGCCTAAAGCTCAATCATAAACTAGTTGTCATCTATTCCATGGATCCTTTTGCGCCACTATATTCCAAGTATGAATGAACTTCTCTGAGTAAAACAGCCCAAACAACTTGTAACTATAAACTGAATAAGAGTCAAACTACTACAAAAGGGAGCAAGTTTATCCAATATTTGGTTTATGTTTGATATCGCTAATGTTTATGGATTCTGAAATTCTGATGAAAGCTTGCACATACTGATATAATTCATCAAAGTCTAATTAGGTGTAGCTGGGCAGATCTCCCTCTATCCTTTTAAGGGTACAAGAAGTGAAGAGTCTCGAGTTTGAGTCCCGCATCCTATAGATATTGATGGGTTAAAAGGGTTGAGTGAGGATTGAGGAAGATTGACTATCCCTATTCAGTAGCCCAAGCCGCTAGCCCTTCCAACGATTCTTAAAATTAAAATTCATTGTCCAATACTAAATTCTTCTGGAATTCTAGCAGATAGTTATGAGTAGGCTGTTCCATTCTTTCAAACATAACAGTAGACACTATATACAGAATACACATCATGTTAGGAGTCCCAAAAAAGAGTTGCATATACACTTACGATACTTTTCTGCACAAAAGTTTAGGCAATTCCAAGATGAAACATTACCTACAATCTCATTTGAATAAGTTGACAAGCAGTAACACCTCCTTTTCTTAATTGCTGTATTGAATTGTAGAGCTTTCTTCTAGGACCAACAGCTGACACACCAATCTCTTTGAGATCTTCAAGAGTAAGCAGTGGCAAAGCTTCCTCATCCACTTCATGCATTTCGAATAAACTAGCATATTTACCAAATCCTTGCTCCTCTAACCATCTTGTGACGGCATTTACATCACCACCATCGGACTTCATCTCATCCCACACAGGACCAGATACAGGAGATGCATTATTCCCTTCATTACAAGCATCCTCTAGGCAAAACTCATTGTAGTTCCTGCTTAGTCTCATATCATAAGCAGGTTCATCCATCTCAAACTCACAACCCTCTTTACTTGTAGCTGGTGTTTCATGATCCGACAAGTCCTTAAAGACACTGTCATTGTAATAGTCATTGCATTCATCTGAAGTAAAACTTACAAACTCCTTTACACTGCAGTCTTTTCTATCTTCATTACTAAATTGAGGGCTAAGTTTAGAACTCCAAGCACTGCCAAAAACATTATTAGTCCTTTTAGTGCTATGACCCCGACGCTTCATAACCCTACATTTTCTGGTTATGGTGCCAAAATTCAGTTTCAGCTTGGTCATATCTGAACTCACTAATTCAAAAGCTGATTTTGAAGAGTTTGGATTCTTATTCTCCCTGTTCTGCTGCAAATCGGCTGATATCCTTGAAGAGACGCCAGGGCCCAAAACTACAAACTCAGGAGAAGTTTGCATTGCAAACCCATATATGTGACTTTGTTGGGTATCATTAGGGTTCAGCACATCACTTTCAGAACTCTTACGCCCTAAATTTTCTTTGGTTTTCTGAGAAAACCTACATGCAAAAGCCGCAGGAATATCCCCTATTTCCCCTAGCCTAACGTTTGAACGCCTCTGCCTTTTCGAATTCATCCTTGGAACTAACATTTTAAACAAACCTCTACAACTCAAAACCTGAAGAAAATCCCCAAAACACAAAACCACAAGTCAAATATCAGAATCCTCTAATTAAACAACATACAATCATACATCAACAGCAGAAATCAACAATAAAACTTGATAAATGTTTTATGCAAAAAAAAAAAATATATATATATATTATCACAAATTCAAGCCAGAACAAAACCCATAGTACAATAAAAAAGAAAAAGGAAAAGAAAAAATAACAATACCCAGAAACAAAAAAAGAAAAAGAAAGTGAAATTATGAACCTTATAAGCGAGAAGCAGCTGGACTACAGTTTGAACGTTCCCGTGTTTCACGAAGTGCAGAGTTGACGAAGAAGTAGACTTCTCAAATTCAAACAATAGTCGAGGATTTTCCTATAGAGGGCAGAACTACAAGAAAGCTTTGCTCTGTTTGTGCAATATAGGTTTAGATTAGACTTCGACATGGGCAACGAGCTTTTGAAATTGAAATACAAAGAAATCAAATTGGAAAGTCATCTCCATCTTCCACCTCCTCCTCCTTCAGGTAAAAATATTAGATGCAACTTTGATTAGTCTAGAGTGTAGTTCTTCTGTTACCCTTGTGCCATGTGGCCTAATAGAGACCAAGTCCACGTGTAATGTATATATTATAAAGAAAGAATTGGCGTACTATGATTCTTTATTCTTTCTTTTAAAAAAAAAATTCTATGATTTTTGATTTTAATATTGCAAGAAAGATGCTTTCTCGGGAGACTATGGGCTCAAGTTTTGAGCAGTTTCTTCCTTTTTTTCTGAGTGCTTTGGTGGGAATTTAAAATTTTTAGAAATTGTAATAGAGTAAAAATAATACTATTCTAAGTAAAGAAAATTCGTGTAAGAGATTCCTGATATGTTGGTCTGTAACAAATCGGGTTTCAACTTGCAAATGATGATAAGTTTTCAGAAATTATTTATCAAGATCGGATCTGTTGCATTGTTCAAGTACTAAATTAATCGCTGTAAATTTTCGTTTTTATTAATTTTTGGTAAAATATAATTGATTTTTTAAATTATGATATTCATAATATTTATTTATTATAAGGGATTTTGATTTATTGTGGGTGAGATGCATTTTTTAAAGGAAATAATCTTTTAAATAGAAGGACATGGCACTGATAGCGATTAAAAGAACATATATTTAATTTTCGGTTTAGATATATTACCTTTAATCTATAATTCTTGTTATTTTTGAAATTTTACGTTCTTTAAGAAAGTCATTAATTTGTCTAAGTTATAATAAATTATTGAGTATTTGACTATACTATTCTTAATTTAATAATTCTCTAAAAAAAATCATTAAATTAAAATAATAATTATTAATTATATACAAAAGATAAACATAAAAAAATGAATTTATTACTTTTGAAATCACAAATGCCACAAATATTTTAAAACAAGCTATAAAACAAAAAATATATAATTTAGAGATAAATAAAATTAATTTTTTTTAAAATAAATTGTTTAAGGACAAGAGGATAAGTTATTTTTTAACATAACAAGAGGATAATGTCCAAGTCTTTGGAA
This sequence comes from Jatropha curcas, assembly GCF_041381405.1. Classification (NCBI taxonomy): domain Eukaryota; kingdom Viridiplantae; phylum Streptophyta; class Magnoliopsida; order Malpighiales; family Euphorbiaceae; genus Jatropha; species Jatropha curcas. The sequence goes on from NC_143160.1 coordinate 7,212,749, forward strand.
ATTGGAAGTGAGTCATAGTGATAAATTCTAGAATAAAAAACGCATTGTTCGATGGATTGTTTTTCTTCTTTTTTTTTTTTGTCTTTTTTTTGTTTAATTGAACGACGCCGTACTACATACCATTTTCTTAATAACGTGTTCGAAGATCGACCGAACGACAATTAGTTCAACGACAGGTCATTCAAAGTTAGAAACAAACAAAACGGATCGTGTAAAACAAAGCCAACAACCAGAATAGAGGATCGTCTCTCCTAAATCCCACTTCGTCAAACCTCGCCACGTGTACATATCAAACCCGTGCCTCCTTTCGCCAAAAAAAACTTCCCTCCTTCCTCGTCTTCTGCACTCGTTACATTACCAGGAAAAAAGCCAGAACGAGAAGAATTCTAAATATCGCATTGAGGCAGAGAAATTCAGCTTCAATCATGGACTTCTGGAATAAAGCTCGAAGCTTCGCCGAGGAAGCCGCGAAGCGTTCTCAAGAGCTGACCAAGGAAGCCGCCAAGCGATCCCAGCAGCTCACTATCGGCTCTTCCAAGTTCTCCGACATCGTTTTGGAAACGGCTAAACGCTCTAAGGAGATTGCCGCTGAGGCCTCTAAACGCTCTCAAGAGATTACTATTGGTTCCTCGAAGCTATCCGACATCGTATCGGAGACGGCTAAGCGTTCCAAGGAGATAGCTGCCGAGGCTTCGAAACGAGCCGACCAGATCAAGATTGAAGCCATCAAGCGAGCTGATCAGATAAAGTCCTTAGCCGAAGGGATCACGCCATCTGGTCATCTCCCGCGCACGGACTCTACAGCAGAGGCGCAGCAGGAGGAAAAGGAGAAGGAACTCGAGAGATTCGGTATAACGGAGGAGTTAAGAGAGTTTGTGAAAGAAATTACTTTGAGCACATTTCAAGATTTTCCATTACCAGGTAAACTACTTGAATTAATTCATTTATTTATTTGTTTGTATGGTTGCTGAGAAAGTGTGGAAAATTAAAAGGAATTGGGAGTTAAAAATGCAAGAACTTTGTTTTATTGTTCTCAATTTTGGTTTTTTCGTGTTAATCAAGGCTTGTGTGTGCTGTTCTCAATACACATCATGTAATCAATGTAATTTGCATCATTTTGTACAGTGTTAAGCATTTGGTTATGTAAATTGGATATTTGTTTTATGTATAGATGATTCGGAGATATCTGATGTGCCCACGGTGTCAAATGTGAGACAGGATCTTACTGAGTGGCAAGAAAAGCATGCCAAACTCGTGTTATCAACTGTCAAGGTTGCTTCCTTTCTCGTTACACGAATTGCTAATGTTGTAACTCATGGCTGCAATTGAATTTATGAATTAAATATTGACATGTAACTATTGAATTGTTAAAGTAGCAAAACATAGATATGAAAGAAGTGATTGGGTGCATAATGAATGAAACTTTGACGTGCTTTAACAAGAACTGCGTTGTATTTATCTTTTTATGTAATGGTTGATATGATCCACCTTTGTCAACCCATTTGCTCGTGATAACTAATCTTCTTGGAAATGATATTTTAGTTTCCCATAATTTTACCTTCCATTAGTTAATAGTCTTGTCATCTCGTTCAATTGCAACATCATGTTGCAGTCTTGCTGCCTTTTTCAGTGAGTAACCTTGGCTATAATGTGGTATTAAAGTGGGATTAGTAGAATAATGACTTTTGCTGTCAGCTCTCTTAGCTAATGAAGTGACTCCATATCTGTTTAAGAAACTAATCAAATCCCATTGCAAGATTTAAGGCAGGGAGAGATAAATAAATCTAAAGAGAATATAGTCTTTCATGTTTTTGCATTTTGTCTCTAGTGGATCAGGTGCATTATGTTAGCCTCCTTTGTTGAAAACAAAAAAAGAAAAAAAAAAATATAAAATTTAGTTTTGCTCAATCCCACATCGGGGAGAAGAGCATGTGAGGGTGGTGGATTGGCTATAAAAAGAAGCCAAGGTTTAGGTTTCTAAACACACCAAAAACACTTGAATGTGTTCTATATTAGGGATTTAGAGCAAGTCTTTTAGAGTCCCTTGGAGTATAAGATATTTGGGGTGTTTTAAGGGTGTTAGGTAGAAAAATATTTTGTAATTGTGGTTGTAACAATTTGCCGCATAGTGAATATTTTTCTTGGTTGTCGTTTGTCAACGGCCGTGGTTTTTTCTCCACTTGGGAAATTTTTCCACGTTAAATTATTGTGTTATTTATTCTCTTTAATTTCTCATTCATTATTTTATTTTCTTATTTGTTCTTGCTTAAAGCCGGTCCGAAGGGCGGGAAAATAGCGATTTTCCCAACAAGTGGTATCAGCCTAGTTGTTAGGCGGAGCTTTTAGTGTTAAAATAATTTATTGTAATTTAAATTATAAGTATGCACTGTGATTGCGGCTTAGTCTGATCTTCCACATCAGAAATACTGTTGTTAGAAATTATTTTATTTTAAAAGCAGGTGGAGTTTTGGAAGTTTTGAAGTGGGTGGAGCTTTGCTTTGGTGTGCTTGAGTACCGGTGGTGACGGTCCTGATGATAATTATTGAAGTTATTCTGGTACGAAAGTTCTAATAATATACCGTGCACATAACTTCTGTTTAGAAGGCCGGATTTTAAGTGGGACCGCTTGTGACCCCTCCGCTCAACTGGGATTTTACGTGGAATGGTAATACTGTCTAGGAGATCATTGTGGTCTTTCCTGGGTATTGCCGAATCGGTTTACTTCACTAATTATTGGGTTCACTGTTATAAGCACAAGTAAGCACGTCGGCTATGAGATATGAGATTGAAAAATTTGACGGGAGAATGAATTTTGCACTGTGGCAAGTGCAAGTCAAAGACGTGTTGATTCAGTCTGGACTGCATAAGGTTTTGCAGGGTAAACCAGTCAGCGGAAAGAATTCAGGAAAAGACAGTGGTAGTGGAGACTCAGAAAAATCCAAGATTACCGATGAAGAATGGGAGGAGCTGGATATCAAAGCGGCAAGTCAAATTCGCATGTGTCTAGCAAAAAATGTTCTTGCTAATGTGCTTGGATTGTCCACGACAAATGAGTTGTGGGAGAAACTGGAAGAATTGTACTAGAGAAAAAATATATTCAACAGGTTATATTTGAAGGAGCAATTTCATACGTTGAAAATGGCGGAAGGTATAAAGCTGTCAGATCACGTGAGTGTTCTTAACGGCATCATCTTTGAATTGGAAACTCTTGGAGTGCAAACCGAAGATGAAGATAAAGCTCTCCGACTCATCCTGTCACTTTCTTCGACATATGAGCACATGAAACCTATTCTGAAATATGGTAGTAAGGAAGTGGTGTATGCGGATGTGGTTAGTGAGCTCATTACTGAGGAGAGAAGACTGAATGAAATGGAAAATAAATCATATGAGGATTCAGCTTTATCCGTCGGTACCAGGAAAAATAATAAAAGCTCCGGAAAGAGGAAGGTTGTCTGTTGGGGTTGTGGTCAAACTGGACACGTGAGGAAGGATTGCCCAAACGGTGGAGCTGATTCGGCTAGAAGTTCTAACGTTGTTGCTGCCAATGTGACTACTGTGGCAAAGGAGATGATGTGTTCTCTCTGTAATTGAGAGATGTGTATCCTCATGGCATGATTGCTACCCGTTGAGATGCCATGGAAGAGGACGAATTATTGGTAGCTGGTCCACGGAAATGCGCACTGCATTAATTGACAGTTGATGCAAAGTGTGTGGTGGAAAAATTATGTCGATGGCTAATGAACTCTCGGAAAAGTCAACAGGAGGGTTGTACCATAAACTATTAGCGGGATCCGACATGGCCGTTGGAAAATTCTTTGAGTCGATAAAGTGGTTCCAAGTGGTGATACTCTTTTATGATGGAGTATGATAATTCTTGACGATAAGAATTATAATTGTCGATAGCAGACAATATTGTGTTTTTTTTTTTTAATTTTATTTTCAAGGTGGAGATTGTTAGCCTCTTTTGTTGAAAACAAAAAAAGAAAAAAAAATATAAAATTTAGTTTTGCTCAATCCCACATCAGGGAGAAGAGCATGTGAGGGTGATGGATTGGCTATAAAAAGAAGTCAAGATTTAGGTTTTTAAACACACCAAAAACACTTGAATGTGTTTTATATTAGGAATTTAGAGCAAGTCTTTTGGAGTCCCTTGGAGTATAAAATATTTGGGGTGTTTTGAGGGTGCTTGTTGGGAAAATCGCTATTTTTCCGCCCTTGGGACCGACTTCAAGCAGGAACAAATGAGAAAATAAAATAATGACTGAGAAATTAAAGAGAATAAATAACACTATAATTTAGCGTGGAAAAACTCCCCAAGTGGAGAAAAAACCACGGCCGTTGCCAAACGACAACCAAGAAAAATATTCACTATACGGCAAATTGTTACAACCACAATTACAAAATATTTTTCTACCCGACACCTTCAAAACACTCCAAATATTTTATACTCCAAGGGACTCTAAAAAACTTGCTCTAAATCCCTAAAATAAAATACATTCAGGTGTTTTTGGTGTGTTTAGAAACCTAAATCTTGACTTCTTTTTATAGCCAATCCACCACCCTCACATGCTCTTCTCCCTGATGTGGGATTGAGCAAAACTAAATTTTATATTTTTTTTTTCTTTTTTTGTTTTCAACAAAGGAGGCTAACAATCTCCACCTTGAAAATAAAATTAAAAAAAAAAAAACACAATATTGTCTGCTATCGACAATTATAATTCTTAACGTCAAGAATTATCATACTCCACCATAAAAGAGTATCGCCACTTGGAACCACTTTACCGACTCCAAAAATTTTCCATCTGCCATGTCGGATCCTGCTAATAGTTTATGGTGCAACCCTCCTGTTGACTTTTCCGAGAGTTCATTAGCCATCGACATAATTTTTCCACCACACACTTTACATCAACTGTCAACCAATGCCATGCGCATTTCCGTGGACCAGCTATCAATAATCCGTCCTCTTCCATAGCATCTTAACGGGTAACAATCATGCCATGAGGACACACATCTCTCAATTACAGAGAGAACACATCATCTCCTTCGCCACAGGAGATCACATTGGCAGCAACAACGTTAGAGCTTCTAGTCGAATCAGCTCCACCGTTCGGGCAATCATTCCTCAAGTGTCCAGTTTGACCACAACCCCAGCAGACAACCTTCCTCCTTCCGGAGCTTTTATTCTTTTTCCTGGTACCGACAGATAAAGCTGAATCCTCATATGATTTATTTTCCATTTCATTCAATCTTCTCTCCTCAGTAATGAGCTTAATAACCACATCCGCATACATCACTTCCTTACCACCATATTTCAGAACAGGTTTCACGTGCTCATATGTCGAAGGAAGTGACAGGATGAGTCGGAGAGCTTTATCTTCATCTTCGGTTTGCACTCCAAGAGTATCCAATTCAGAGACGATGCCGTTAAGAACACTCAGGTGATCTGACAGCTTTGTACCTTCCGCCATTTTCAACGTATGAAATTACTCCTTCAAATATAACCTGTTGGATATATTTTTTCCTTGTACAATTCTTCCAGTTTCTCCCACCACTCCTTTGTCGTGGACAATCCAAGCACATTAACAAGAACATTTTTTGCTAGACACATGCGAATTTGACTTGCCGCTTTGATATCCAGCTCCTCCCATTCTTCATTGCTAATCTTGGATTTTTCTGAGTCTCCACTGCCACTGTCTTTTCCTGAATTCTTTCTGCTGACTGGTTTACCCTGCAAAACCTTATGCAGTCCAGACTGAATCAACACATCTTTGACTTGCACTTGCCACAGTGCAAAATTCATTCTCCCGTCAAATTTCTCAATCTCACATCTCATAGCCGACGTGCTTACTTGTGCTTCTAACAGTGAACACAATAATTAGTGAAGTAAACCGATTCGGCAATACCCAGGAAAGACCACAATGATCTCCTGGACAGTATTACCATTTCACGTAAAATCCTAGTTGGGCGGAGGGGTCACAAGCGGTTCCACTTAAAATCCAGCCTTCTAGACAGAAGTTACGTGCACGATATATTATCATAACTTTCGTACCAGAATAACTTCAATAATTATCGTCAGGACCTTCACCACTGGTACTCAAGCACACCAAAGCAAAGCTCCACCCACTTCAAGACTTCCAAAACTCCACCTGCTTTTAAAATAAAATAATTTCTAACAACAGTATTTCTGACGTGGAAGATCAGACTAAGCCGCAACCACAGTGCATACTTATAATTTAAATTACAAGAAATTATTTTAACACTAAAAGCTCCGCCTAACAACTAGGTTCTGATACCACTTGCTTTAAATCCCTAATATAAAATACATTCAACTGTTTTTGGTGTGTTTAGAAACCTAAACCTTGGCTTCTTTTTATAACCAATCCACCACCCTCACGTGCTCTTCTCCCCGATGTGGGATTGAGCAAAACTAAATTTTATTTTATTTTATTTTTCTTTTTTTGTTTTCAATAAAGGAGGCTAACACAGACGTGGACTGCATGTATGTAGGGTGGACTGCATGTATCTTAGGGTACAGGCAGCTACTTCATTTATATTTGATCTTTTTGCTGAGCTGCAGAAAAGGTTTTTGCTTTGCCTCTACCTATCTTTTATGCTTTATCTTCACATTTTTATATCATCAATGAGTGGATCATATCAGTCAATAAAGTTCCAAACTAATGTAACGCTTATGCTATCACAATGTGCAGATATTTTTCTATTTTCCAACATTTCCTCTCACCCGCTGATTTCTACTTGGATAAAATTAGGAGCAGATGTTTATTCTGTTTATAAATTCTCCAAAAGGTTATAGAATTATCCTGAAAGATTGTGGATAAAGATTAATGCAGCCCTAGGGAGAATTTACTGATAGTTGGAAAAGCTTTAACCACAGAAGAAATGCAAGGAATCATGTTATTTACATTTATTATTCTAGTTATAGTAGGTAATGATAACTGTCAGTCAGTCATTGTAGTAGGCTTACTAAGGGAAAATAATAAAAGACTTGTTCTACAACACAGTGAGTTATGATCAATCATTTGTTGGAAAGTTTCTCCAGATTAATTTGGTATAGTTACATTTGATTACAGACATTCATTTAGATCATTATCACAACCAGTAACTTGCTGCTCAGTAAAATTATGCATTAGGTGTTTCACAACTCCTCATAAGATATGAACTATAATTTTCTTCTATGCTTTCTTGCAGGAAATATCAAAGTTTAGATATGAGTTGTGCCCACGTAGTATGAAAGAAAGAAAATTCTGGATGATATATTTTATTCTAGTGAACAGTCATGTTGCACTGTAAGTGACTTGCTTACTCACTTCTTGAATTGAATATCTGTTTTTCTTTCTAATAATTTAAAATATAAATTTCCTTGTGGCTATGAAACTCGGTTTTTGTAATCTCACATATGTAGTATGTCCCCTAGGCAACCAATAGAGCCTGCATATTTTCTTAGTCTTGGCACAAAATCCGAAATGTTTCTTTCCATTTACATTGTACTAACACCGTATTAATACTTACTTAAAAGTACAAGTCTGCAATTGCTCATAGAGCTTTAGATGATAATAGTTAGACATGCTTACATAGAGCTTTAAAGGATAGTAATTAGACATGCATATAAAATACTTGTGTTTCATGTCTATGATTTTTTTTTATCATAACTTCTAGAGCTCAAACTGTACTTGCTAGTACTTTTTTTTTGGTGAGCATGCATTATGCTAAAAAGCTTTTACGTCTATACAAACAAATATCAAAGCAATGTAATTGAGGGGGATAATAATGCCTTAAGGAAAGGAAGAAATGATATCAGTTGTTCCAGTAAATTGCTGCAGTGGAAAATGATCTGGTTAATTATCCCTATAGCAAAATTTTAAAGTAAATCGTGTACAACAATTATGCAATCTAACTGGCAGTGGACAGACTGTGACAATTAGAAAGAGTTGATTTCCTTCCCAGATCAGGTCTATGTTCTTACTGAAAAAATTATTTTTGTTTCCTATTTTAGATCTAATAACATTCCTTATGCCCTGAAAGCTGCACCTACTTAGTGTTGATGATTAATCTTTCACAAGTCCATCTCCTGTCAAATTAGGAGTGTATTTCTTATGCAGAATTTCACTTCTGCCCATTTTGTATCTAAACTCTCCCTTTCTTGCAGTACCCCTCTGGGGGGAAAGATTATATGATTTTTTAAACCACACTGATGTTTCACTTTAGAGAGCATTTAGTCATCAATAGTTAAAGCACAGCTGTTCTCTAAATGGCATTTTGAAAATTATATCAGGAGCTTTAATCTAAATGATCATATGTTGTTAAAGTTGCTAGATACATCAGAGATGTAAATGATTGTCAGCTTATGTACGCTATATTGTCTGGACCATGTGGTACTTTGACTTCTCCTAGGAGCTCTTTTATCTAGGTTACTGTTCTTTGTGCGTCTTTTAGTTGCTATACTCGGTAAACCCTATCATTGGTTTTAGCTATGAGAAGCGGTACATGGAGCAGGCTGCACAGGATTCTGTGGAGTATGTAAAAGGCAATGAAGTGGAGGAACCTCCAAAAGCCACAGTAACTTCTAAACAGGAGGTGAAAAAACCAAACCAGCAAACTAAAGCATCATCCCTATCATCTGCTGACCAAGATTTGGATGTATTCCTCCTGGGTGGAGAAAGTGATGAAGGCCCAGGTACATCATCTTTTATAAACTGGGTGTGTGTTAGTAACTAATTAATTTTTCTACATGTTTGCATGTTTTTCCTTAAAAGGCATGCCTGTTGTCTATATTCAGGTTGTAAATCCTATTTATAGCTCAAATATTAAAATAATTCATTTGATATTTTTTTCCTCAAAAGAGTAAGACTAATTGGATATCAAACCCAAATAATCATGGAATGTTTAATAACACTTATTAAGCACTTGAAACCAAATATCAGAACACTTAATTTTTTAAGCTTGTGTAGATGCTTTTATTTATTTTTGCACTTAACTTTTAAAGAACATCTCCAAAAAAAAAAAAAAAAAAAAAAAAAAAAACTCTTGTCAAGTAAAAGAAGTTAGTAGTTACTGTGCTATGTTAATGAATAAACAATACCACCATGGTTATCACACCAAACTCCAGCACGTCTATTGCCGTAATTTCATCACCACCGCCTATTTCCATGACTTGCACTTGCTACACCTTCGTAACCATCAGTATAACCACCATTCTCATCATTGACTCCATTGCCATCACAATCATAGACTCCATCGATTATGACCACTGATGCTGCTATTATCACCATCAAGATCATTGCTGCAACTACAATTTGTACCATGAAAACCATTCACTACCACCACTACGATTGCTTCAACTACTGCACCATCCCAACATTTGTCACCACCACTTCTATTGGTACCCCATGGCTATCATTCACTGCTACCATCATATCTAATTATCTATTGCTGCTGTTAGTTAGCTACCCCTAAAATTCATGCTGTGCTGCCATCATCTCTGACCTTTATTACTATAATTACCATTACTAACATGATTAAATTCATAACTTATTTTTCAGTTTTAAACTTTTGAATTTCAACAATTAGATAGTCATTAATCTTTTCAATGGTAAAATTATTCAGCTCTGAATTTACTCTTAATTTTTAATTTTATCGAACACCTCCTTAATTTAAGTTTGCAATCCTTGTTTACTAGTCCTGTGATCCAGTTAAGGGATTTACATGTTTATAACTTTTGATTTAATTAGTGTCTTGTTTATCATGTTCCAGTAAATTTGGTATGCGTCCTCAATACAAGATGCAAAGTAAAATGTGTGAGCCAATATTAACAGTCTGAGAACTTAAGATTTCTAATGATCTATTTGGTCTTACAGATGATAGTGATGGGACCTTTGATGATGATTTGGACAAGATGGTGGATAGTTCGGTAAGCATAGCCTATGATTACACTGCATAGGTTATTTTATTTCTATTGTATTTCTCATTGCAGCATTGATTTTTGGGCTAGTCCTTTGTCCCGAGAAATGAATGATGTGGCTCTGTGGTGACCATCTTATTGGACTTTGATCAAACTCAGCTTTGAATGTTGATTTAGACAAACAATAAGTTGACAAGTGCAAGTCAAAATCTCGAAGATATGTTTGTTAATTAATCAAAACAATAAGATATGTTTGATATGTTAATGATACGTTTAAGATACATTTGTACAATGTGAATGGAATGGCTAGGAGATGCTCTGTTGTCTTTGCTCCCATCATCCAGATGGGTCGAGCAGAGGCTTGCCACTTGGGGTCTGGTACCCTATCCTTTGAGTCTGGTACCTTATCCTTTGTTTATGGAGAATGAAGTGGGTGTAGCTTCTGAGTCTGGCACCTGAACTATAATCCTGTACAAATGCCTTTTGTGAAGATAGGAAAACAAAAAAGGAGGCTAGTGGGATGTTAGGAGGAAAAGGGAAATAAGGCAGTGTTGTTTTTGAATCATACATTATGCCCAAAGTGAATTTAGGGATGATTTCAGGTTCCATGCTGGTTCCTGCTATTTATTTGTCTAAAAGCACCAGACAAGGCAGGTACTGAATTCTTGGATCATGGTTTTGCTGCATTCATTTTGTTTCAGATAGTATATTGAATTATCTTATAGAGATGTATTTTACTGCATGGCTTCACAACACGATGAGGAATAGGTTTATGATTGATGTGATCAATTTCATTGTTCCAGGTATTTCTTTCCTTTTCATTTAGCTGTAGCCTAATTAGTCCTCATACTCTGTAGAGAATGTTGGACCGAACATCCACCAACTGTTGGTGGAATTATTAGGGTAGAGCAGGATCAGGAAAAAGCTATCCCTCATTATATAGCTCAAGCTCATTGAACTTTGAATTGAAAAAAAAAAATCTTCCTTTGGTGGAATTAGTAGGGGAGTCTTGAAAACATACATAATCTGTAATTTAATCTCGAGAAACCTATTTTACCCTGGAGATTGGGTTTCTTGCCCATGCTTCATTTTGTGCTTACATTATCTTGGATCTTTTGTGACCTGCAGGATGATGAGAAAAGGAAGCTATAGACTACTGCTTCTTAAAATTTCAAGAGAGAAGCTGCATTGGCCGTTGGAATAAGCAACTCACTGGGAGACCTTCTGCACATAAAAGCTTTAGGTTCATCAGTATTGTATTCTCATTGCTGCACCTCTCTTTATTTCATTCCATTGATTTCTGTGTAAAGAATGTTTATTAATTTTTTTTCATTGGTTACAATCTCTTCTTTTGTAAATGTAAATGTTCAGTTTTAGAGTTTGTACTTGGTTTTATCTTTTCATTTCATTTTCTTATCAAAAGTAAATAGAAATCCACTTTCTAAATGTATGATACAATGAAAACTTTCTTGTAAATGTCCCTTTCAATTTCTTTCCAGTGGAGTAGATGCAACTGATCTTTTCTTTTGAATTGTTAGTTAGCAGACATGAAGGTCTGGTATTTATTGTTAGCTTTTCAGCTATTCTAGTGTTAAGAGTTTGAGGTTCTTTGACCTTAAAGAGGAAGAAATAGATTTTGATGGATCAGTCGAAACTAACCCATGAAAAAGATGGAAAAACCATTTTGAAAGATGGAGTTACAATGGAGAGGGCGACAGGGTCGGCAGTACTAGTTACCGTTGTTTTGTACTGTAGCCAATTCCCAGACTAAAAAGAGTGGATTGATATTTTGACTTTATAATTATTTTTATTCGTAATAACATAATATTGACTACATACAGTGGGATGGGATTAAACCCTTTTCCTAATAAAAATTTTGGACTGTGTCAGGAATTTAAATTAAAAGGAAAAAAATTTTTGGACCGTGTCAGAAATTTAAATTAAAAAGGAAAAAAAATAATTTCTCATATTGATATTTGTCGATATGCTGCGCAGCGACAAAGGCTAATTTGGATGCACGTGACTACTGACTTGACCGCTCTGACTACTCGATAGTGATTAGTGCAAGATCCATGAAATAGAAAAATGTAATGTTTGATTTCACTGTTTCCAAATAGTTTTTAATTAATCATTGAGTTATTTTATTCATATCTTAGCAAAGCTTTTGACTTGCTGATTCAGTGAAAATTGAATTTGTTTGTTACAAGGAGACATTTTTCTCATAATTTTTCTTCTTATGTTCTATGTAACAGCACATGTCTGATCTGATTTCCTATCTAAAAATCAAAGCTCATTTGTTTCTTTTTGAGTTTCCTGCCTTCTCCCTTTTTTTTTTTCACCTGTTCTGCTTTGTGCAGGAATCACATTGTTTGCTTGCCTCTTTGACATTTAGTTGAAATTAATAGACTTAACTCACGGTTGAATCGGTAGAAATAAATTTTATCTCCATCAGAATTTTACTTATAAATTAGAGGTTCGAGACCTAAAATCCTCATTATTGGGAGGCCGATCACCTAAAAAGTTAAAAAAAAAAAAAAGTCTGCATTTATCAAATTTTTCTTTTGTTGTGTCATATATAAATCAATGGAATATACATTGAACACAAAATTATTAACCCAATAACAAAATTATCATATTTAAGTGAAATCAGGTAAATAATGAATAACAGAATAATATCATTTTCACTCAGACTTGGGAATTAAAGAAATGAAGAGTCTAGTAGTGTTCTAGATAGGTAGCTAGAACATTAATATGCTTTTATGAGGATATGATGTGTACCAATTTCTGAGGTTCACAAAATTTAATACAGAGGCAAATTTTCCCAGTGTGATTAAGTGGTATGTGCATTAAGATTAAAATATCCAATTGGAGTGTAAAAATATGATGCTCATAATTCAAATGTCAAATCTTTCTAGTTTTTTCTTTCTGGTATTGATTGGCAATGTATTGCGTTTGAGATAGACAGAATGTTTTATCTCATGAAATGAATCCAAGAAAAATACAGTCTCAGTCATGATTTGGTTGATGGAAGAGGAAGACCCACTTCCATTAAAGATTGGATTTGAAGGTTCTACCATTTAATTGTTTGGTGTCTATTTAGAACTCGACTACCCTACAAATCTTTATGATTTTTATGCTCACCGACAATTTTAATTTCTTTATTTTAATAATTTCATTTTTCTATCATTTTCATAAAATAACAGGATTATTTTTGCTGGAAAGTAAGGATTTCAAAATTTAGAATTCTACCATGTTGGGGTGTTATTCAGGATTATTAAATTTTTCCTGAATAATAATAATAATAATAATAATAATAATAATAAAAGGTGGGAACACCGCATATTGCAAAAATAACGTGTATATATATATAAAAAAAAAAGAAAAATCACGTAAAATTTGATTATTCTATTTGTTATAATACATCATTCTCTTTAGTATGGGTCTCGTGATTGGACATCTCCCTCAGTAAAGTGTCTACCTTTCTTGTGACAGACATGATATGGTAGTTGGTTTTGTTCGTGATTAATTTTCTTTTTATGCTTTTCATTTCATTTTTTGATTTAAAAATATTATTAAGAAATAGAATATTTTAGATCTTTAATTATTTACGGATTAGATCTTTAATTATAAAAGAAAAGATAATTAATACTGTTTCAACAATAATTTTCTTATTTACATTTTTCTGAAAATACATCTCTATATTGATATTACATGCATTTTCAATAAAGCATTAAATGAATAATTATTGATAACAAGGCATATTAAATAAAGAAATATTAAAAGGGTAGCATTATTTACAGAGTTAATTCCAGAGCAGAAAATGTTTTATGCTACTAAAATCCTTTAATTTTCCTTAACAATATTAAAATCTATTTAGAAGTTTTTTTTTTTTCTGATCTCTCGTAGGCATTTGCTGATTTGATGTTTTTTGTCCTAACTAATAGAAATTCAGAAGATTGGATATTGGAGTTTGAGATATAATGAAACTTTTTCTTATCGGTTGCTAGAAATAAGGAAATGAAAAGATAAACTTTATTCATTATGCAATAACTTGAACTCGAACTCAAATCATTACTTTATATAACTTGTGGTGGTTAAGAGAATTCGAACTCAAAATCTCTCTTTCATCACGTAAATGAAAATACCAATCAGATTAAACATGATTTACTCTTATGAGTCTCCGTTAATCTTCTTCAAAGCATTGCAATTCATAATTGTTGATTTGGATTGCAATATTTTTTGTACATGCATGTGCAATCTTTATATATATATATATATATATATTAGTTCCCTTCCAAACTCAAATATCTATTACTTTAATTAAGTTGAAGTTGGAGATTAAAGATTAGTACTAATGCAAACAAACAGCTGTATTCTTAAGGTAGAATGTAGACAAATGGCCAAGAATGGCATACAAGAGATCTCTAACCAAAGATAAATATTCCACACCATCAAATATGGGACCAATCAAGATAATGAGATTAAATGCTGACTTTATGCATTTCCCCCAAAATTAATATAATACAATTTATATAAAGTGAAATTAAGTATGAAATTCAATAATTTTTACACCAACTAAACCATAAATATAAATACTCATATAAATCAGATATAAAATTTTACTGCTGGTAAATAATAGAGTTCATTGATCTTTTAGTAAATCAAGTGAATTATTTATATTCTTTTAAATAATGAAATTAGAATTCAGTTATACCTATCAAAATTTGAATTGGAATTCCCTACATTAGAAGGAAAAATATAAGTTAGCTTGGGTATATGTCCAATGGCAGTTATTATGGTTAGGCAAGAAAACCCTCATTCTCCATGTGAGGAGAAAAGAAAAGTGAGATTCAATTTAGGTGTTGTATGTCTTTTGTTGCAATGAAAGTTTCAAATTTTTTGCTTTGATTCCTTGCCATTTGTAGCAGAAAAAAAAGTACTATTTGGTTGAGTTGTGAAATCATCAACACTTGCAATTAATATTGTAATAGAGAGAGAAAGATAGAATATTTGGAGTTCACCAAAATCCAAATGTCATTCTCCACTAAATATTTTATATGCCAATAATTGAAAGTCTTTGTTTCTTTCATTACCTCATTTTCACACCTTTGAAAATATTGGATGGTTGCTTCCAATTTTTGTCTATTCATTGTTTGCATATTAATTTGCAAATATATAATTTCAAAAGTTGAAATTTATATTTTAACCCATTTTTAAGTATTCCTTTTGCTTCCACTTTGGTTCTTTTACCAAATTAAGAAAGCTAAATTATTCATAAGCTCTCCCTTTGTAAAAACGCCAATTGCCTCCAATATTTATTTTATACAAATAAGTTTTAATTAATCATTATTTTAATATATATCTATATACTGTGAATGGGGGAATTAGAGTTGGCCAACAGTTACCCTCACCTTTACTTTTAATTTTTTTAAAACTTACCATTTAAAAGAAAAAAGAATTTCTTCTATCAAGGTGTAATTTAAACCCTTTGATTTTAATTAAAAAATACTATTTGAATTCACAGATGTTATAATTTTTTACATTTCATATAATTTTTTCATATTTAATCGATACTATTAATTTTATTAACTATTTTGTACTCATTTTTTATTGTTAAATATAACATTCGACTAGAGTTTGATTGTGTGCAATTAAGTGATGCAGCTCCTGAAGCGAAAAACATACTTGATATTGATGGACCTTAAAGTTGTTGTTGGTATTATACTAAATTCTTTCAAGTTTGTAGTGAAATGGAAATGAGATTATCTCAACAATATAATATTTCAATTTAAAAATTCTAAAAGCAAGAGTAACCGATTAAAAAATGACTAACTAATCATGTGAATATGAGCTGACATGTTGTGAGGCCAACTAACTTCCGAATAAGTAACAAATTAATGGACTTTGGATAAGACTGTAAGTTGATAAATAAAAATATATCTAAAATAATAATTAACAATAATATAAGTGTCGAACATATTTGCCAAAAGCCTAAATTTTGAATTTTTTTTTCATTTAGCCAATAAAATTTGATAAAGCTCTCATGTTTTTTTTTTTTTTTTTTGACACTAATAAGCTTTTCCTTTTCAATATAACAAAAATATGAAAAAAAAAAAAAAAAAAAGGCAATGAAAGGAACATTTTGGTGTCAATGGAAAAGACGCCTGACATTGTACCGTACCTCACTGGAGAGAGGCTAAACCCTTGCACTTGTCTCGACTCCGTCTCTCCACACCCACATCCCCTTCGACCACGTGTAGTTCACTCTCTCACAATCAAGTACAAATCCAATTTTCATTGTCGGCCAGCTAAGCTTTGACGCCGGCTTTTATTCCCATAGCGTGATTGGCGCGTGACGATCTTCATCCGTGATGTTCACTTCTAGTCTTAATCAAACTTAATCTGGATCCAAGTTTTTGAACGAGCCGAGATTCTGACACCTGGCCCTACATGAAATCTTACGCTTTGTATTGCTCGACCGTTCTGACACGTACTGCCGTTAAACTCCGTCTTCACGGAGCAACCGACACTCAGACAGGAATTCACGGCTGTTCCGCTTTAGTACAATATCCACAGTTGGCTTGGCACTGTAATAAACGCTCCAATTTACTTACTGTTCAAAAAATGGATTTTTTCTTAATCATAAATATTTAAGGATAATTATTAATTTTTAAATATAATATATTAGAATTTCATTAAAAATTTCAAATTAATACAAATAGTATGTGAAAGTATGATTTTTCCTCCAAATATAAAATACAATTATTATAATTAAAATAATTATTTTTGCTAATTTAATAAAAAATCTTAATAAAAATTAAGAGATTGATAAATCTTCAAAGTGACTAATTAGACAACATGAACTAGTTGTAAATTTAATGAATATATAATTTAAATCACTAAATTCAATATAAGGACATACCACATTACAAGACTCTAAATACAAAAATCATCATTTTTTAAAAAAATTTTAACAAATTACATAATTGTCCAAATAAATCAAAATAATGCAAAAAAATAACATTCGAGAAAGTTAAAATAATTACCTTATAACAGAAAAGAAAAAACAGAACATGAAAAACGTGAAGAAAGAGGAAAAAGTAAAACAACACCAGGACAAATTAAATTAATATTTATCTATTCGGAAAAAATTATTTACATCATAAATTTATTTATTGTCAGTAAGTGTAAGTTTTATCCAACTGGATATATTGTCTTTTACCTTCCTAATTAATCAATTTTAAATTTTCTTGAAGCGACTCATAAAATAGACAAAATAAAAAAAGAAAATTATTTGGCTTACCAAAATTGTATTTCTAAAATTCATTTTAATCCAATCAGTATATCAATTTTCATTTTGTACTATTTTTTAGAATTAATCCTATAAATTACTATTTTCAACATAACATTTCATGATTCACTGCATTTATTTGTTTTGGTGTCTCTGATTTAGAGTCAGGTGAGCAGTGAGCAATTATTCATAAATCAAGTAACTATGAATACTACTTCATTTCACAAAGTTTTTAGTTAAAAATATAATAAATTTAGAGATTTATTTAAAATAACTGTGGCATTCTGTTTTTTTTTTTTTATCTGTATATATATTGCTACATTTATTTCGAAATGATATTTAGGTAAATCGTTCTAATAAAGGTGACGAATAAAATTGATCTAAAATATATTTAATTTTCTTATGATACTTTCTTTTTTCAGCGTCTCTATTTTATTTATTTTTTATCCATTCTAAATAATATGATATTTCAGATAAATATAATATATGTCCCAAATGTGGTTGAATTGATGTGATAAATTAAATCTTCAGTATTTTTAATTTAAGTAATTAATTTATATTAAACAAAATTCGTAATTATTTAATTTTGAATTTTAATAAATATTATGAATTTCTAATAATTTTTATTGTTTTAGTTGTTAAGAATGAAAATCTACATATAAAATATGTATTCACGTTAAAAAATAAATTTAATTAAAAAAAAGTTTTTTAAAAAAATTACCTTATAACTTAAAAAAAAAGTTATCTATTGATAATAATTTCTTTATGTGAAGAATAAATTTAATTAAGACAAAGAAAAATAAAAAACATGTGATGAGCAGATTTTCTTAGATCAGTATTTAACCATTGATCAAATCGACGGCGAAAGTCTAGCAATTTCTCGTGATATATTGTCGGCGTATCGACAACACAGTAAATGCCACGAATCCAACGGCGAGAACGAACCGCAAACCAACCCATTATACGGAACACTAATGAGCCGGCCATATCATACAGCCACGTGCCCTTCTTTGACGGCTCGATCAGTTGCCACGTTAAGGATGTATAATTCTGATGGGTCCCAGCGTATCTACATTTAGCTGGCGAGCATTTATTGGCCGAGAATTGTCTCAACTTAACTAGAGTGAACACGTAAACCATCGTCAACGTTAACCATGGTGTATTAAAGGGCCCAAAAAAAAAACAAAAGGATGTGCGAGTGATCAAACGGTGTACGGTTCACACACCAATTAGCTTTTATCTCAGCCACACCGCGTTCTGGTTATTGTTGTAATAATAAATCCCCCCCTCTCTCTCTCTCTCCCTTCTTTCTTGTCTTTGTGTCTGTATGCTTTTGTGAACGCCGGCGACGGTTTCCGGCGAGTTCTCACAATCTACCTCGCCGGGGAATTGACGAGATCTTAATTGAATTTGAGGTTCATTTGATTGGAATTTCTTGGAGTTTTGGAGTTGATGATTTTGGGTAATGAGAGAGTGAACTGAGGTTTTTGAAGGTAAATTGGGGAATGAATTTGTATAATTCGACAAGGAAATGGTGATATTGTTTTGATGTGTTAAATTAGAAATTTTCTTTTTGCATTGATTTTGTTTTCTCGTTCTTGATCTGTTTCTACTTTTGGCAATTTTGGATCTTGAAGATTCCGATTGGAAAAATAAGGGAAGAAGCGAAGTTTACTTATTTCCCGTTGATGTGATTGAATTCATTGCAAAATCAGGGCTGTCTGTTGCCCTTAGCAATCCTGCATTGTCAAAAAATTGAGATAAGAGGAGAAAACGACTCGTCGTTTTGAAGAGGTAAGTGTATGGAGAGAAATGTGCAGGATAGAAAGGAGTGAGAGAAAGAGTGGTGAAATTGGGGAGAGAAGAGAGAGAGAGAAGGATATGGGGATGGTTAAAGGAGTGGAGAAGGTTAAGACTATATCGAGGTCGAAAATGAAGATGTGGATGATACGCGCCACCACTTCGGTGTTGTTGTGGACATGTATTGTTCAATTGACGACGATCGGTGAGATGTGGGGACCTAGGGTTTTGAAAGGATGGCCTTCTTGTTTTTCGCATGAATCCGCCGCTGCTTTGGAGGAGAAGCTTTCCGTTTTGCCTGCTAGAGTGTTGCCACCGAAGAGTAAGTCAATCAATGGTGTTATTATTGTTTAAAATCGTACGATTTGTGTGATCGCAATGCCATTTTTTTCCCCAAACGTGATTAGAAATTTTATTCCTTCCACAGTTAGAAGAAAAAAAAAAAAGAAAAGAAAATGAGAGATTCTTATATAATTTTTATAATTCCTTATGTTATTGGCTAGATAGAAGATGCTTTTTTGGATATGATATTTGTCGCTTTCTCTCATTTTAGATTGTTTGTTTCAGCACAAGAACACACAGGATGGTTTCTTTTGGAGCTAGAAGCTTGTTATTTAGAAATGAGACATACTAGAAAGCTTATGAATTGATGAAATGTTTTGCATGTTCTGTATCTAATGAAGTGCTGATGCTGCTAGTTATCCCATTAGCAGAATATCTGCATACTAACTAGACCTTCTCTGGTGGACCATTCATTAGAAGACCTTGATTGCTTCTGATACCTTTCTTCTAGAAGCATGACATGTTTTGTGGATTGTTGCTCTTTTGTGTTTTAACTATGGAGTTATTTTCTAACTGAGCGGTTGCAGTAAAGTTTATTCATAATATTGGTGATTATTGATGCAACTTCTAAATTCAAGTTCTATATTTTTTTTTTTTTTTTTTTGGCCTTTTTTTTTTTGTGATTAGGAGTTTATAAGAACAATGGATACCTCATGGTTTCATGCAATGGAGGTCTAAACCAAATGAGAGCAGCGGTGAGTGGTTACCAAAGTGCACTTTGTCATGTTTATACAAGGATGTGTGATCATACTGTTACATTTGATGTTTCTGCATTTATTTGGTAACTAGTCTCTGTCTTTTTTCATCCTTTGCAGATTTGTGATATGGTTGCTATTGCAAGGTATTTGAATGTTACGCTTATAGTACCAGAGCTCGATAAAACTTCCTTTTGGGCTGATCCCAGGTGAGTAATTCTTGTTTTCATGCAGAATTTAAAGCTATTGAATGCTATTAGTTCAGAATATGTACAAGTGGCTTTCTCTTTTTTCATGTTCGGAATATATATTTTCATTTCTAAGAATATTTTGTTATTGCAGTGAGTTCCAGGATATATTTGATGTAGATCATTTTATTACATCTTTGAGAGACGAGGTTCGGATTTTGAAAGAATTGCCTCCTAGGCTGAAGAAGAGAATGGAACTAGGGATGACCTATACCATGGCGCCAGTTAGTTGGTCTGATATATCCTATTATCATAACCAGGTTTGTACTTTGTCATTATTTCCTCTGTGGTTTATACCAAAGTTGCCACACGTTACTCTGAAACATACTCCATCTAGCTTAAATTTATAACATCTGATCCATGTCCATGTTCGGCCTTTCTATACTTATGTGTTTGTTATTATATCTATGTATATATTTTTTTACTTAGTATTTTCTGTATTTGCTCTTTGCAGATTCTCCCTTTGATACAGAAGTACAAAGTTTTACATCTTAATAGAACTGATGCTCGACTTGCAAATAACCATCAACCTCTGGAGATCCAGAAATTGCGCTGCCGAGTAAATTTCGGTGCTTTGAGATTCACTTCTCAGATAGAGGAGTTGGGTAAAAGAGTTATAAAGCTTCTTAGGCAGAATGGTCCATTTTTAGTACTCCACCTGAGATATGAAATGGACATGCTGGCATTTTCTGGCTGCGCTCAAGGTTGCAACAATGAGGAAGTAGAAGAATTGACAAGAATGAGGTGTGCTATGCAGATCTCTGTGTTCTATTTGGCATTAATATCCTGAAATGTTAATCTAATAGTCATTCTGTCACTTGATTTTCTTATATAAACAGATATGCTTATCCTTGGTGGAAAGAGAAAATAATAAATTCTGACTTAAAACGAAAAGATGGATTATGCCCTTTGACACCAGAGGAAACAGCTCTTACACTGAGGGCGTTAGACATTGATCCAAATATTCAAATTTATATTGCAGCAGGTGAAATATATGGTGGAGAAAGAAGAATGGCAAGTCTTGCTACAGCTTATCCAAAACTGGTTAGTAGATTGAAACTGTTGTCATCTGCTTATAACCTTTGTACTTTTCGGGGCTTTCCTTTATTAATGGATGACTTATCGGTTCTTCTTACAGGTTAGAAAGGAAACACTGTTAGAACCATCAGACCTTAGGTTTTTTCAAAATCACTCATCCCAGATGGCAGCATTAGATTATCTTGTTTCATTGGAGAGTGATATTTTTGTGCCCACATATGATGGAAACATGGCTAAAGTTGTTGAAGGCCATCGGAGGTATATTTCCGCTACTTCATCAACAGCCCCCTTCCCCACCCCCAAAAAGTAGATTATTTTATCATTTTAAACTAATTTAGTGATTTTCTTTGGCTTCAGATAAATAATTTTTGGAATTCAAATTCCTTCCAGTTTTAAGATCCCAAATTTTCTGTCTCAATCAGAAGACTAATTTGTGTATGCCCCTAAATCCAGACAGAGTTCTTTATTCTGGCTGTGGATCTATTAACAAACTTAGACTCTTTCTCTTATTTGAAATCTATGGTCTTCTTTTTGTTGGTTTTTGAAACATTGTTATGTCAATTGACTTAGATTTCTAACATTTCTCCTAATGTGGTTTGATCTGACCTATTCCCTTCTCCTTCTCCTGTCCTTTATAAAATTGGTAATAATCTATTATAACCTCTGTTTGTCCAATGCTTCTTCAGGTTCCTTGGGTTCAAGAAGACAATTTTACTAGACAGAAGGCTTTTGGTTGATCTGATAGACAGGTACAGTAATGGGTTGCTGAGCTGGGATGAGTTCTCTTATGCTGTGAGAGAAGCACATTCAAATCGGATGGGGAACCCGACAAAGAGATTGGTGATCCCAGACAGGCCAAAGGAGGAGGATTACTTCTATTCGAACCCAGAAGAGTGCTTACAGCCATCAGAAGAAGATATATTGGATCCATTGAGGAGCACGTGACAGTTACTTAAGGAGATCGTGATATTGATCCAAGCATTCTCCACAGTGCTAGTAAAATTCTACCACAGATCAACGGGATGACTCTCTACACAAGAAGGAATAGTGATAAAGGAAGATTGTGTGATAAAGAGGCAATCGAGAAGATTATAATGGGTTGGTAAACTTCAAGAAAGCCTGAGATTATATGATCTATGTGGAGCGGTTTTAGTATGCTGTCATCTTTTAGTATATGCGAATAATCCAATTCATGTATAGAAGCTACCCTGCCATTACAGGGTGATGTTAAATCAACAGAATCGGGTTGTACACAGAGGGATATGCAAATATAGATGTGGGTCTACCAGAAAAATGTGGCCTCAAGGAAGGTTTACTCCTTCATCCTTCCATTTTGTATTTTTTTTTTTTTTTTTTTTTTTTCACTTGGTTCGTTCGTTTTTATGATATAATGTGAGTTTCTAGCAAATGTCAAATCTTTAAACATTTCTGTTCACATACCTACTGAGATGATGATTGCCTTTCTCTCCTTTTAACTGTCGGGTCTTGTTTTGGAGAAAAATTTATTGCCTACCAGGTAAACAGTACTGTATCCTCGATTTGTCTTGATTCTTTTGTCACTGATATAGTAAATGGATATCTCTATTCGAAACAGAATGATTAAGGGAATCATTAGTACATTGTTCGTTTCTGGTTTTCTCTCATGGGATGACTTGTTAAGAAGGGAGCATATGGTTGTCTGTTGCAAACTAAGGAATAAGAATCAGACCAAACAGAAAGATGGTTTTTATGAAATGAAAATATTCAATATTAAATATTCGGCTAACCCAAATAAAATAGTGTTTGACAATGATATTTCTGTTATTCCTTTATATAGTTTAGAAGATGGAAAAAGATCGTGGTGAGGAAATGGTTTTGTTTCCATATAAAATGCATGTCACCCGTTGCTCTGATTAGTTGGCTTTCCAAATGCTGAAGTATTTTTGGAATTAACTTACAAATTCTGCCAAAACAGACTGGCAATCCTCTGATTACTTGTTTTTTTTTTTTTTTTTTTTTTTTTTTTTTTTTTTGGAAAAACCGGAAAGAAAGTATTATTATTATTATTATTATAAAACAAGAGCAATAGAGGTAGAGTAATCGAGTACAACCAAAAACATGTAAGATCGGTTTAGAAGAAAACTTAAGGGAAGGAGAGTAACCCACTGGCAACAGCTGCGCCGTGGTGCTAAGGTTTCTTTGCGGCGAGTTTCCGCTCAACAAATAAGATCTAGTGTATAGACCCATCTTAATGTAGAAAATGTATCAGATCTCTATTGTGCTATGCCACTTCCACGGATTTGAACTTGCAACCTAAGGTGAAGCTTGATTTGTAATGTAATGTAATGAACAATACAGTTGCTTTTAGGTGGGGTCCAGAATCTTGGTTATTTTATTAAAAATGTTGTTTGCTGTTAGCTAAAGTCCTAAACACTCAAAATAATTTGACAAAGTGATTTCCCAACGACAATGACATGTTCTTGTTTTTGATAAGAAGGATTAAAGGGATTTAATGATAGAAAAACAGTTGTTAGTCAATTCACAGTGATTAATTATGTGATAACCCAATAATATCCTTTACTACTAATGAAGAACCAGGGGAAATCCTCATAGAACACGAGGAATTCGTGCATTTCATTGATAAAATTTTCATTTTTTATGATATCTATTTTATTAATTAATTTTAATTTTAATTTAAAAGTGAAATATATATATATATATATATTCAAATGAATAGTTTTTATAAAGTTTTATTTCTTTAGTTTATATTCTTTACTCACAAAATTAAACTAGCAGAATGGTATTCAAAGGATTTATAATTTTCTTTTGAATCAAATAAAATTGTACAAAACAAAAATATGATTTGTTTTGTTGAATAATAAAATTATAAATGGAATTGGTCTGGGAATAGTACATTAGTGGAGTGACAACAAATGAGAGTCATTGATCAAATAATTAACCTGTTGCTTTCACCGTAGATTAAGCAACACAAGAACAAAAAGAGAAAAAGATATTGCTTTCACATCCTATCATAATGCTGTAAAAGTCCAGTCATGCTTCATTCATTAGTAAAAAGGAAAAACAACTCCTTCAGTCAAAGAGAAAATTTTATTCCTTTATGATCCTATTTTAACTTTCAAACTCTAATCAAAGTCTAAGAGAACATAATGTTTCTATGAAAGAAGAATCATTCAAAGGAAAGACCAAAACCATATTTCTATGTCTAGAAATAAGGCGTTGGTTGGGACATGTCTACTAATGAAGTGTTATTAGAGTACTAAACGATATTTATCTCTGTAAAAGTGAAAATATAAGTTTGATCATCGAGAAGCACACGTTACTGGAAGGACCTAAATCTTTATACTCTTTCTGAAAAAAAATAAGTGGACGGTGCTTCAAAAAATCACATATAAAAAGAGATTATAACCGCTTCACAAATTAAAAATTGTAAAGATACAAATCTTGAGTTACATAATCTTTTTTTAACAGTGGTAATGTTTGGTAACGTTAGCTTTCACACCTACCCTGAGAAATTGAATTGTCAAATTTGGAAGACGGCCTGAAGATATATATAATAATATGAGTAATTGTCGCACGAAAATGTGATTAGTGACACTACAAGAGAAGAGAACAACCCAACAGCAAATTTGGTTGATGAAATTGATCGTTTACCTCATCCGATGCCGTTATTTACTCTTTAATTACTAATTAGAGTTTGAAAGATTAAGATTAGAAAAAGAAATATATCAAACAAAAGTACTATGTTGGTTCCAGAAAAATGAAAAATATTAAGATGTTTTTTTTTTTATATATATATTTATCAGTATTATTTCAATTTTTTCTACAGAAGCCATTCTGGTTTATCATTATTATATTTGGAGAAAATCAAACATTCATTTTCATATTTATTTTTACTCAAGTTTATATATACAAATAATTTGTTAAAATAAACTAATATTTTAATTTAAATTCATATTAACTTTCCATTATGAGTTTTTTTATTATTATTATTTGAGTATTGGGAGAAAGAGATTCGAACTTGGAAATTCAAGTCATATATGAATTACTACTAAGCTATGCCTTAGTATGCAACTTTCTGTAACGGAGTTAATTAAAGTTTGAGCTTCATTTGAATGCATTTATCTTTTTCATGTTCAAACAAAACAATAAGATTATAATCTTCTTCTTCTGCTGCTCCATAAATCTCATCCACTTCTCATTCAGCATTAAAAATCCAAATTACATAATCAATCAATTATTAATAATAATCTTACAAAAAATTATGTCAATTAAAGTAATGGCAACTTGGTAATTTAGAAACTTATCATAAGTAGAAGCTTTAATGAAAAAGCAGCTTCTCTACATTAGAATATGGAAGCCTATTTGAGGATACATAAAAAGGAAAATGAATAATACAAATTTTTGTTCGTTAGGAAATCTGTGCGTCCTAACAAACGAAAAACAACTACATGTACAAATCATCTGGGTCTCAACTGGATAGTTTATAAACCAGAAGAAGACATGAATAAACCCTCATGATGGGCACAGAGCTATCAAATAAAAAAAAAAAAAAAAAAAATTGAATAAATTAAGTCAAGAAAAGAGAAAGAAAAAGAATATTATGGTTACTTCTTTTGTACTAACTTTTACTTGTCTTGAGCTTCTTTAAGGCCTGACCGGATTCTTCTCCATCTGAGACTCTTGGCCGTGTTGTCCCTTGATTGCTACAGGGGACCTCGTTATCCTATGCCAAGATAAGAAAATAAAAGATTAAGTGTTTCCATGGTTCTGTTGAGGTACAAATTTTTATTAATAATCAAATAGGCATGTCAATAAACCTTAACAATGGATGTCGGAAGAATTGGTCTTCTATTGGCTCGCTTTCCTAGCTGAATTTGCACTGAGATGCTGGCCAGTGACAAATCTACTCCAGAACTCTGCAGTGCTTGTGTCAGAGTATTTAGCAACCTGTATTATACAGTATCATCTATGTTATATGACTCACTCGCTATGCAAATATATATACTGGAATCATTTTCAAGACTGAGAGCTCTTGAATTCAAGTCCTAAACCAAATCAAATTAATCAAAAAAAAAAAAATTATAATTGAACCTATGACAAATGAGTTCTATCCTGTTCTTATGCCCAAGGAACAACCTTTAGAATTTAGATGACTTGAGAAACAAAATCATATAATGGGAGGCAACAAATTTTGTCTTCTTAAACGGGAATTAATTAATGTAACCAAAATTTAAACTATACAGATGAAGATTCAATATCTAAGAATATGGTAGCAGCATGTGCCATCTCTTACCCTA
Organism: Jatropha curcas; assembly: GCF_041381405.1. Taxonomy (NCBI): domain Eukaryota; kingdom Viridiplantae; phylum Streptophyta; class Magnoliopsida; order Malpighiales; family Euphorbiaceae; genus Jatropha; species Jatropha curcas. The sequence goes on from NC_143160.1 coordinate 7,239,376, forward strand.
TCGGGACTGTTCAAGTGCTACATCAAACAGGCAGAGTGAGACAAAACATCAAAAGGACAACCTGAATAAGGAGATATGCATTTGACACCAGTGTCCCAAACGAATAATAGAGTACAGATCAAGCCAGAAGATGTATTTAGTTTTTGCTAAGTGTCTGGGTTCCTAGAAAGATCTTGAGTCTAATATTTTCAATGTTAATTAACATAAACCACAACTTCCATGAAAATGCAAAAGCCCAAGAGTGGTTCAAAATCAGAATTAAGGACATTCAAGAAATAAATTTGTCTGAGAATACAAGCTCACCCTTGAGAGTACACGCTTGAGATGTTAATTGTACCACCTTCAATGCTAAGCTCCTGTTCTTTCAGCTTATCAGCAGCAACAGCTCCATCACTTGTACACAATCTGGTATTATGTGATTGGGGCTGAGGTTGATTTGCAATGTTTTCAGCATCTGATACCATTCTAGGTGGAAGTTGATTGACTATGCCACCACTTCTACCAGAATTGAAGAAGTTTGGCTGCAGCGACATAGGAAAAGGGATTGCACTATTTGTTATTCCAGGATGGTGATCTGTCGGTTTGAAGGTACTAACTGAATTTATATCAGACTCTACTGGGTTCTGTGCACATCCTGGAATTGTTGTAGAAAGGGTATTGTTTTTCTCATCTAATTTTGAAGCAAACAGTATTGAAGGACCAGCACCACCATTTATGCCTTGAGATTGATCAGCATAACTTTCAGTGGGCCTGTTACCATTTCTCTGTTTTATGAAGGACAGAGTCAAATGTTGGTTTACAATGATAACCAGCACTAAACCTAAAAATTCAATCTATGCTTGTTTTCATACCATACAGAAATACAAGAGGGAGAACAGAATTTTACCCATGGCACCAATTTTGCAGGTTCGTGGTTCCATCCTTGGTACGACCCTTCATATTTTTGTACTTTCTCCTGTAAAAATTGAATGTACTCAATTACCTGCAAAATATGAAGATGCCGCCAACATTCTGAGATTACACTATAATTGTACTCTAAGATAAAGAAACAGAAGAATATAAGCAATTCTTTCACCTCTAATAGGAATGAAGCCTTGTCTCTCTTTTGGTCACCATGAGGAATGAGTTCTCTCAACATCTGAAATCTGCAATGATAACTTCATAAGTACAGTACAGCATGCTGTTCGCAAATGCATTTTTTTATACATGGCGATAAAACATTAATTGCGTCCTATTTAAATAAGGGCCATAATGCCAGTCGTAGCCGCATGAAGCCCACAGCTATTACTTTTGTGTACTTTTTCTGGATGAAGCAACAAGTGACATATTGTGTATTCTTGGCCTTGGGTGGTCAATGAAAAAGAGATGGAACCTAGCTTCAGCATATGTCTATCGTTCTCCATAAAACTTCATAATATAACCACCCAGGCAAAATAAAGGATATAAAAGGTAGCATATACCAAAAAAAGGAAGGCAAGTGAATATTTGGAGTTGTAAATCACTGTTATCATATATCCGCTACTCAATTATTTCATAGCCGATCCCAGACTCTAATGCAACATAAATAAAAGTCAAGTATAATTGCTTCAAGGAAACAGATCGTTTGAATTTACAGCGGGAAGCAGACAAGCAGTTGATAAGATACTTGCCTGTCATTTATTTTGCTCCTCCTCCGTTGCTCAGTGGCAGAGTGTTTTGACCGAGGCGTGTTAGCCTTCTGATCGGTGCTCTTCCCATCCACTTTCACCCTCAATTCCCCTACAAATTAAAACAAACTAATTAAATTAATGACAAGGAAATGCCGTAATAGCCTATCATCCAAAATTTCTGAGGAGTTATTTCATAGCACCAGAGGGAAGCATATGAAACAAACCTTTATGGACAGGGGAAGAACTTTCTTTTTTAAGAACAAACTCTTCCTCATCATCTAAATTATCATCTTGCGTACTGCCTTTGGCTGATTTTATCATTTCCATAAAGCTATGGCTCTTCTGCCCTGATGGCCTGTTAAATTTACCAATTGATTTTCATCATCATTAGTTGTTAATTAATTACCTAAATTGGGAGGAGAAATAAAAAGCGTAGGAGATAGAGACAGACTGAGAGGAAGAGAGAGGGCTGAAACTATTGCGATGGTTATTCGTCGATGACTGTGACGGCCTCTCCGACGATGTCCAATGTCCAGCCGTCGCCGCCGCCTCTGTTATCCATCAAGACAAAAAGCTTCAATACCAGTATCATACTCTAATAAAGAAAAACAAAAGGTTCCCGTAATATTTCAAAAATTGATCGCCTATTTTAATTGGTTTCCCATTAAAAATGTTAAATTTGTCGGACTTGGACAGATTGCAATTATAGAAGAAAGGTACAGCGGAAACTCGTACATTTTTTTTTCTAATGGACATAAGATGGGAACAAGTCTAAAATTTATAATTACTATTTTATTGCATTATGATAAACTGGATTACAATGCAACTAATTAACTAATTGATAACCTATTTTAAAAGACTCTTTGTTATGAAAAATCAACATCATGATTTAAGTGATTTTCCTTATGTTCCAATAATGTATCTTTTTACAGGATGCGAGAGGCAAACAACCGACTGGGCGTCTATTTTGGGCCCTATTCTTACTCTTTGCACAGCCCACCAAGAAGCAAACACAATCTTGGTTGATTTCACGTTGGACAGTCTGTGGATATTTGGGTCCCTCAAAACTGATTTTTGCAGTAACATTCAGTATTAGAATAATAATAGTCCAAAAGACCAAAACCAAGTTGAAACCCTAGCTCTAAAATAGCAATATCAGTATCTGCAAGGACAGTTTGTATGTTTTTCATCAATTAGCCCGAAAATACAAAACAGCTGGGAAGTGAAGGTATATTATTCATCTCTCTTCTTGCCTACTTGGGTATGCTATACTGTCATGTGCTTTTCTCCCAGGCATTTCACTAACTTTTGTATGAAAGTTGAGGTCATTAACTCCTAAATCTCTAAATGATAATGGACTTTGCTGGCACATGCAAACAAACAGGCAAAGTGAAAATGTTACCTCTTACAGTGTTGGATCTTTCTCCCTCATTCTCCTTCCCTGTCTTTCCCTTTTTCAATTGAGATTCTTCCCACAGTGAGAATCCACTTCCAGTATAAGAACTGCAGTTGGAATGCTCATCATTTTTATCTGTACTACTTGCTTGAGCTACGCTGAACATTGTGCTGCCCTCCGGTTTTGGAATCCTTTGATTGAAATAATTAGAAATGTGGCTAATACTATAAGTCCCAATGCCTCCAGGAAGGATGTGTTCCACTGAGGGTGGTGGTGCTGGAGGCGGAGGCCTTTCAAGCGATGAAATTTCTATACCGGTTTCTTCTTTAGTAGCAGTGGTCTTACCTACCCGTTCCAGTGGTTGTAGAAAATCATGAGTTTTGAGGTAACCTGTTCATGCATGAAAAGAAATTATCAACATTCTATTTAATCTACACTTCATTGAATCCTGCTGGCACGTAAAATTACTATGCCATTGGCACGTGGAATAAAAAATATGCAATAAGAGATTTCAATGCTTATGTCTAATTAAAATAGCTTAATTATGCCCTTACAGTCATCTTTTTGTCCCTCAAGCTATTACTTTTTCCAGATCGTATGTGTTAGAAAGTAGAAACAAAAGAAAATTTATAGTCTATGTACAAGTTAAATACATTTCCTTTCATTTTATTTAACCCATATTTTCACTAAATATATCTGTTCTTTCCTCTTTCTTTCTTCTCCAGCAAAACATGTGGAGAAGCCTTTTTTTTTTTTGTTTCAAAAAAAAAATTTTTTTCAGATTTTAGTGAAAGCAAAAGTTTGATGGCAGAACAAGAAAAACTAAAAAAATTATAGTAGTGTATTATCTAGAAGAATGCAACGCGTCTTGACTTTTAATTAGAGATGAATTCCAACAGAATACATAATCAGCAAAAAGAAAACCACAATATTGAAATCGCAAATTATAGAAAATAAAAGATAGGCAGCGAGAATCCTAAATTATACATACACACAAAACTTCAGACTGAACATTGAAAAAACTGCTAATCTAGATATACAATTTTAGATGATTTAGATAATTTAAAAAGCCATTTACACCATTGCTATCTACTATTGTTAAGCAAAATTAGTAGTTATAAACTTTTGATTTCATTAATTTATTACTAATAATATGGACGAAATCCACGCTTTAAATGATCATATACCATTTTGATGAATAAAATGCATAGGGGTCTCTATTTCCTCTACAGGATGATATGTGAAATGTGATTGTGAATATCATGCACCTGCACGAAAGCCCTGATGTGAATCATGCGACACATCACCCTCATGGCCAACTCCACAAAATGGGTCCCATCAACAAACATCAGACCACACCAGTGCTCCCAATCTGATGGTGCTCATTGCTAACTGCTAACTCTTTCCTTTTCGAAATTGGCAAAGCCTACCCTTTAGGATGGCCCACCCCCAATTCATGGCCCAGATCCATGATTCAATACTTATCACGTGCATACACAAATCGTGATCCGCAAACAAAAAATATATCTATAATAGTATTTTGATTTTTTTTTTCTCTAATTAAATGAAAACCATCAGAACAATTATCACTCTAAGAAAAACCTTTAAACTCCATTTTTAAAATTTTATTTATCTATTTTTTACATGTCTAAATAAGAATATTAAGAACGCACTAAAGAACAAACTAATGTTTTTTTAGATCATAAACTGAGAAAAAAAATTTTGAAAAAGTACCTTGAGAAGGTGGCCTTGGATCTTGTTGGACTGTTGAATGACTGTACAGCGAAAGAAAGTCGTGTGTTGGTTTTCTTCCTGTAAAAAATATGCTTCTAAACCACAATTAAAAAAAAAAAAAAAAAACAAAACAAAATTCTATATATTTAATTCCTTTTTTTTTTCAAAAAAAAAAAATTACCATTACAGGGCGATCCAAATTTAAAATGCGAAAAAACGATGAAAATTCTGTTTCTGAAAATACCTTCGCTTTCAAAGAGACGTTGTTGTTGAGGAAGCTCCATCCACGGCGGAGATATTTTTGATAAATTCACCAATTTTTTTTTCTCTGAATTAAAATTCCTCCGAGGAAAGCACAATTCTCTCAGATTAAAACTGTTCTGATTCTGGAGCCACCAGATTTTGAAAATTAGGTAGATTTTTCTCTTCGTTTCTCTTCTTTCCTTGCAAATGCTTCTCCTCGTTATCAGATCCGCATCTCGGGCGAAACCAGAATAATTTCAGAGCTGTCGGAGCTCCGCCTGAGATCGGAAGTGCATTTGCTTTCTTAAGCAAATTTAGGTCTCGATTTGAACGTTAAGATTCCGATAGCCAGTTTCATGAGTTCATTTGAAAATTTTCATTCCTCAGAAAATCTTGTCGAACACTATTCAATTCCCGAATTAATTTTTTACTGTAAGAATTACCAATAGACCTTCAAATCTCAGATGCCTTCAAATCTGTCAAAGAATTATAGACAAATTGAGATTTATATTTAAAAAATAAAAATCTAATGAATTCAAGTCAAAACCTCCACAAAACATAAGCAATTCTCAAACACAGTAGAAGAGAAGATCAGGAAAAGCAACTGTAAATAATCTGAATTAAGTAATTAACCAAAGAAAAACAAGATTGAAGGACATAGTTGCTTACCTGTGATCTGAATTATGGAATTTTACGTGTAGTTTCAGCTGAGAAATGCTTCAAAAACTGAAACTGAATTAAACACCCAAACAGAAAGTGAATACTTGTAAATAAAATAGAACAGGATTTCCAGAAATAAAATGCTTAAAGAATCTCTTTCGAATTTCGACCAAAAATATCTCTCCCTTTTTCTTTTTTTTTTTTCTGCTAAAAGAAAATTTCTCCTAAATACAGTGCTGTCAAAGAAAGTGTTACAAGTTGGAGAAACACTCTCTCTCTCTCTCTCAAACCCTCTGGTCTGTGCTTGCTTTGATATGTTTTATACAGTTTCTTGCTTGCTTTGCTTTGCTTCATTGTTTTCCGTTATATGGAAACGGCGTTTCAATTAACGACGTTGCGGCGGGGGTAACGACGTTAAAGTCACGGAAAAAGTGTACGATTGCGAGGCGTGAGATATTACTGTTGTCTATTGTTATTCTTTTCCCGTTTACTCTAACAGGGTATGGCAGTGTGGTTCACGGAACTCAATAATTTACCTTGTTTGTTTTTTATGTTTTTGGCAATCCCGATAATGGGGTTTTTTAAATATATTAACTTCTGTTCTCAAATCCATATTTATTTACTATCACCACCTAATACATTTATTTTAATTTTTTTTTTTTCTAGAAATACCATGGTTCGGAGTCAGTGGTGAAGCCAGAATCAAATTTATGGGACTAAAAAAAATTTTAAAATTTTAGATGGTGCCAAATAAAAAAAACTTTTTTTCTAAAATAAATTTATAAAAAAAAACCAAGACAAAAATAAAAAAACTTTCTGAGGTTAGGAAGCCCTGGCCATGCCGGTCACCCGAGCCACCCATTCCCTCCCTCTGCCTCACTTCAGACGTATCATATAACACTGTAATTGCCTTATTTAGTTTAAAGGGTCTATACTTTTTGACAAGTGCATTTCCAAGAAATTATTTTGGAAGAACTATAATTTAAATATATTTAGTATACAAATCAACTTCTTAATTAATAAATTACTCTTACAAATTATATATTTATTTCAAATTATTTTTTCTCTTCCAACACATAAGCCATTTAAAGTTTTTGTAAAAAAATTAAAAAATCAATTAATTCTTATAAATTATAACAAAACTAAGGGTAATTTGATCAAATTATCCTTTATTTCGAAACTAATACTCTATCTCGTCAAAAAATATAAGTCGTTTAAGGTTTTTCCCAATGATTAAAAAAATAATTAATTCTCCTATATTATAACAAAATCGATGATAAATTGATTAAATTATCCTTTATCTCAAAATAAATAGTTACTTGTAAAAGTATTTATTATATTTAATGTAAATAAGGGTAATATTGAAAAAATATAATTTATTGCTCCTTAAAATACTCAAAATGACTTATATTTTGAAAGAAAATGAATAGTTACTCGTGAGTATTTAGTGTATCTAATGTAAATAAGAATAGCATTGAAAAAACATCATTTATTACTTCTTAAAATACTTAAAACGACTTATATTTTGAAAGAAAATGAATAGTTACTCGTGAGTATTTATTGTATCTAATGTAAATAAGAGTAGCATTGAAAAAATATCATTTATTACTTCTTAAAATACTAACAACGGCTTTCATTTTTTGAAACAAAATAATTATCTAAAAACGATTTATATTGAACAAAGTGAGTAAATACAAACACTTCGTACACTTCCAGAAAAGTTACATTTCTTTGATATATTTACCTCCAACTAAACATCATCTAAGATAGAATATGTATAATTCATTAAACATAATATATTTAATTTCCAAATATTATAAAAAAGAAAAAAAACACGTTAATTAAAACCATGCAATTAAAAAAAAAACCTAAAACTATCAAATTCCAAAGAATTTTTTTTTAAAGAAAAAAAATTAGCTTATTAACTTTGCAGAAATGAGCACTCAGAAAACTCAAGTTCTCCACAAATGTTCTCCTAGTTTACGTAATTAATCATGCTAGTGGTATAGCTTATATAGACTTTGCTTGGAGCTGTGGGGTTTATTTTTATCTTGTACTGTGGTTTATAAATAATAAATAAATAAATAAATAAGCACATGACACGTGTGAATGACACGTTGGCAGGCCCACTTGGCCTGGGAGTTAGAGCTTTGGGTATTTAGCAGCTACTGCTGTCTTCTCTCTTTTTTTCTGCAAAACAAGAAGAGAATTGATTCATATTTTTGAGGGTACTACGTACAGACCTCAGGGTCACGTGATGTGAAGGTAAGCTAAAAATAGTTGACTTCATAATAGTTACCCGTTGACCCCTCCGTAGATTAATAGATAATGCTAATTACAACTGATGATTAGTGCACAGATCCCGATTTTATCTAACTAACTTTTTAATTAATTAATTTATCTATCTGTTAATTAATGTCATTACCCAGAGGATGTTGGTGGTAAAGGAGGTAGTATCACGTGCCTATTCCACTCCCTTTGCAGTGCCGCGAAATGCGGGAACTTTCTCCATTTTATTTATTTCCTCGCCATGTGCCCCTCCCTAATTTCCAATAAAGACATTTATGTACTATCAATTCATATTTCCTTATTCACTCATAATCGGGGCAGACCCCATATTGGGTTTATAATCGAAAAAATAATCAAATCGATCCATTTTAATTTGATTGAATTATTTTAGAACCATCAATTTAATCAAAAGAAACCATTTTGATTTGATTATCATATATAATAAATTGAATTTTCCTTTATGTCTAAAAGAGTTGATTTAATTCAGAATAATTGAAACCAAATCGGTTTGATTGATTGAATTCAATTTTATACCATATGGTTAATATAGAAATGCATCCGATTAGAATGAAATCAAACTATTTGGTTCGAATGATTTAAAGGACTGCTCACCCTATTCATAATAATCAATTTTATACCATATGGTAGTAAAATTGTTATTTGAACAAGTATAAGTGAGGTTTAGATATGAGTATTCGCTATTTGATTTACTATATATATAAAAAAGGTATGGTTGCAGAAACCTACAAATATTTTAGTTACTATTAGTAAAAAATAATATATATGATAAGTTTCGATTTGGATAGTTTGAAATTATTGATCCTGTCATTTTAAGATATTTAAACGAATTTCGATAGGTATAAATAGTAAAATTTTAAACCAATCTAGATATTGATTTGTTTAATAGGTATTCAAGCATATTGATCTTGGTAATAGATAATGAAATTTTAAACAGATTTGGATATAGATAATGCAAAATTTGCGACCCTAGATGATTATTCTTAGGTTACAAAAAGAGTCCCTGATCATGAGTATAATTTGTATAACTGCACTTATAAAATGTGGCAAAACTCTAAAACGACATTAGTCTCGTATGTAATAAGATAAATTTACTTATCAAAATCATTAAAAATTTACTATGGTATTTTCAGTTACTTACTGTTGAGAATTTCCTCTATTATAAATAAAACCAATTGATCGTTGAAACAAAATAAACAAAAGAATGTATTAAAAAGGGACATTATAATAAGCTTATATGAAAGTAATATATTCCAACTAAGTAATTAAAAAAGGAAAGAAAGAAACAAGGTGTTGCAAACGAAGGAGGCACCTAAGTTTCTTTCCCTCTCTTTAACATATAGTACACGTTGTAGCCACATGCTTATCCTTTGCCAACCCATTCTATTGTTTGCATGAATGTTTTTTTTTTTGTTGGTTCTTTTAATTTCTTTAATTTTATTTTTCTATTTTAGCAGGAATCTTTCCCTAATGCTGTTAAATGAATTTTTATATCAAAATATGGTAAATATGTTTATTATATGGTTCTTTTTTCCTTTTTTCTTTTTTTTTTAGGCCCCGACAGTCATGGGGAGCATTCACACAAGTAAATATATATTTATAGGTACAATGGAACAGCTTGGCGTGACAATATATATATATATATTTTAAAAAAAATTATCAAAAATTTTCACATATCTAACAAGTTATAATAATAATAATAATAAAATTGGGTAGAACATGGCTCTCCATTGATATACTTTGTACTCTACTTCTCAAATTCCAATTTTCTAATTCATTCGGTTGGAAATTGGACGTTTGGTGGCACCACGAATGTTATTAATTTTGACTTGCTCAATTTTATAAATATAAATAATATTAGTCTTCCATTTTTTATGCATTGTGAGAGTTTAACATAATTAATTATTTTATTTTGTAGAAATTTATATTCATATAAATAAGCAGTATAAGCTTGTATGTATGAATTTGTAAGATTACAAAATCTGTATGTCTGACAACAAAATTGATTTTGCGTACTGAGGTTTCTGACTTAAAAAAAAATTCAACTTTATGTTATTTTGAATCAATTACTCTCTTACTTATACTCGAATATATTATTTAGAACTCTAATTTTCAGAATTTAATTATATAATTTTCAGGTTTTATCTCCATTATGCACAACTTAATTAACCTTTCTGTTAATATATTGTTAGTTAGAAAAATTAAATAATGACATTCATACAGTCGAAAAATTAATATAATTACTTAATTAACATATTTAAGTAGAATTAGTGAAATAAATTCACTCTTGTTTAGATGTCATTCAATACGTACACTCGTTAAGAACAATAATGATATTTTTTTACCATTAATTAACGAAAAAATAAACAGAAAATTAAGCGGTAAAATGGAGATAAAACTGTGTAAACGAGGGATTATGGGCATATTTGGCAAAATTAACTGTTATGATAGCATTTAGTTATTAGCTGTTCGAGTAACTTTTTATTAAACGCTAAAAGTTAAATGTTACATAAATTAACTTTTTATAAAACGTTACTTTAACCTCTAAAAGTCAGTTCAAATGATATATTATCGAACACTACATAAAAAATAGGGTTTAGCATTTTGACCAATCAAAAAGCTAAATATTACTCAAAAAGCTGTTATCGAACGCAGCCTAGATATTAAATTCCTATTTTTTTCATATATATAAATAAATACTAATCTCCACCAAATATTGGATGTGATATAATGTTAGGGAACAAACGCATAAGCATAAGTTCGGACCAGCTAAGGTCACTACTTTAGTTTAAAAATAAGCCAAAAACGTCATAATCTTTAGAAAAGAAAACACAAAGAACAATGAATGTGATATACAAATTAAACGTATTTAGTCACCTAATTTTCTTTTATTTATATTGAAAACCTTGTATTTAATTAAAAATATATAATTTCCAAATGATATTTTAAGACTATACATATAGGTCTTTATACTTATAATTAATAATTGCATGTCTATTTAGAGTAAACATTTTAAACATAATTCCTAGCTTTAAGTTAACATACACTGTCTGAATTCCCATTGGAAATAAAATGATCTAGTTGTATTTTTATTAATTTATTAAAATAAAGTCTAAATATGGAAAAAAAATTATCCTCCCCATTTATTATTTTGTTTTAAAACATCAAATTTATTATTTTGTATTATTTAGACAATAATTGACTGAAATTATATTAAATTCTTTCAAAATTGATTAATCAAAACAACATATATGTTAATTAATATAATCACATGGCAATTAATTAAAATTTTAATTATTAGTCCAAAAAAACAGAAACGAAAAAAGAACTTTTAAGAGTGTGGACTACCTTCCATCACATGAGAAGATACATGGAGAAGTCATAGATGTGTACAGTGATGGGAGCTTTGCTGGCCCCATAGAACCAACCCCACATGCATTTGCAATTGTTGAGAGTTGTTAGGACGTCTTAATGCTGTCTTATCTTTAAAAAAGAAAAAGAAAACATCCTAATCAAATACAATTAGTGACCTTAATCTCACGAACTCATGTACATCTCATTCGTGATTACTTTTTCTATCCATTTATTTGTAAAACATGAATTAGATAATTAGATTTCAAAATCTTTTGATTCATTCGGAGAAATAATCTAATATAGGTTTATATGGATTTAACTTATTAATTGGTAACAACCGGTGTTAATACTCTGGATCTATAGTAATTTTTAAGTAATGTCATTTTAACAGTGGCGATTTTAAGTTTTGAATTTTTAAACTATAAAATTTGTTTAAATTAAAAATGCAGTTTTACTGATTGGACTGTTTGTGGATATAATAATATTATTTTTATTGTGATAAAAAATTCTTAAAACAAAAAATTTTCATGAATAATTTTTTTTTTTTTTTCATTTTTGGTTGACAATCAAGTGGATTATTTAGAGGGGCTATAGATTAGGCACAATAAAGAGGAGAGAGAGAGAGAGATGTATGTAACGTGAAAAGTGATGTGTGGTCATTTTCATGGTTTGTCGTCACAAATGCAAAAAGTGGGCCACGTGAGTTGACCCCGCACCTCACGTGCAAAAATACAAAAGGACATATATGCAAACACTACTTGATGGGCCAACCAACCAAACACTATTTTGGGTCAGGTTGGGACCCAATCATGTTAACCTAATGCCAAAAATATAATCCAAAAAAACTGAAAATTGAAATTTCATAAATTGTAACATTACTTGAAAATAGGGAAAAAACATTTTTTTAAAATTTTATAATATTTTCTCAGTTTAAGAAATCAGAAAGTATGGACATGTATACCTAATCCTCTCTAACATTATCGATTTTAAAAAACTTGAATTTCACTTTTTAAAATTATTGTTTTTACCTATCGAAGTAGTTACACAAATTTTATCGATAAATTTTAGTTTTTTCATATATTGCATAGAGGTTTTTGTCTAATAAATGAGTTTCTCACAAATCAAATTTTTATTTTCATCTTTAGGAAATTAAGATTTTGTTTGGTAATAACTTTTTGAGTATGTCTTAGTTAAGACAGCGTTTTATGAAAAATTATTCTATATAATGTTAAGCATTTAGCATTTTATTAAAAACTACTCAAACAAATAACAACTAAACGTAACTAAAATAAGTTAACAATTATCAAAATAGTTAATTATTTTAATAATATTTTAATAACAAAGCTAGGGTAAAATTAAAAAAAAAAAAACATATTAAAGTCCAAGAACATCAAGTGGGACTTTCAGTTTGGACATAGATTATATATATATAGATAATATACATATATGAAGAATATATAAATATTTATAGGTGTTAAGGAAAACCTAAACCTACACCCCTAGCTACCAACATTAAACAATAGAAATTCACGAAAAAGGAAACAAACATTAAACAATACAAAATAAAGCAAGTAAAGATTCCTATTCACAAAGACAGCACAACATGTTCATGAACACAAAAATAAACTAATATCCTTCTTTTTTAAATTTTTTTAATCGGTGAAATAAAAAAAATAATAAAGCAAATTCAATTTTGTATTTATCTTTACGGGATTTTATTAAAATTAAAGCAAACCATCAATAACAATATTAACAAACAAATTAGAAGGTTGAAGTCGTAAAATATATATATGCAAACGGTCACGGTTTGACCAACATTTACGATTGTGACAAACAAATTGAAATCCCTAAAAGAAAAAAAAAAAAAAGGATAAATCACCGTAAAGTGAAAAAGAAATAAAATAGAAAAAAAAAACAAAAAGGAGCTGGATACCCGCACGTGTCAGTTATAAGCAGAGAAGGGAGGTTTACAGTGACGACAAAGTACAAAACAAAGTTACTATGCAGTTATAAACAACAGAACCGCGGAAACAGCGCAACCCAACTCAAAACACTACTTAGGTGTCATTATGCCTTTGCTTAATAAATTAATTAATCATAATTAATAATTGTGGAGGAGATTAACGGAGTGTTTATTTCCCTCTAACATGGACATTCTTTTGCTAAGGAATCCGTTTAGGGATCAGTTAACAATTCTTTTTTTTAAATTTTATTGTTGTGTTATGGACAGGTGTAGGTCATTCCGTAGAATCCGCACCGCATCACGTGGTTAAAAATGCCTGCCTCCCTGCCTACTACTACCCACAACAATCGTCGCCTCCCATATCACGTGGCCAACTCACGATTGCGAAAATGCTGGGTCCCACCAATATTACGCGATCCCGTTTTGCCTCCCAATCCCACATTACTATGATTATCAACCTCTTCTTTTTATTTTTTATTTTCTATTTTTTTATTTCGTCCTCCTTTTCTCTCTCTATATTGTCCAAAAATCCACATTTACATATAAGATATTTGACTGGTGATTTTTTTTCATATAAGAGGAAATTTAGATAAAGAGACATTGTATTTTCAAATCAATTTTATCATCTTCCAGTTGAACACCGAAAAATTTGAAAATATAAGAATTGACTACTTGTTTAGTATTAATAAATTTAAAATATAAAATTTATTTACAAATTGATTCTAGATAAAATCATTTGAAATGAATTTTTTCATATTTGCATTCAAAATTAAAAATATAATTTTCTAAAATACCCTTGGTCAGTGGCAGAACTAAAACAAATAATTAGGATAAAAAACATTTTAAAATTTAAGGGTGAAATTGAAAAAATTTACCATTTTATAGATTTATAAAAATTTTTGTATTTTATGAGATAAAATTTAGAAAAAATTTAAAACTCAAGAAAGGGATAACAACTGCTTTTCTATCCCCTAATTCTGCCATTGTCTATAGTATAATATTTTTGAAAAGTTAAGAGGATGAATTCTTTGATTGTTTTGTTATAAAATTTTGGGTTGTTTAAATTTGGAAGATTTATTCGTAAATTCTATTTTTTTACTTGAATTTAGTTTAATTGTATTTAGATTCATAATTCATATTATTTATAAATATTTAATTTTTTTTATAAAACACAATATGTATAAATAAATTCAAACAAAATATTATGAAAATTCATTTTATTTCAAATATTGGGTAAAAATTAAATAAATAAAAAGAGGAACTGTAGGAAAACACGCGTGGTGGAGATAAAAGGCATGTGATGAAGCGTAGGTGGTAACATAGAATGACGTGACAGGACGCCTGTGACCGTAGGCAAAGACTGAGGATTGAATGAGAGAAGGAAGGAAGCTTATTAAATGATAGTACGCTGCGCACGTGAGCAAGGTTGAGTGGTGAAGGACTAGCAGCAGCTCACGTGCGCCCATCCCCTGCCGTTCATCTGCCACTCTGCCTGCCGGCTCGCGTGCGGTGGGGACCCTCTTCTTCTCCAAATATCCAATGCCCACTCCTTATTCTCTCTCTCTCCGTCTCCGTCCCCTTCCGGCTTTCCTTTTTCTCTTTAAAAAAAAAAAAAAAAGAAATTTAAATTTTTGAGTCTTCAGAAGTCACGCCGTTACTAGACGTCGACGTTGGTTAACGGTTTTTGCGGTTGGAGACGTCTTGCTCTGTCATGTTAACAGATCAATTATGAAAGAAATTGCAGATAATATATGTCAAAATTCTCTCACTCCCAGCCAATCAAAGTGGCTCTTTTGTCTAAGATTATTAGATTATGATTTGTTAATTACTACTTTTTTGTTTTCGTAAGCTAGACTACTGCTACTATTGCAAGGTTTTGAGTATATATTTAGTAACGAAAAGACTTACCTATGGATCAATCTCGTGTACAAATTAATTTTTTATTTTCATATATTACATTTTAAAGGTAAATATATTATTTTATATTTGAAAAAAACAATTTTATCAGTAAACAAAATTTTTGATAGCAAACTAAGTATATTGTAAAAGAATCAATTAACTATTACGTTAACCATTTGCATCTCTAATCCATGACCGTTTGATGGTAATTTGTTAGGATATGAATATGGGAAGATAATCCCATACAAGTCACTCTCGTGTCATGTGTAATGTTAAAAAATGTGGCTTACTACGTGGCATGTTGTAAGGGGTAGTTTAGGAATAACAAAGGGGGATAAAATAGGGGTATGGGCATTTTATAAAAACCAACTGTACGTGAGAGCACGTGCTTGTAAGTAAGGACTTAGGCGGTGTCTCTCTCTCTCTCTCTCTCTCTCTCTCTCTCTCTCATCTTATTTGGCTCTCTTTCTCGTGACGGTGTCACGTGGAGGTGAGGGAGGGACCCACGAATTACCCGTCAAAAAAAGCAAAAGCAAAGCAAAAACCGCTTAGTGGGGGCATGTGCTCTCTCTTCCCAAGTGACCTGTCGTTTATGGGTTACTGATTATATTTGAAAGCGAAAGGGAGAAGGGGATGACGTGGCTTTCTCACGTGCTCGGCTCGCGTGCCTTCTTCTCTCTCTTTTGGCTTTGGCTGGTAACGACAGCTCAAACGTGGCCCGCTTAGACAAGTTTCTCTATCCACTGTGTCACCCTAGATTGTAGATTTGCTTCTTCGTTTTTTTTTTTTTTTTTTTTAATAAAAAAATTTTCTTCTGCTCAAATTCTTTATATCCATTTTAATTATGAAATTGAAACATTTTATTAATTTATATATTTTTGTCAGAAAAATGCATAATCTATTAAATTCCTAAATTATATCATAACTTCAATTTTTTCATTTTAAAAGAGAGAAAAATCCAACTTATCTTCTTAGATTTACTTAATCATATCTTTCTTTTTAATTGAAGATGTAAATTAAACTATTTAATTTTATTTTAGAAAATACAATTAAATTTATTTTCTAACAATAAAATATGAAATTCTATGATTTACATTCCATTAATCTAAATAAGACTAATAAGTTTAAAATCAATTCTTTTTTCTCATTCATAGACGAATTTAAAAAATAAAATTATGAATGATAATAATAATAATGATAATAATATTCAATAAATTAAAATTAAAACTAATAATAATAATAATAATCCATTTTATTCATATGAAAATGTATTCAAATAATTAAGTAGATGTAGAAAAAAGTCATACATTAGAGTGGAATTTAGAATCTTCCGTCAATTTCATTTTCGAGCACATTGAGGTCATCCATTGATAGAAAATCAGAAAGGACCACCCTAACGCCTGTGCCTACGGTGGTCCATTCTAGGGACGATGTTCTAGTACCACTATTTAGATGCCTTCTGGATTAGCTATCAGCTTCATAATTTGGGCTTTTAGCACTTGAAATGGGCCGGCCTAGTTTCCAATTTTTTAGTCGCTTTTCCCCTTGTTTGGGCTGCCTGTATTTGTTGATCACCATTCCACATAAAACTTACCTAACCTAGTTCAAATAAGATTAACAAAACAATATTCTTCACGTATTGAATTAAGAATTTGAGAAACAATTATTGCTATTCCAGCACAATTGCCAATCCCCTTTCCTGGCTATCCTAATCCCTCTGTTTCCATCATTCTCTCTCCTTTGAAGGAAGAAAAATCTCGCCAGCAATGGGACTTCCTGATAGTGGAGATAATAGATTTGTGTATGATTTATAAACAATACAAGTGACTAACAAAGCACATCTCTCCAATGCAACAGAGGTTCACATGACAGAATTATTGAAGTGTAAAATGATTTCCATGTTGCAAGTAAGCAGTCCGGGTACATTAGCTGCCGCTGGTTTAAGTACACTTACAGTTAAAAATGATAGGTACAGATTTGTATTATCTATCTACTTCAGCTTGGTACAGATTTATCTTCAGCAACATCTTTAGACATGCCTTCAATACTAAACAAAGGGAAAAAGAGGGAGGTACATTGGTTAAATGTGATCAAATGATAATTTACGGAGACATAGTAACATGGGACACATGAAGGTAATTACACCGCTTTCATCAAAATGGAGATGATGAAAGAGAGAAACCCGCATAGATTGGCAGCAGTGTACTAACCCTTTATGAGAGAAATTTTCAAGATTTAGCATGAGATACTTTCTCAGAAAAAATTGACTCCACGATATCCTTTACAAAGACCAAAAAGCATTCTCGGCAAGAATTTGGCATTAAAGAGGACTTACGGAGTTGCTGCACGCGTTCAGAATGGCTGCATATAGAGCATGGGGGAGAGTGAAAAACATGCCTTGAATGCTCAAAACCACACGCAGCCAAAATAGTATGTGTGGCCAGCCTCGCAACTTCTTTGAATGTATTAATTCCTGCAGAATACAAGTAGTCAGGAAAACTACTTTAATTTAAAACAAAAGTTTACGTTTTATCAATCATGGCAACCACAAAAATTCTTCTGAAAAAACAAAGAAAAGAAGAACAGTGAACAAAGGGTATAAAATAGGCTTGAATTTTGTCATCTATTCTCTACTCTTAACCAATATAATATATTTTGGGGCATGAGTTCAAAGATATTATCTTACCTAATCGTTTGTGTCTATTTAGTAGCTGTAAGTTGAGTTTGACAAGAGATTGGATCTCACTTTTAGCATCATCGTCTTTTCTCATGTCTTTTCTCACCTTACTTCCAGTGCAACCCTTTTTCATTCTAACATCTTCCTCAACAATATCCCTCTTAGAGGAGGAAGATGCATTGATGTCTGTTTTGGTGTTCAATGATTTAGAAGGTCCTGGCACTGCCTCGGCCGAAGTTATCTTAGGGCCAGATCCATTTCCCTCATCAATAAGATTTATTGATGTCTGCACGAGTGTTTTCCAATTTTCATGAACGACATTGCAATGACTGCTAGTCTGCACCTTCCAAGATGATACAGAGACAGAAAGTCCCGGTGAAGAAGTAGTTGGTATGCTGTCATAAGATTTCACAATTCCCTTGGTTCCAACTGTAGAATGCTTTTGCATTTCCAACTTACTCGATGTATGCTTCTTAGCATGCTTTTCTTGAGGATAAACCTTGCTCTGCTTCTCAGTTACAGTGTTCTTCAACCCTCTAGTTCCAAGTTGTTTGCTTCTAGAGTCAAAGGAAAGTTGTTCAGTTCTTGATAACTGCAGACTTGAACTTCCATCAATTAATTTTCTTTTGCCTTTGCTCAAAATATTTTTTGATACCAAATCAACACTTTTTGTTGTTCCATTAGCCTGTTGTATTGACTTTGCCTTATGCATCATTTTCCATGCTTTGTCAATATCATTATAATGTCTATCTTGAGTAAAGATGTCAGGTGTACCTTTAGTTGTTGGTTGCTGACCACTTGTAGAAGATAAGGAATGTGGTTGGACTGAACTGCCATTAGAAGCTGCATGAGTATTGCATTTTCCAATGCTTTTGCTAGATTCAGGTGAACTGCAAGAGAATCTCAAGGACCCACTCTGCAAAGAACTCCAATTTTCACGCAATACTCGTATATAACCATGCACATTCCGACAGCGACTCAATGTTCTTGCTCCGGTTGGGGTTACCGCATAAGCATTAGTCTGAGATGTTCTTTCTCCTAGCTGAGTCATTTCATCTGCAAGATTGGGTCGCCTTTCAAAGGGCAAAGGATCTGTGGAGAAGGTTAACTGCCTGTGAAAAGATTGGATATGTGGTTCATGTACGATGTCAAAAATGGAAACGTCTGCATAATCCACTTCCATGGAATCAGAATCTTCCAAGGTACTCTGGCTGTTGACATCAAGCTTCGAAGCACTCAGTTCAGCTGCTAGCATTACCTTGGACTTCACATATAGGTTCTCATCGATATCATCATTATCTTTTTGCAATTTGTCATGTTCAGTCCTAGAAACAGCACAGTCATTGCAAAACCAATCACCTTCAGGTACAGTGGCTCCCAGGCCAACACAATAAGTATGGGCGGCAGAATCACAAAGATCACAAAGTAATAGAAAACATTCATCTTTTGCACTGTGGCACAAGCTACACTGAACTCGTGCATACGGATCAAAAGGCGCAACAGAGGCATTTCCAGAAAGATGGTAAACCTGAAAAGTGAGTAATACATGTTAGCATATGACACAGGCATCTAATATGACCTAATGCAGAAACCAACCTACAAACTACAACATCTGATCAACATTACCTACATACACATGTTCTCATAAGCTAATACCATGGCAGACCTGTACAAATATGCTTAGCTGAAGCTAAAATTTGAGTCGAAAAAGCTTAATTACCACAATAATTAAACATAATAACTATTTTGAAGCAAAATTGACCTCAAAAATTAAGGGGAAATCAGAAGGCTATAGATATATATCAAAAAGCTAAATTTCTGAACAGAAAGCCGAAAGGACTACTAACTTACCTGGTCACGTTTAGGGACATTAACGACGCGTTCACAAGGAAATACGCCGTCCTTTGCCGGTCTACGAATGGTATTGAACCGGCGCTTGCACATTGGACACCGAGATTCGACCTTAGCCCACTCCAAGATGCAAACGAAGCAGAAGTAATGTTCGCAGCTATCGATTTGTCCTCTAATTGAATTCCGATTATCAGACAAACAGATTCCACAGCACAACGAATCTGAGCCGTCCATCGACATTGATTCGTTTCCCGTAGATTGATTTTCTTCCATTTTCTGCTCTACTTTAGATTCAAATTGATTAGTTTCTTCATTAATTGCGCATCTGGAATCAGAAATTAGGATTTTGAGGCGTTTATTTGGGGAGGTAGAAGACGAGTTCGACGGCTAGTCAGTTGTCATAGTAGTTGCCGGGATTTCCCGCGAAGCAAGTTACACCATATTCGTACAGATAAGATTTTTATACTGTGATGGCTGGGCTTTAATGGGCTCGTCCAGTACGAATCCAGAACTCTAAGAATAATGTATCTGGACAGCCCCGTAATACCTGATCAAGTGTACTTATTCTTTTCAATTAACCAAACATAGGTCACTAAAAAAATAATTTTAATTTACAAACTTAAGATTCTCGTGCAAGAAATGAAAGAATATAAAATTATTGCAATCTTTATTACTCTATTTGTCTTTTAATTGAATGATTGAACTTTAAGAATTGAATGATTCAATTTTAAGACATGTTTTATCAAATTGTAAAGAAGGATTTCCCACCATTTTTTTTATGCGCGGACTCGCCTTATATATTAAATCAATTAAAAATATTTTTTTTGTTTAAATAGAAACAATTACACGTAAAAATAGTAGTAATGTTTTAAAAAAAAATTGATCGACTTTGTTTATGATAACATGGGTAGTTTTATATATTGAATGTTGACAAATTTTTTATGTAGACCATATCAGAATTATATATGTACATAAGGAAAAAAAATAATTGCTTCACTCATAAATTAGGAAATAGGGAAATTTAGCGAAATTGCAACAATGTTATAATTTATAACATATGAAAAACAACCATATTATCAAAACAACCATTTTTTTTTTTTTATTAAAGTAAGATGATGACCGTGAGGCAAAAAACATGCAATATTACCCCAAAAATTTTCAAAATTTCATTTTTTATGTATTCTTCTTTAAAAAGAAATGTACTTCCCTAAAAAAAAGAAGAAGAAATGTAATTAACTTACCATTAAATTGTCTTGAAACTTGTGTTCCTCATGCATTTCATGTATATTTTTAAAATTATAATTATAATAGGACACAAAAAAATCTTAAATCTATCCACATTTTCTTATAATATTGTTTATAATTATATATTAATTTCTCTCAAAAATTCTGTGTCTTTATTAATGTAGTTTGTAGAAAAAATTAATTTTTAGATAAATATTATATATATATATATATATATATATATATATATATATATATATTTGAGTGGAGAATAAAAATACACGCACCTTTTTATGTCAGCCCGCGCCCCGCGGACAATAATTGTTCTTGATAGTGTTCAAAAAGGTTATGCTCCATTAAAAAGACAACAAAATCTCGATAAGATGAACAATATAAATGCATGATGCAAGCATGCAATATCGGAACTGTACATCCTGTTTAAAGGGACGCCATTACAGCCTCAATCGACACATTTCCATTTCTTCTCCATCCTTTCTAATTCTTCAACCAATACTGCTCCGACTCCAAAAACCTAGCACCAAATCATGACAATCTTAACAACTGGAACACACGTCTTGATCTTCCCTTTCCCAGCACAAGGACACATGATCCCGCTTCTTGACCTAACCCACAATCTAGCCAACCGTGGATTAACCATTACCATTTTAGTCACCCCAAAAAACCTCCCTCCCTTAAACCCTCTTCTTTCTGCTCATCCATTTATCAAAACACTAGTCTTTCCTTTTCCTTCACACCCATCGATCCCTTCTGGTGTAGAAAACCTAAAAGACTTACCTAATAAACGCATTGCCTTTACCATGATACGCGCGTTAGGTCAATTTTACCAGCCGTTGCTCAACTGGTTCAAATCACACCCTTCTCCGCCATTAGCCGTAATATCTGATATGTTTCTTGGATGGACTCATCGTTTGGCTACTGAACTTAACATTCGCCGGATTTTTTTCTCTCCTTCTGGTGCTATGGCTTTGTCTGTCATGTATTCTCTCTGGCGTGATATGCCTAAGCCTAAAACAACTAATGAAAACGAAGTTATTTCATTTCCGGAAATTCCAGATTGTCCTAGATACCCTTGGTGGCAGATTTCTCCTTTTTATCGTAGCTATGTTGAAGGAGACCCAGATTCAGAATTTAACAAAGATGCTTTTCGTTCTAACTTTCTGAGTTGGGGGCTTGTAATCAACTCGTTCACTCAGTTGGAAGCGATTTATTTGGATTATTTAAGGAAAGAACTGGGTTATGATCGTGTGTGGGCTGTAGGACCTTTGCACCCCGCTTCACACGCAGGACCCATGGACAGAGGTGGGCCCAGTTATATTCCAGTGAATGATATAACAACGTGGCTTGACAGGTGCGAGCATCTTCAACGTAAAGTGATCTACGTGTGTTTTGGCAGTCAAACTGAGTTGACCAATAATCAGATTGAGGAGGTTGCGTCAAGCTTGGAGAGTAGTAACGTAAATTTTATATGGTGTGTGTAGAAGCAGGGGCTCGAAGGGACGGAAGATGGAACATATAGTCAGATCCTGTCTGGTTTTGAAGATCGTGTGGCTGGGAGAGGAGTTCTAATAAGAGGGTGGACTCCACAAGTATTGATCCTGAGTCATCGAGCCGTGGGTGCGTTCTTGACTCATTGTGGATGGAACTCGGCTCTGGAAGGGCTAGCATGTGGCGTGCCAATGCTTGCATGGCCAATGGGCGCTGACCAGTTTGTGAACGCTGGTTTATTGGTTGACGAGTTAAAGGTGGCTGTAAGGGTCTGTGAAGGTGCTGATACTGTGCCTAACTCGGTTAAGTTAGAACGAGTTTTAATTGAATCATTGCGCGAAAACCGAGTTGAAAAGGAGCGAGCCCAAAAGCTAAGTAAGGTGGCATTAGATGCTATTAAAGATGGTGGAAGTTCTGTTGGAGATGTGGATAAGTTAGTAGAGAATCTGGTAAGCTTGAAGCTAGAGGCAAGAAGTTTCTGAAACTTCTTATTAATAACCATAAATAATTACATAAGCATAAAAATTTTTTTTTTTTATTTCAATAGAATAAATAAATACATATATATTCTTATCTCATGTATGTATTTTATGGTTGTTATCTTTTTTTCTTCATCTATTTTTTTCCATTTCAATTTCAAATAAAGGATTTAAAAAATGAAAATTTTATTTTTATACCTTCAATATTTTTTTATTTGTATCGTACACATTGTGACGGAGTTAGAAATAAAAGGGAGAAGAAGGGAATTTTTTTCCGAAAATATAAATGAATAAAATTGAAAAAAAAAACACTATTTTATAAACAAAATTGAAAAATTTTAAATTTATTGGGCGATATTTAAAAAAAAAAAAATTGAATTAAGGGGTGGGAGTCAACCCTGACGTCCCTCCTTCCGTCATTGGCTATAGAATATTAAAAGAAATAGAAAATGCAATAATAAATTACAATATAAATTGATGCATCTTTGATAAAGAGAAATTATTTTTAATTAATTGCTTTCAGGACAAAAGTATTCGATTAGTAACAAGACAACAATATGTCTGTGCTTGTCCTTTCCTTTCCTTTGGTGGGTGAGAGCCAAGGCAAAAGCAAAATAAAAGCTACAGCACTCATGATTTACCTTTTCCCTCTATATTTAAATCTGCAGCCAATGTAAAATTGAATATCATAATCCATGCAACTGATCAAATCTCAACAACCTCCACTTTCTCGCTCTATCAAATCTAAAAATCAAACATCACAGTTTCATTGCTCAATCTACTCTCCATCTCCATGTGACTTTATCTTACTTAGCACCTCCATTTTCAATTTTAAGCTCGTTTAGCTTCTTTACCAGTTCATCCAAATCTGCATCTGAGCTCCCTCCTTTAATAGCACTCATCGCTGCTTCTTGCAGTTTCTTCGCTTTCAGTCTCTCCGGCCGAGTTTCCTCCACTGACTCCTCCAATTTCCGAGCCAACTCGTCTGACTCTGGTATCCTCTGAGTCGCTTCCCCAACTCGAATACCCACCTGCAACTGGTCAACCAATAGTTTCGCGTTTGTGAATTGATCCGCATCCATCGGCCACGTCAGCATCACCACGCCTCCTGCGATCCCTTCAAGGACTGAGTTCCATCCGCAGTGAGTCAAGAATGCGCCGACTGCCCGGTGCCTTAATATGGCTACCTGTGGAGCCCATCCTTTTATAATGAAACCTCTTCCAGCCACACGATCTTCGAATCCGTCTGGCAGAACACCGTAATCGCTCGGCGCGTGTCGTTCTCCTGGTTGCCTTACGCACCAAATAAAATGGACCCCGCTTTTTTCTAATGCAGCTGCTAGCGCATCCATTTGCTCACACGTCAATGAGGTTCGGCTTCCAAAGCAAACATATGCCACTGAGTTGTCATTATGAGAATCAAGCCACGTAAGCACATCATGACATGGCACTGAACTGGACCCACCACGATTGACGGTTCCGCTTAAATCATTGTCTGGAGGCAAAACTGGACCGACAGCCCAAACGCGGTCACTTTCGAAATTCTGTTTCAAGTGATCGAGATAGACGCGTTCTAACTCAGTGAACGAGTTGACAACGATTCCCCAACTGGCGAGATTAGACAAATACCCGTTTCTGTAAAACTCCCAATCCGAGTCTTTAAGCATCCTGTAAGAGTGAGTGATTTGCCACCAGGGATAAGTTGGGGAATTCGGAATGTCAGGACACGACACCGTAAATTCCAAGTCATCCGGATTGTCGTTTTGTGGCCTGTAACTCCAAATATAAGCAGAGACGGAGAAGGCGAATGCACCGGATGGGGAGAAGACGATGCGCCGCACTCCTACCTGGCAAGCGAATTCATGAGTCCACCCGAGAAAGAAATCGGATATAATACCTACCGGAGGAGATGTGTGAGATTGAAACCAATTTAGAAGGAGAGGATAGTGGCGTTCGCGCAAGAAGCGCATGATAACAATAAGGCGGTTTTTAGATGGAGGAAAGTCCTCCGGATCAGGGAGGACCAGTTTCTGGAGTTGGGAGGATGGGTGACCGGAAAGTAGAGGGTCAAGCAAAGTCAAGTTTTTAGGGGTGACCAATATAGTGACTATGAGGCCGCGGTTGAGCAGACGGTGGGTAAGGTCTAAGAGAGGGATAATATGACCGGAAGTTATGAAAGGATAGATTAAGATGTGTGCCGGCGTTGAGGTGGACATGGCGACTGGAAAGTTTGGAAGAAAAAATGAACGCGATTGGGTTTAACGCTTAGATTGATATGTTTCTGTGTATTTTATTGAGGAGATGGGACGGTGGAGCATACGTCAGGCCTGACGTTTGTGACTTTTACATTAGGAATACATACGTTTTTTCCTACTTTGGAACAAAATTATTACTGTAGCAGTAGTTAATAATTTCTATTATCCCGTTGCAAAAATATAGTTTTTTCCCATTTTAGTCTCTGTCCATACTAACAAGGAAGATACACAGGAAATGCGCATGAGTTTGTTTTTAGTCTCTGTCAATATAAAAATGGCAAGTCAAATTGAAATTGAGATTGCCGTAATTGCTGAAATTGATCGACTGGCCTTCCCTACTTTTGTTTCTGATTACCTGCCCTTTACGGTACTCGACATTGTGATCATGGGGTCATAGGCCAAGAAGAGATGCTTTGATTCTCTTCTTTCTTTTACAATGGAACTTGCCAAAAAAAACTTTCATTAAGCCATGCAGCTCCAATTTTCCAATTAAATGTAAGCTTTTTTTTATTTTATGGGCCAACAAACAAACAAAGCCCATTTTAACAACCAAATTTAGACCCATCAAATATTTCTTTACCTTAACAAATGCATTTCCCTATAATTTTTGAATTTGTATTCTTACCTGGAAAATAATTACTTACACCTCCATAACCCTATCTACAAACCAAATGAAATTAAGAATTATTTAAATAAATGAAATTACGGATTATTTAAATAATATTTCGTCTTTTTTTTTTTTCAAGTACATGATCAGAACTATCTTTATTTCAATAAAAATATTTAATTTCATTATTTTGATGACAACATAGTCATGGACCTTTGGTCTAGATAAGTTTTTTTCCTTCTTACTTTATGGAGATCGAATTCACTTATCGTTTCGACCAACTCATTATAAGCCGTTCAATAATCTGTCATTGCCTTTGATATCAACAACATTGAGTAAATTAATTAATTAATTAATTAACACTTGGATCTTCAAACTAAAAAATGAAAATGGAATTAGTTCTATTCAATATTTGTTAGATCTCTCTATTTGCATACGTACAAGTATGATATTTTCCACTTGTATAATTTCACTGCCAAAAGGAAACAAATTAAGAGAACAAACATATATGGAGAAACCAAAATTGTACAAAAGACACCACATATACATGGCTATCTTTTGTGAAGTAGCTAGTGCTTCAATTCAGTAATCTTCTTCTTCTTCTTCTTCTTCTTCTTGCTCAGTTATTCTTAGGAGGGTGAGATTTTGGCACGTGATAATCGGAGCTGAAAGCAGTAAATACTTCCCTCTTGTCTTTCAAATTTCCATGAGAGCTTCCTCTATTGCTCATCAATTTACATTTTGATGATCTATAGTTACAATAACTTCCTACAAATTTAGTTGCACCTGAAATCTTTACTTCTTCTTTATTGAAAGCTTCCTCTTTCCTTATCAAAACCCTTTTCAGCTTTATCACTTTCCTTCCTCCAAGCCTTGTTTTGCTAACTCCATCCATGGTAGCAGCAGCACCTTAGGAAATTAAAGGAATAAACTAATTAAATAGTTAAAATTGAACATCCATCAACAAAATATAACAAGAAAATTGTAAATACCTTGGCGGGTCATTAGCGCACTGGAGTTCCTTACATAATGTAGCACAATGAAGATTATAAGTAGAAAGCTAATAAACCTTGTGGACGCCATGCTTGTCTTCCTTGTTCTTCTTTTGGGTTTGTTTGTTATAATAGACACAACAAAAGAGAGGAATCGATTGAAAGATAGAAGAAGGTCTTTATAGAGTCCAAACTAAGGTCAAAGTTAGGGTTTTTAACTTCAAGAAAACAAATAGTAAAATAATTGACATGTGATTACAAACACTTGGGAAAACACAAAACAAAACATAACAAACAAACAAACACAAAAAAGCATTATTGTTCAAAGCTTTGAATTACTGTATTGAAAAGTCCAATAAATATTTTATGTTTTACACCACCAAGAAGAAAAGTTCAGATTATAATTATTAGTTATTTTTGTGGGCTAAGATTGTTACAAAGTGTGTTAGGAAAAAGGAGCATTATAGCGTGGAATGGAAGATACGAGGGTTCAGTGCTTGTCTGCCGCCATGCAAGCAACGAGGAGAGTTGGCTACAAACACATAAGCACAAAACAAAACCCTAGGGTTTGAGTTTTATAAAATTAAGCAGTGAGATTAACTGACAAATAGGACAGTAATTAAGAATTAATTGCCCAATTAAAGTTGTCTTGGCACGGTTTCTTATAGCTAGCTAGTAGTGGAAGCTAGCTGCTGCCTGGGCTTTAAGTAGCTTAATTAGCATGTATTTTATGCGTTAATTAAGATAGACAATTTTGATGGGAAGTAACACAAAATCTGACCTCACAACAAAAACTTCCCCACTTGAATGAATCTATTAAGAGTAACAATGAGCAACAAATTCAAGCAACACAAGCTGTCCCAAATCATACACAATCAAAAATAACATTCACCACATGAACACAAATCTTTTTACGTGGAAAACTCCTCCGGTGTGAAGGATAAAAACCACGGGACCTCTTCTCCGGTCCAAGGAAATAAAGTTCACTATCACAAATATTGTCTTACAACTTACAGCAAGCTACAACCATCAAAATATGTAGCTATACCACAAACAACCACAAATAAATGTGTGGGAACACAATAGAATGATCACAAAACACAGCTGCTGTTCTCAATACATTTAAAAATGTTCTACTCATCCAAAAATTAAACTGATCAGCCAGAATCAAGAGTTGGATGTTAGGAACAAGCTCACCAAAAATCAGCTCAATCCGACAAAGGATGACTGCCGAAAACGCTGAAGAAGATGAAGCTATGCAGAGCTAGAAGCAGAACAGGACAGCTTCGGATTCAGACCCAGAACTCAATCTCTGAACCTCCAAATGAAAATCCCTACGGTGAGAATCAAGAACAGAGAGCAAAGAACAACATATCCAAAAATCACAACGATCCAACGGTTGAAACTCCAGGAATCTCCAGAACACGGTGGCTGGTGCTGGATGGGGCTGTGTAGAAAAACCCTCTCCTCTCCTCTGTTTTTCTCACACGATTTCTGGTTGTGTCTCGATCAAATGAGAGCCAAAAAATATTAGGAATATGGCTGTTAGTTGAGGGGCATAATTGTAAAACAATAATTAGTTAGTGGACTTCAAAATATGGGCTTTTACCACATAGGAAGGGAACCCAAACCCAACAATTCTCCCCCTTCCCGACTATGTGGAAGAGGTGCCCAAACCGGCACTCAAACGACATATTTCAAACTTCATTCTTGGTAGAGACTTTGTGCACATATCAGCACCATTATCATCCGTATGAATCTTCTCAAGCTCAATTGACTTAGAATCCAAAACATCACGGATCCAATGATATCTCACATCAATATGTTTAGATCTACCATGAAAAGTTGGATTCTTACCAAGATGAATAGCACTCTGGCTATCGCAAAATAAAACATACCTTTCCTGAGTAAAGCCAAGCTCATTCACAAATTTTTTCATCCATAGCAACTCCTTGCATGCTTCAGTAGCTGCAATGAACTCAGCCTCTGTAGTAGATAAAGCAATACATTTTTGCAACCTGGATTGCCATGCCACAGCTCCCCCTGCAAATGTAATCAAGTACCCAGAAGTAGACTTTCTAGAATCAATATCCCCAGCCATATCAGAATCAGTGTAACCACAAAGCATAAGCTTTTCAGACCCAAAACACAACTTCAAACCTGAAGTACCACGGAGATATCTCAATATCCATTTAACTGCATTCCAATGCTCCTTACCTGGATTAGAAAGAAATCTACTAACTGTACCAACTGCATGAGCTATATCTGGTCTAGTACAAACCATAGCATACATCAAACTTCCTACTGCAGATGCATAAGGAACCTTTTGCATGAATTCTTTCTCTTGCTCATTGGAAGGAGACTGCTTCACACTCAATCTAATAGATGTAGGGAGAGGTGTACTTACAGCCTTAGCCTTAGCCATATTGAACCGTTGTAGTACCTTCTCAATATACTTCTCATGTGAAAGCCATAATTTCTTGCATCTTCTGTCACGAATGACCTTTATGCCAAGAATCTGCTTTGCCGGGCCTAAATCCTTCATAGAAAAAGACTTGCTCAAGTCTTTCTTCAAATTCATAATTCTGGAGGAGTTAGGACCTACAATAAGCATATCATCAACATACAACAGCAAAATGATAAAGTCATTGTCAGAAAAACTTTGCACAAAAACACAATGATCAGAAGTAGTCTTTTTGTAGCCTTGCTGAACCATAACAGACTCAAACTTCTTATACCACTGCCTTGGTGCTTGTTTTAAACCATACAAGCTCTTTTTCAACTTGCAAACATAATTTTCTTTGCCCTTCACCACAAAACCTTCAGGCTGCTCCATATAAATTTCCTCTTCTAAGTCACCATGAAGAAATGCAGTTTTCACATCCATCTGCTCAATCTCTAAATCAAGTGTAGCAGCTAAACCCAAGATAACCCTGATGGAAGACATCTTAACCACTGGTGAGAAAATTTCTTCAAAATCAATCCCCTTTCTCTGACTAAAGCCCTTGACAACTAATCTCGCTTTATACCGAGGGGATGATGAATTCTCTTCATGCTTCACCTTATAGATCCACCTATTCTTCAAGGCTTTTCTATCTTTAGGAAGCTTCACCAGTTCAAAAGTATCATTGTCATATAAGGATTGCATTTCATCTTTCATAGCAATAATCCATTTTGTCTTTTCCTCACTCTCAACAGCTTCTTGGTAGCATTCTGGCTCATCTGCATCTGTCAACAATACATACTCATTAGGAGAATACCTTGTAGATGGAATATGATTTCTGGTAGACCTTCTGACTGGAGCCTCTTGTTGTCCCTCAAGTGTCTCATACTGATCATCAGTTGCATCATTTATAGGAATATCAACCTCATCTGCCTCTTCAGTATTATCCTGAAGATCAACCTGATTTCTAACATCAACTGCAGCAGGTGTTGAAGCTGACGGAACTGGATCTACATCAACCAAGCTGTTATTTTGAGGTTTTGGTTTCTCCACTTTGCCAATATCTTCAATAGTCTGATTTTCAATAAAGACCACATCACGGCTTCTATAAACTTTCTTCTCAATAGTATCATAACACCTATAGCCAAACTCATCTTGACCGTAGCCAATGAAGATACACTGTCTTGTCTTGGCATCTAGCTTGGACCTTTCATCTTTAGGAACATGAACAAAACATTTGCACCCAAATACCCGTAGATGATCATATGAAGGCTTCTTACCATACCAAAAACTATCAGGAACATCATTATTCAAAGGAACGGTAGGAATAAGATTGATGACATGTGCAACTGCATACAATGCCTCACCCCAAAAAGAATTAGGTAGTTTTGCATCTGAAAGCGTACATCTAACTCTCTCCATCAAGGTTCTGTTCATCCTTTCTGCCAAGCCATTCAACTGTGGAGTCTTAGGAGGTGTCTTCTGATGTCTGATACCATGCTCTCGACAATAAGAATCAAATGGCCCACAATATTCACCTCCATTATCAGTACGAACACATTTCAACTTTTTACCTGTTTCTCTCTCAGCATAAGTGTGAAATTCTCTAAATGCACCGAGTACCTGATCCTTTGACTTTAACACACGAACCCAAAGCTTTCTTGAGTGATCATCAATAAAAGTCACAAAGTACTGTGCACCACCAAATGACTTATCCTTCAAAGGACCACATACATCTGAGTGTACTAGCTCTAACAACTCTTCTTTTCTAGAAGGAGGATGATGTTTAAAGGAGACCCGTTTCTGTTTTCCAGCCAAACAATGCTCACAAGTGTCTAACTCTCCACCTTGCAAACCAGAAAGCAAATTCTTCTTAGCTAGAATATTCAGACCCTTTTCACTGATGTGACTCAATCTCTTGTGCCATAATTCTGTTGAACTATCATTTTCAACTGCATTCACAAGATCTATAGGGATAGTAGTTAGTAGCCAATACAAACCTGAACCTCTAAACCCTTTAGCCACAACCAAAGAGCCTTTATAAACAATGCCATGATTAAACAAATTGGTGCCATATCCATCATTATATAAAGCGTCACAGGATATCAAATTCAACCTCACATCTGGCGCATGTTTAACATTCTTAAGTATCAACTTCATACCAAGGTTGGTCACCACAGTTACATTGCCAATGCCCACTACTTTGGATACAGATCCATTTCCCATCCGTAAAGTTCCAAAATCACCAGGAGTGTAAGATGTGAAGAATTCTTTCTTTGTAGCAACATGGTGTGCAGCTCCACTATCAAGTACCCAAAGAACCTCATTGCTGGCAACATTAATCATACTTCCATCATGAACAATAGCCAAATCAACTGAAGTAGCAACACTGACACGATCACCATTTTCATCATTGTCATTCTTTTCTTGCTTGCCTTTATTGGTTTTGTTATCCTTTTTCCACTTGTAACAGTACCGTTTGATATGCCCAGATTTACCACAATAATGACATTCACGGCTCTTATACCTTGACTTTGATTTACTCCTACTCTTACTTCTATTGTTGTGATCATGACTTCTACTCTTGCTTCTCCCCCTGTTTTCAGTAACCAAAATATCTGACTGTGATGTGGAAGCGCCCTGACTTCTCCTTCTTACTTCTTCATTCAGAACACCACTCTTCACATACTGCATAGTTACAACACCATCAGGAGCAGAATTTGTCAAAGATACCCTAAAGTTTTCCCAAGAGTCAGGAAGTGTATTCAACAACCAAAGTCCCATAATGTCCTCATCAAACTTGACACCCATATTGGATAACTGATCAAAGATACCCTGAAATTCATTTACATGGTCAAGTACTGAGCTCCCTTCTTTGTACTGCAGGCGTATGGCTTGCTTAAGTAAGAACAACTTGTTGTTACCAGTTTTAGAAGCATACAAAGATTCTAGCTTTTCCCACAAAGTTTTGGCATTTGTATCATTAACAATATGATTATATACATTATCCTCAACCCATTGCCTAAGAAAACCACATACTTGCTGATGCTCAAACTCCCATTCTTCATCAGACTTAGACTCAGGCTTACTAGTAGCAAATACAGGCAAATGTAGTTTCTTTAAAAACAAAAGGTCTTTCATCTTTCCTTTCCAAGTGTGATAGTTTGTGCCATCCAAACAAATCATTTTACTCATATTTACCTCCATAATTCAAACAAGCAAAAAAATGCTCAATCAACAAAATAACTGCAGCTCTGATACCACTGTGATGGGAAGTAACACAAAATCTGACCTCACAACAAAAACTTCCCCACTTGAATGAATCTATTAGGAGTAACAATGAGCAACAAATTCAAGCAACACAAGCTGTCCCAAATCATACACAATCAAAAATAACATTCACCACATGAACACAAATCTTTTTACGTGGAAAACTCCTCCGGTGTGAAGGATAAAAACCACGGGACCTCTCCTCCGGTCCAAGGAAATAAAGTTCACTATCACAAATATTGTCTTACAACTTACAGCAAGCTACAACCATCAAAATATGTAGCTATACCACAAACAACCACAAATAAATGTGTGGGAACACAATAGAATGATCACAAAACACAGCTGCTGTTCTCAATACATTTAAAAATGTTCTACTCATCCAAAAATTAAACTGATCAGCCAAAATCAAGAGTTGGATGTTAGGAACAAGCTCACCAAAAATCAGCTCAATCCGACAAAGGATGACTGCCGAAAACGCTGAAGAAGATGAAGCTATGCAGAGCTAGAAGCAGAACATGACAGCTTCGGATTCAGACCCAGAACTCAATCTCTGAACCTCCAAATGAAAATCCCTACGGTGAGAATCAAGAACAGAGAGCAAAGAACAATATATCCAAAAATCACAACGATCCAACGGTTGAAACTCCAGGAATCTCCAGAACACGGTGGCTGGTGCTGGATGGGGCTGTGTAGAAAAACCCTCTCCTCTCCTCTGTTTTTCTCACACGATTTCTGGTTGTGTCTCGATCAAATGAGAGCCAAAAAATATTAGGAATATGGCTGTTAGTTGAGGGGCATAATTGT
The DNA here is from genome assembly GCF_041381405.1 of Jatropha curcas. NCBI lineage: Eukaryota > Viridiplantae > Streptophyta > Magnoliopsida > Malpighiales > Euphorbiaceae > Jatropha > Jatropha curcas. Next base: position 7,272,692 of record NC_143160.1, read on the forward strand.
AAAACAATAATTAGTTAGTGGACTTCAAAATATGGGCTTTTACCACATAGGAAGGGAACCCAAACCCAACAAATTTGCCATAATTTGATCAATTAGTTAATATTTGATAAGCATCTTGTATTTTTAGAAGTCATAGATTAAAGAGAAACCTATTTAATTTAGAGTTTAAAAATGAATCATTAGGGTATTAATATACTGGATTTGCAGGTCAAGCAGACATAATATATATTACTAGGCTAACATGCTATATATATATATGTCTGTGTGCTTTTCATGTATAAATTAACGGTTAAAATGGGCTTATAGGGTATTTAATTAATGACATTTTTGATAAATTTATTGTATGGTAAATTAAAAAATTTCTTTTATCAGCACATATAAATTTATTATTATTAGAAAATAGCTGCAGCAAGTAGGAAAAATTCCTCTAATCCAAGATTCTACACCGAAGCCAGCAGGTTTTCCTCCATACACCCTCAAAACCTAGACCTGAAAAAAAGAAAAAAAAGCCTACTGCATATATAAAAAATAAAACCGAAACCTTTACATGACTAATCAGAGACAGAGATAGAGAATTAAAATCAATTTGGCTTCTTTTCATGAGGAGGAAAATTAAAAAGGTTAACTTCGTGATTAGAAGGGTAGATTCCAAAGAGTCAAGGGTTTGGACCAAGAGATTAAAGAATTAATAGAAATTAGCAAAATCAGTACTGTGTTGAATATTTGTTAACCCAACTCATGTTTAAATCAATAACAATATGATTAACGTGAGGGCACCCTCTCCTATGGAATGTGAAAAACTGAAAAAAGAACACCCACAGTTTAACGTGAGAACCCATATATAGTTTCATAATATATGAAATGCTACAGATTAGACATTTTCACATTTCTATTTCAATCCCTTGATAACGACAGACTTGCAAGATGGACGGTGACGGCTGAAACAGTTTATATACCAGGTTTGGGTCTTGTTGCGTATATTGATTATTTTAGTAATCGTTTGCTGGTTTAATATCTACGAATTGTAGCTCATATTATGATTCTTGTTATGTGTATTAGCTATTTTAGTAAATATTAATTGTTTGAATGACTATAATTTGTAGCTCATACTTTAACTTGAGTCGGCAGGCAAATATTAGAGTTTTAAAGTTTAGTTTTCTTTAGTTGATAATTTTATCTATAAATTTCAAATTTTTAATTCTATTAGTAGCACATGCATGCGTATGAATTTAATTATATGTCTTTATATTCTTATAAATGCTTAATAAAAATTAATTTATATATATATATAATTTTAATATTGTTTCTAATAAATTAATGTGTTATGTTTAGATATTTACTAAAATTTACATATAATCATGATAACACAATCACGAATCAAATAATAAAGCCATGATAATCAAATAATTACTTTGGTTTGCACGTTGTGCAAGTGCTGACTTAATTTTTATTTTTTAAAAAATTATATTAAATATATGTTTGTAACTTTATGTGCTTTTTTACTAATTCAAGTCATATGTAACCATAACCAATTAAGAAATCTTAAAAGATAATCGTAGTTATGTTTTTATCTTCTTTTCAAGTAGCATTGCGAATTAAGGCATGGGTTTAGGAGCTTGCAGAGTTTTATCCTTAATGATCAAAACAGATACAAAGATTCAGAAAACAGAAGGATGTTTCTGATGGGAAATCCAAAACATTGAAGCAGTGAAGATGCCATAGAAGAACTGACAGAATCATCTTCTCTTTTCTGTTAATTATTTTCTTTTTCTTTTTTACCCCATGTGTATGGGAAAGCAACATTTGAAAAAAAAAAAAAAAAAAAAAAAAAAATATATATATATATATATATATATATATAGTAGTCTAGGGATCCTATAGAAATGGGGATATGTATTGTGTTCACTGTAAATTTCAAAGAGTTGAGTAGAAAATAAGGTCATGTTGTCGTTGGCGTTCGAAGGTTAACTCGGTTTCAAGAAAGTTACATTGGCTTTCGTTGCATTTGAGAAATAGGGTCACATCACATGGAACCCACGTTCCATTTCCATGCATGACCTTCATTAATTTATATTTAATAATTAAACTTTATATTATATTTATTATCCGTTCTTAAATTATTTTATTTGTCAGAAGTAAAATTATTTTTCTAATTATTTAATACGTTGATAATTAATCTACCTTATTATTACCAATTCTCTATCGAAATTGTTATTGAAAGTGGCATCAAATAATATGATATTTAATTTTAATATTAGTGAAAGTTATGCTAGAAAAATCTACGTAAATTTTATAGTTCAGATTGTCTTTTTTTTTCTTAATTTTCGTGAAAATATAAATAAACGTATTTTTGTGAGACGAAATGAGTGCAATGTAATTAGATATATTTTTTTTAAGGAAAATGGTGATTCCAATTGATTTTGAATTTGGTTCGATTCAAAGTTGAACTCGCGATTGCTTTTGATCCGATCTTTCATTGGGTTGGTTCACCAGTGGCTAGAATTAATTTGAGTAGGAAATTTATTTTGAGGGCTAATTTATATGTTACCTATTTATTATTACAAAGTAAAATAATTATTTAAATATAATTTGGAAAAAAAAAAAAATGGGAAAGCCCGAAGCTCTTGGGCTTTATGATACACTTTGTCGTGGCTAGAGCCCAATCCAGTATTAGGCCTACAACTAAAAGATGCCACGCGCCTTTTCTCTCTTCTCCAAAATTTCTCTCTTCTCTCCCGCCAAAATCCCAAACCCCCAATTTACCCGCCAAAAACCCTAAAACCAGAGCCGAACACTGAACAAAGGAAATTCTAAGAAGCGGAAAACTAAAAACCTCTAATCGCAAAAACCAGAGCCAACTCGTTTCCAATCTTCTAAATCTCTCACCATGAAAATTCGTACACTGAAGCTACGAGAAGCCCACAAATCCTCCACCATCAATGGCGGTCATCCTTCCTTCTGCTCCATCTTGTGGGACTACAATGCCTGCCACTTGGTCACGGCTTCCTCCTCCGATTCAGCTATCTGCATTCATGACCCTCTTCTCATTTCAGATGGGCCCAGGATTCTCCGCCACCACCGTGACGGCGTCACAGCTTTAGCACTTAGTCCCAATTCTACCTGCCTTGCCTCTGGATCTATTGATCATTCCGTCAAGCTCTACAAGTTTCCCGGTGATTTTCTATTATTTGTTTTATGAAATGTGTAAGAACTATGGTTTTTGGTCTTGTGTAACAATGATTCGTTCGGTAGGTTCTTTGTCAATTAGAATTTGCTTTTGATTTATAATGTATTTTTAGCAAACTGAAAAAGATTTTGGTAGAGGAATTCGGACCAAAAAAGTACTTCATATGGTTGAACCATCAGATGGTTTCTGATGATTTCAGTTGTTCACATTTGAAATGACAGTGATGCAATTTAACATTTAGTAACGCAGTTTCTATGGATTCGTAGATCGAATTTACATGGGTATGTAGTGAATATTTTTAAATTGTTCTATTTACCCTTGAACTTATAGTGTTCTTTAACTTTAATTTTCTGTAATTCGGCTTGCTATCATGTTTAGGCATTTAGTCACTTTTTATATTATAAATGAGGCGAGTTTAGCTTTAGGTTCATCTAAAGAGGTTTAGTTCTGGCAAAAAGGGCAAAAAATTGTCAAGAAAAAGGGGATTCTGATGTTCTCAGTTTCACGTCTCATGTTTTCGTGCTTGTTTTTCTCGGTATATACAATTGCTCAAATGAATATGTAATCATTTTGATATATATTCGAATTACTGAATCTTCAACAGAAATCATTAGTTGAATCAATTTTCTTAGAATTTGGAAAATCACAAGGATGTTAAGAATATTTTTTGGAAATTTATTTTGTTTGACTACTTTTTCTCACTGGACCAACTGATTGTAGAATAGACACTGTTGTCTCGTCCCAAATTACTAGCTACTTTGTTTTACTATATAGGAGTTAATGTTTAGCCATGTTTAAGTATTTATGGTTGTAAGTAACGTTCTCCCTTATTCTACAATTCTATTTTAATAAATATTCTGTTACTCCTTTTGCAGGTGGTGAGTTTGAGACTAATATTACTAGATTCACACTGCCAATACGTGTTCTTGCATTTAACAAGTCAGGGAGCATGCTAGCTGCTGCTGGTGATGATGAAGGCATTAAACTTATTAATACAATTGATGGTTCAATTGCAAGGGTTCTGAAAGGACATAGAGGACCTGTTACTGGCTTGGCATTTGACCCTAAAAGTGAATATTTGGCATCAGTTGATTCACTTGGAACTGTAATATTCTGGGAACTACAGTCTGGGAGTATGTTGCATACCCTTAAAGGTGTTGCTCCTGACACTGGTTCAGATATTTCTAATATGAATATAGTTAGCTGGAGTCCTGATGGGGAGACGTTAGCTGTCCCTGGTTTAAGAAATGATGTGGTGATGTATGATAGAGATACAGCTGAAAAATTGTTCTCATTGAGAGGTGATCATGTACAACCTATATGTTTCTTGTCTTGGTCACCAAATGGCAAGTATATGGCTACTTCTGGTTTAGACAGGCAGGTTCTAATATGGGATGTTGACAAGAAGCAGGATATTGATAGGCAGAGATTTGATGAGAGAATATGCTGTATGGCATGGAAGCCTACTGGTAATGCGTTGGCCGTTATTGATGTTATGGGAAGGTATGGCCTGTGGGAATCAGTTGTTCCATCTTCAATGAAATCTCCTATAGAAGATGTTCCAAGTTTGCAGTCAAAGAACAATAATGGGCTTCTTTTTTATAAAGAGGAGGATGAGGAGGCTAGTGCTTCTGGTAGTTTCAGTGATCTTGGTGAAGATAGCCTCGGAGAATCAGAACCACCATGCAGGAAGAGATTAAGGAAACGGTCTGAATTTGATGAAGAACCAGAGGAAGACATCAATGATGAGTTGAACTTGTTACCTAAGATAGAACCCAGAAAAAAGGTGCATCGTTCTGGCAAGGAAAACATGGATAAGGGAAATGAGGGACTAAGAAGCACAGCAACATCTGCTAGGTCGAAAATGCAGGAGGCTTTTCAGCCTGGATCAACTCCTCTGCAGCCTGGGAAGAGGCGCTTTTTGTGTTATAACATGCTTGGAACTATAACTACAGTTGAACATGACGGATACTCCCATGTAGAGGTAAATGTACATATTGCTTACTTCTGATGCTCAATGTTCGTTTTTCTTTCTTGTTTTATTTCTTGTTTTATTTTTTTTATTTATTTTTTGGGGGTTGTGGGAGGGCAGAGGAAATGTGGGTTGACGTTTTAGGATTGCTTAAATAATTGGCCACGTTTACTTGAAATTATCTTCATCAGCCTAGAGCAATTTCAAAGTGATTTGCTGGCAGTGTTTACTGATAGTTCATCATCATTATATACAGATCGATTTCCATGATACTGGCAGAGGTCCACGAGTTCCTTCAATGACGGACTACTTTGGTTTCACAATGGCGGCATTAAATGAGAACGGAAGTGTTTTTGCAAATCCTTGCAAGGGCGAGAAGAACATGAGTACTCTTATGTACCGCCCATTCAGTAGCTGGGCAAACAATAGTGAGGTCAGAACATAAAATTCTCCAAGATTTTTTCTTCATGTTTTATTTTTATCTGTTAGCACAGAACTGAATTGTTTTAGGTCTTTTACATTCCCCATTTGCATTACTGATTTGGCAATCTGTTGACACTGGATGCTTATGCAAACTCAGTGGTCTATGCGATTTGAAGGGGAAGAAGTGAAGGCTGTGGCACTTGGCATTGCTTGGATTGCTGCAGTTACTAGCCTTAATTTTCTGCGCATCTACACAGAGGGTGGTTTGCAGGTCTGTCATCAATTTCATAATTATATTGATTTTTTATAGAACAATTGGGCGTGTTCCATTAAGAGTATTATCAATTTCTACTTTATTTATGTATATTGATCAGGAAATGGCAGTTCCTTAAAAAAAAAAAAATCTTCTCACAAAAGTAATATACATTTTTTTTGGGACTCATGAAATGAATCTTTCGCAATGCAGACTCTTGAAACTATTCTTTATCATCTATCATCAATTAGCTTAAAGTGAGGAATTATTGTGAGCTGAGACTGATATCAAATGGCACCCATGTGAATGTACAATGTATAATGGACTGCGAAATTGGAGGTGATGGAAGTGGAAGGTGGTTGAAGTGTTTGCATTACATGTGCGAATGTGTATTCAACCATTCTTAAGGCATGAAAGAGAAACGGGAAATATGGAACTATTCATGGAAGAAGACAAATTGGATTCTTGCATACCGACTATAGATTGATCTTTAGTTGTATACATTAATCCCTTAAAATAGAGGTTCCTTGTGTCTACTTAATCATTGGTGACCAGTTTGTGTAAAATATTATTTCCCGAGTGTGAAACTAAAAACGAAGTATCGATTCTCAAAAAGAACCAAATGCATAGCTTTATAGTGTGATGATGTGTTTTGTCTTGTTGATGCTAGTGGAAAAGTAGGTGCCATACCATTTGTTTTCTTGGAGCTGTTTATGGGTGAGAAAAAAAAAAAAAAAAACAAACTATTGAATGATTTGTAGTTCTTGAAAATATGGTTTGGCATACATTTTAATCAATAGAGTCTCTCCTTGCTCTTAATTTTCTAAGTTCTTAACAGATTGTCTGCAATTGTACTTATCATTACAGAGGCATATTCTCTCCCTTGATGGGCCAGTGGTGACTGCATCAGGCTTCAAAAATCAACTTGCTGTTGCCATTCATGTTTCTGATTGTCTTCCATCAAATGATCAGGTCAGCTAATAATCAATCTGATACCATTATTTCTTCAATTATCCTCTAATTTTCTTCATAATGATAATCTAATTGTTAGCTATTCAATCAACTTGTTCACTTCTGTAGGAAATAGAGATCATGTTGTTAATATATTGATCTTGTTATGATATTTGCTTTTGTTGAACGTAAAAGCTAAAATTCATGTTCCTCTGAAAGATGCAGATGCTAGAGTTCAGAGTATTTGACATATCTAATGGCACCCAGCCATTTAGAGGACGTCTTCCGTTAAGTCCGGGTTCACATCTAACATGGTTTGGTTTTAGTGAAGAAGGCCAATTAAGTTCATATGATTCTAAGGTATGGTAATCCCCTCAAACTTCTCACTGCAATGACTATAAACATGGCTTCTTGTTGTTACATCTGACTGAGCAATTTGTAGGGTGTCTTGAGGGTTTTCACAAGTCAATATGGTGGCAGTTGGCTTCCACTCTTCAGGTTCAAATTCTTCTTTTTGAGAAGTTGAAAGTATTCTTTCAGTCTAGATTTCCAAATGCGATTCATTCTCTAGCACTTGTGTATAAGAAAGTTCCTATCCTGCAGTGCTGCTAAAGAGAAGTCCAACGAAAACTATTGGGTGGTCGGACTGAATGCAAGCAAATTGTTTTGTATTGTTTGTAAGAGTCCAGAGTTGTTCCCACAGGTAACTTAGTCTGCCAATAGCCATCTTTATTTCTGCTTTTATATTCTGATAATAATATCAATACTGATTTTCTCCAATGGACAGGTGATGCCCAAACCAGTCCTTACTCTACTAAATCTCTCATTTCCTCTTGCTTCCTCTGATCTGGGAGCCGATGCCCTTGAAAATGAATTTATCCTCAATAATATGCACCTCTCTCAGGTTTGTAGTTCCCCCCTTCCCCCAAAACAAACTCCTTAATCTCCTAACCATCTTTTATTTTTTATTTTTTATTTTTATCTTTGTTCATTCATATTCTAATAAGAACATCTCCTTTCTGAGATAATTGGTTTTGCTTCAATAAATTCTCTCTTTTGGAAGGTTATATGGATTTTTCCCATTAATGCTGTTTTTTGGCTGAGTAAGTTAGATGAATGTACCCTGCAGATTCAGAAAAGAATAGAAGAAACAGCAGGCGCTGGTTTGGACACCGGTGCACTTGATGACGAGGCTTTTAATACTGAGGCAGCTCAGGATAGATGCATTCTCAGACTGATTGCATCTTGCTGCAATGGTGAGTTTGTATTATCTTATTCTAGCATATTTCCTCTTTGCAGCATAAAACCCAATGAGAACATCTAAGTTCTTTTTGTTCTGGTTTCAGGTGACAAGCTTGTTAGAGCTACTGAACTTGTAAAGCTTTTAACACTGGAGAAATCAGTGAAAGGAGCGATAAAGCTAGTTACAGCTTTGAAGCTTCCTAATTTGGCAGAACGTTTCAACAGCATATTGGAGGTAAAACCTGTTATCTTAATAAGATTCTGGTACTTTTTTGGGAACTTTCTTTTCTGAATTCTAATTCACATAGTCTTACCACATTGCAGGAAAGATTGCTGAATGAGTCAAAGGAAAATCTAAACCGTCCACTTATAAATTCAAGCAATATTGTGCTTCATTCAACCAATGTTACAGTCAGCAAGACCTTGGATTTATCAGGACAAAGCAAAAGTATTCCATTGTCAGCACCAAAACTCTCAGCCCCTTTGATTAAACAGGAAAAGGAAGAAAGTAGCGATGTGAACCAAACTGCAAATGGGGAGACCAACAAAGAGAAAGTAAAAAATGCTGGAAATGCAAGTATCTTTGGACAGACGAAGATTGCAGAATTATCTAAAGTAAAACCTCAACAACGCCTCTCTGATCCGTTTTTAAAGTCATCAAACAATCAAGAAACTGAAAAGAAAGAAGATAAGATAAATCAGGTAAAATCTCAGCGTCCTTCTAATCCATTCAAAAAGTCACTAAATTAAGTTTTCTGTACTTGATCACATTATCCAAACCACTTCTAAAATGGGTTGGATAAGTATTTTGGTTGAACAAAATATTTGTTGTAAATATATAGGTTCTGTTTAATCTCATCCAATCCAAGTGTACCTCTTCTTATTACTACAATGACAAGTTTGCATTGGACCAATGATTTGAGATCTTGGGAATCTCTACTTCAATGTACAGAGAACTTCTTAACTTGAAAGAAAAGTGAGGCCCAACCAATGACCATTGCATTTTACTGGTCAGGCTGGCTTTGGCTTTTTTTTCTTTTTTTTTTTCTTTTGGAATAGAGTGGAAATCTTCAAAGAAGCTTGCATGGTTAGGTGAGATAAGTGATAATTTATTTAAATCAAAGTGTATATTTATTTAATAATTTTGCTGATTTAATTGTTTTTTAATTATTATGTAAAAACTTTAAACAATATATGAAAGTGGACTATGGGGGTATTAATTAAATGTATCATGTGTTTATTAGCAATTTTTGTGTTAAAAACTGATTCTATTGTTATATAAATGCTATTAAATTTTTTACCATTTTGTTTCGGATGTGAAATGTAAATTCGGTTAATCGGTTTATTGCGAAGAAAATCCAATTAAAAAAAAAAAAAAAAAGGAAAATTACAGAATAGAAACGGTTCTTTTTTAATTTTCAAAACGCACCGTTTGTATCCATACAAAATAAAACAACCGAACTTGAAAATTCGGTTGAAAAATCTAATCGGAAATCGCCATTTTTCGACCTTCTGCTCCCAGTCACAAAACGCAGCAAGCCTGTGCCTATCCCGCTTCCCTTCGTTGATCGCTCGATGCCTCCAGCACAATAGTTTTCTTAGATTCCATCTCCACTCTCTTTCTATCTCTCGTCATCACAGTTCATAGCTAATTCATTAACCATAACATTCCCTGTCTTATTTTTATGGAGTTTGCTTCTTTTCATGGTTTGATTCACTTATTCGTCTTTCTTTCTTCTGTCATCACATCAAAAAGCGAGAGTCAAGAGCATGTCCATCGCTACTATCACCATCACCGAAATTTGTAATTTGGCAGTACTGTTATTTAACTTACAATTATTTCATTTTCTTTTGAAATTCCTCTCATCTCACCTCCAGAATCAAAACCATTATATTATTATATATCTCCATACTGTTGTTTTCTTGTTTTACTTTGCTTTGCACTTGCTACAAACATTGATAATCAAAAAGCAAAGAATTCTATTCAAAAAATTCACTGCTAAAACAAAAAGAAAAATGAAAAGAGTGTTATGTACTGACCGAGGCTAAACATGGCTATGCCAAGCTCTGCATCTGATAGAACAGAAACAGAGACTTTACTGTAATGGCAGTCATTGTATACGTTATCTATTTATCTTAATTGTTTTATTTTATTTTATTTTTTTGAAGATTTAAGATATACCAAGAGAGTCCGGATCAGATCCAATACTGCCTCGGTCTTCAAGCCAAACAACAATTCAAACTGAAGCCTCTTCAGCTTTTGAAATTGGATTAATCTCCAACTTGAAGAGGAAGACAATGAAGCCGAGATCGGAAGTATGGGACCATTTCACTAAGTTTTTCGATGCTGAAGGAAATCAGAAAGGCAAGTGCAATTATTGTAAAAAAGAATACCATTGTGATCCAAAAAGACATGGCACAACTGCACTTAGAAATCACACGAGTGCATGCAAATACAATGTGCACAATGATCAGAACTGTAGACACTCTCGTTTCGCCTAGGATTGATCGCAGTCCAAATCTCACGTCAAGAATATATTAGAAGATTTAGAAGAACTTCAGAGATTTGACGATGGTATGTTAATACTATTTTAGGTTGTTTTATAAATGTTCACTATTTTTATTTAGATGAGATTTTAACTAACTTTTATGTTTTCAAATATTTTCAGATTTATTTATTCTTGATAAGAATTGCACAGATGTAACTGTCACCAATAGTTGATAAAAGGTGAGCACTCTTGTGATGTAATGAATACATTTATGATATTTTTGACAGTTATTTTTTTAAAAAAATTATATTGGTATTTGTCTTATGCTCTGAATTGTGTGGCTTGTGGAGAAGACTGGACAGAAATGGGGAGAAAAAAAAAATCTGTGACAGAAAATTAGATTATTGTTTAATTTGTTTTGATGAAAGAAGATACTTTTCTTATGATTTCTTTTGGAGTGCTTTTCAATATCATCCTGATGTTCGCAGAGGACGCAACTGTGGTGAATGAATTTAGTCGGATAAATGAAGCTTATGATGGTATGTATTCATCTCTGGCCTCTGTCACTGTTCAGCTTTTGCAAAAGTGGTGATGCATGTACTCCAGAACTTCTTTATTTCACAGCTCATATATTCTTTTGACCAAACTCAAACGGCGGAAGCTGTGGATTTGTATATAGTGGAAGCTGGCGGTGGGCAGACCTCCTTTAGTGAATTTTTGTTTTTGTATTTGAATGTCAGTATTTTTTTAATTGAATGGTTTTTTTAAGGACTCAAATTCAGGCCATAGCAAGTTTCGGTTCAAACTGGAAAATCAAACCAAGTTTCAGTTAGGTTTGGTTTTCCGCTAATTGGGTTCCTTTAGACAAGTAAAGTTTTAAATTTTGGTTTAGAGTCTCTTTAGTGAAATTGGTTGTTTTGCTAGCAGTTATATGTTTGAATAGTTAATAATCGTTTGAGTAGTTTTTATAAAACACTAAAAGCTAGATGAGTCAACATCTTAATTTTTAAAAACTAATTCAAATTATATCTTATCGAAAATCATAAAAAATAGTATTTTATTTAAAAAGTTGTTGCGAAATGAAGTTTAAATTTTTTTTGTCAATAAAACTGAAATATTTTAGTTCAATTATTTTTTACTTGGTTTTGACATGTTCTGAATTTGGTCTGATCACAGGAGTGGTTTAGTTTGATTTGATTCGGTCGAACCCAATGTTGAGCCCTATACTCACGTGTACATGTGAGAGATCTCATTATAAGTGGCAGCTTATTTATTTCTTTTTTTTTTTAAAGTTGAATTAAATGCCTCCATTTAAATTTAGAATTTAAAACCCCCAAAATAAGCCTTTCACCAATCTCTTTTTCTCAATTAAATTTGAAAAAAAAAAAAGAAAAGGCAATATGTTTCTTTTGTCTGCATCTAACAGGATGAAGACATGCATACAGAGAAGAGCAATAAATTAAACTCCGATATTTCAAAAAATTAAAGAAAATAAAAAATAAAATATTAAATGACGTAAGATTAGGGACAATTGCGTAATTACACAATTTTATATCCAGTGACCCAACGCCAACAACAAAAATTGAGCGCCATCGTTTTCAGCCCTTGAAATGACGGAACACATTCATTTCTTTCCAGTTAAATTCACCAAAACAAAGAAAAGCTCTTCTCTTTATTTTTGGTTTTCGTCTACCACCAATGGCAAACGTTTCTTACCTTCGCAGCCACCTCCACCACGACGCCGACGACGACTCTCACCACCACCACTACCGCCGTCCTCACCACCTTCGTGACCTAACTGCTGACCCTTACTTCCCTCTCTTCTCCTCCTCTTCCTCTTCTGATCTTCATTCCTCACACCCCACTCTCCACGACCGCCCTTACCCGCTTTCTGAAAATACCAATTTCAACATTCGGTCGCTCGACGACGACGCTGTCTCGGATCCCGAATCAGTTATCATTGGAGGCCCCGATCTCCTGGACCGCGAGAACCAGGTTAGTTTCGTCATGGATCTGTTTCAACAGCGCGTCGAACAGTCTCAGGTAATGGGTCATGGTTCCCATTTGGTTTCCGATTCGCTTAACGATTCGGATTTCGGTGTTATTGAGGAGAATTGTGAATTGTGTATGGATGATTTGCAGCTTGATTTAGGGTTAGGGTTTGCTTTAGATTGTCATGAGAATGGTGGGTTTCAAAACATAGGCAATGATCATAGTCATGGCAATACAAATAATAATGATTATAGTACAAATATCGTTATTGATGATGATGATGATGATTTCTTTGTTGAGAGAAGGCTTTCCGGGATTCAATCTTGTGAGGCCGAGTCTACTGTTAGCATTCGTACGAATGCTATGAGGGTTGTTGGGTTTGGGTCAGATTCGGATTCAGAAGAGAACGAGAACACGTTAGCTATAGACTTGCATTCAGGGGATGAATATGGATTGAGTCGACTTAGTATGGAAAATGATATTTATGGTAACGTTGATGATGATGAGGAAGAGGAAGATGCAAGTGTTACTATTCCTCTTTGTTGGGATTCGCTTCAATTAGAAGACCATAGAGAACATAATGAGGATTTTGAATGGGAGGAAGTGGATGGCCGTGTTGATGAAAGAGAGGTTCTAAGCATGTTTGTAGATGATGATGAGGCCTCTGTTTCTCTCTCCATTTCACCTATTATTGCCCCTGAGGATATGGTAAATGTAGAGAGAGTAGGGGTATTGGGAAATTTGGAATGGGAAGTTCTATTGAACGCTAACAACTTGGACTCAAATCCTGATCGTGACCAAGAACATTATGCTGAACCATATTTTGGTGTTAATGATGATTATATTTACACTGCAGAGTATGAGATGTTGTTTGGGCAATTTGCCGAAAATGAGAATGCATTGATGGGTAGGCCCCCAGCAGCAAAATCTGTTGTTGAGAAGCTTCCATCTGTTGTTTTGACTAACGTGGATTTGGAGAGTAATAATGCTCTTTGTGCAGTTTGTAAGGATGAGATTAATGTGGGGGAGAAGGCAAAGCAGTTGCCTTGCACACACCTTTATCATGGGGAGTGCATCGTGCCATGGCTGAGGATTAGGAACACTTGCCCAGTATGTCGATATGAGTTGCCTACAGATGATGCAGATTATGAGCGGAGGAAAGCGGCACAAAGAGCTGTTATTTCTAGCCGACGCCTTTGATGGGTAATATATTTAGTTTGTGTATGCTTTTTTTTTTTTGAAATTTTTATTTGAGCATTATTTTTGTTAAGAATGTAGATATTGCTGTTTGAGTGCATTGATTCCCGTTGTGAGGATAATGATATTCATCACAATTTGTTACATATTTGGGTGAAGGTATGAAATATTTGTTTTGACTGATTTGTAACTGGAATTTTTTTGTTTCAATAATGTTTGATAATTTTTCATTTTTATTTATTATGATCTTTTATCTTGTTGGGTTATTGGGGATGGAATGTTGTTTATAGTACATGCTTTCCTAGTATAATTTTTGTTAGTGGATTAATAATCTGAATGTATAAGATTCAACATAGGTCTTCCTATCCTCAGATTTGTTTGTTACTGTAAGCTAATAGATGGCAGGATTTTATTTTGCTTAAGTTTATTTCATTTTAGCTGGGATGGCAAAGGTGAAATTGGTTAACGTATTAGGCCCAACAAAGGGTGCTAAATTTTGAAATAATTTGGTGCAAAGAACAATTTGGCAAAGCAATGGAGATAGAAATTTAAGATAGTTGTAGCTGAGGTTTTTTTTTTTCTGAAACTAGTAGCAGTAGCAGTAGGGCGTTCTAAATTTTGTTTGCCAACTCTTTTCTTTTTGTGTTACTTTTATGTAACATTCCATTGGTAAAGATCAAGCGAAGAGCTATTTGTTGAAGTCTTGCGTATTTTCCAAATTATTGAAGTCTTTAATTACTGTTGATTTGAAAGGAAGGAATAATGGATATGAGTGACTAATCCAGAGTGTATGCAGAGAAAATGACTGAAACCAGTTTCTCCTGGTGAGACTGAGTTGAGTCGAGTAGATTGGCTTTGAGACAGTTAATATCACATGAGCATAGATGTATGTGCTTTACCCACTGTTTTGTGTATGATGCTTCCTTGTTTAGATAAGATTTTTCAACAATTGGTTGACTAGTGGTGCCGATAGAAGCAGCTTTCATTCACTCTGTAAATTTTGGACTGATATTTTATATAAGTTCTACCTTATATATTTCATTATATTTCTCTTCGTGTCTATCTGTTGACTGGTAGGAGTTTATGGCCTCTTTTCCCCTGCTATTTCTTTTTAAGTTTCCCAGAAAAAGAGAGAAAAGTTCTGGAAGAAATGATGTTGCAATAAACAATGGTTGGATTTTGAAATGAAGTAAAGCATATGGTAACTTCAAATGTAAAGCACAAAAAAGCAGGCATCCTGTCACCATCCTTGTGAAAATCTCCAACAGTGGGTAAAGCCAAGAGCATTTAACCCCCACTTCACAGTTGGTGGGGTAATCTCATGTTTTGGTTTACTACTCTTTCTTGAGTTCAGTTTCCAATAAAAGAAATGGCCACTTTACCATGTGGAAAATATTATGTCTGGCTGCTCCATACGGGGCAAATTTTGTTCTTCCAACTTGAAAGTTGAAAGTTCACCCTTTTTTTTTTTTTTGTTGATTCTGTGCACAAAAGGGGAGCAATTCTAGAAAGCTTGCACTTCATTTCTTGAATTCTTGGTTGATTTGGGGAATGATTGGTTTAGCTTGATTTTATTTTGTATTCGCACTCAGTTATTCTTATTTTATTAATAGCAAAATTGTAATTCTTTTAATTAGCTTTTTACAAGATTATAAATTGTCAAAAATAATAAATAATTACTAATATATTTTAATTGATGTAACTATACTTTTAGAATTTGTAAATCAAACTAAAATTATCTAAAGGTCCATATAAAATTAATTGTAATTTTTTTAATTTGACATTCTCAATTATTTTCTTATTTGAATAGTAATAGAACTGCCCATTGTTAAGTAAAATTATGTTTTTGAAAGATTAATTTTTTATAATAATAAAAAATAATTTATAATGTAATTTTTTTGTTCAGTACTTTCACAGAATTAGTTTTTATGCATCAATTACGCCGATCTTAAGATATTTACAATTAGTTTTTTGTAGTTGGGAGTATATATTGAAAACTGAAAAACTCTTTTAAGTATACATCGCATTTGCATATTTCTTTTATATTTCTTTTTCGATTCACTTGAATAAAATGTAAAATATTATATAATAAAAAGAAAATTGCTTTCATTTTCTCAGTTTGAAAATTTTTAATCTGTATATTTGAAATGTACTTTCTATTAGTTTGAAATCCGTTACATTTAAACCTTTGAAATTTACTATATATTTTATTTAAATTCAAATACATAAATATTTAACAATTCAAACAGTAAATCTATATTATATTCTATATATAATCTTGAAGAAAAAAAAAATTCTTTAAAAAAGTGACTTCATGCTCTCCTCTTTCAACATTTCTTTTTTTCTTTTTCTTGTATAAATTTTCTAATTTTTAATAACTTTTTGATCGTTTCTTTTTTCACTTTACATTGTTTCATTTTTATTCTCTTCTTTTTTTTAAAAAAAAAAAATTATATTTAATGTATCTATGGTGTGTATATATATGAAATCAAAACTTTAAAACTTCTGAATATTTTTGTTATCTATACCCATATACCTATTTATCTTGATTTTTTCCGAAGTGGTTGCAGACTTTGAAATGGTCTACTAAAGTAGTTATCAAAGCAGTTAATTTTGTAATAAATTCGCTTCCGAGTTAGTGAGGTAGTTAAAAATCTTCATCCTTCAAACTCG
This sequence comes from Jatropha curcas, assembly GCF_041381405.1. Classification (NCBI taxonomy): domain Eukaryota; kingdom Viridiplantae; phylum Streptophyta; class Magnoliopsida; order Malpighiales; family Euphorbiaceae; genus Jatropha; species Jatropha curcas. The sequence continues at coordinate 7,289,071 of NC_143160.1, forward strand.
TTCAATTTTTGGTGGTTATAAAGTTAGTAATTATTTTTATTTAAGATGGAGGGAATGGATGTGATTTCAATTTAATTTTTCTGAGTTATTAATTGATTGTAAATATATGTATTTTTGAAGAGTGATTAAAGAGCATAAGTCAGAAACACGTGGTTTTTGGATTGTTGCCTTTGTAAGTTAAGTCTCAATCAATTGCTATCATTTTTGTTATTTCTCCAACGGTGGAATTTGGGACCTTTTGCTTTCTTTGTTTTTGTTAGCAGAAATCTCCAACCCATGTATTACTCTATTGTATTTTCTTTTTTTAAAACTTTAATTTCCTATAATTATTTGTTTTTACTTGTTTAGTATTCATAAGTACCAAAAAAATGTGAAAAATAAAAAATTTTCTGTTTCAGCATTCTTTTTTTTTAAAAAAAACCATTGAAAATTTCTCTTTAGTTTTTTACTATTTGATTGGATATTAAGGGTTATTTAATTTTATTTATAGTAACAATGTTTAAATTTTGTTTTCATTTTTTAAAATAAAATATATGTACATATATAATTACTGCTTTTTGTTGAGTGAAACTCTCTACTTTTAATTTATTTAAGTTGTATATATGTTAAATTAAAATAAAATATTTTATATCCGAGATGATTATTTATTAATATATTTTAAATTTTTACAAGTTTCTTTTATTTTTCTATGTTTTGTAGAATTAATATTTAATAATAATAGTTAAATTATAATTTACTGCTAAATAATAAGATTATAAATATTTTTTTATATACTATTTGTTTATATATTGGGAGGGCCGACGATCCAAAAGAATTTACTTTCACAGTTCATAGTAGTGAAGCAAGTAGACACAGAACTTTATTTAATAGAAAGCTGGAAACAAAAGTATTTATAGATGGGATGCTCAAAGTGGCGATGACAATTTTGCCCCAGCCGGTGGATACCCGATCCGGTTTTAGTGGTGTCAAATAGTGAATAAACGGGTTTGGACGAATTCGGATCAGGTTCGAATTCAAGGACTTAGTACCCACTACCCATTACCTGCTTAATAAATATTCAAAAAAAAAAAAATTAAAATACTTACGTTTTAAAAGAAAATTTATATATTGACAAATTTTTAATTATAATCAATGCTATAATTATATTTAATATTTATATTATATTTTTTATTAAGTCAAAATAATAATTTTATAATTCTTATTTTTGAAAGATGAAACTTAAAAATATTTTTAATGTTAAATGGATAATTATAATCGGGTTTGGGATGGTTCGGGTATTAAGAATAAAACTTTACATAAATTCAAATGATTAGTTATAATCAAGTTGAGTAATTCATTTTAAGCGGTAACCGACACGTTGCCATTCCTAGCTTAGAGTGGATGCAATACAATTGATGAGGACACTTATTTATTTAAGTGGGGAATGACGTGTATTTATTTAATATGCTGGATGGTAGATAGTCAAAGAACATGCTAGGGAAGGCTTGGCGTAATACTCTCTGCCACCCTGACGCCCTGTAGGTTACAGGCATCGTATTCTAGTAAGAGGAGATAATATTTGTATATTAAAATTAAGAGGATTTGAGTTCAAAATCTCTCACTCCCCATACAAGTAGAAAGACCAACCAAACTAGAATTATCTATGATAATATACGATGTTTAAATTGTTTGAATTATAAACTTTAAATAAATTTAAACCAAATTAGTTGAATTTTATAATTATTCAAATTAAATTTATAGCATTGCAATTTCTATATGCAATAATTCAATAAAGCAATTTATGGAAAAATAAATCTTTTAATAATATATTAAATATAAATTTATAAAATATAATATATAATAATAAAACAACTCATAAGAAAAAAATAAATATTTGATTCTATTTATAAATTATAAACTATCAAAGCAATAGCGCGAGTTTATTTAAATCTAAATCTATATATTCAAATATATGAATCTAAATAAAATAGTATTATCTGTTCTACTCAAACAGACCCATAAAAGAGTTTCAAATTCGATTTAGGTTGAGTATTTTTCATCTCTAATTTGTCCTTATTCACACTTGTATATTTATATATATAGCTTTTAAAACTTTTATAATTCAAAATATACACTCAATCCCATATATGGGTAAGATTTAACAGTAAAAAAAAAAATGATATTCATCCTTTAAATATCATTTTGAATTGGAAAGCTTAAATACATGTTAAATTTTCTTTTCAAATCACATCAAAGTTTTTCATAATTGAACTTTAAGAATATATTTGAAAAGCCATAATATTAATATAATCAAATGCTTTTCTAATATAAATATTATTTTAAAAATGCATTTAATTACATTGTATTATATTTCATTATAGTCTATAAAAATAATCTCTAGTATTAAGGTCTGTTTGGCTAAATTAGTTGTTTTGGTAGTTGTTAGCTGTTTTAACGGCGTTTAGCTATTAACTGTTCGAGTAATTTTTCATGAAACGCTAAAAACTAAACATTGCATGAATTAACTTTTTGTAAAACATTATTTCAACATCTAAAAATTAATTCAAATGCTATGTTACCAAACACTATAAAAAATAATGTTTAGCGTCTTAACCGGTCAAAACGCTAAAAATTACTTTAAAAGTTATCGTACAACATAGCCTTAGTTTTTCTCTATGAAGCATAACTAAGCAGACAGTTTTAGTTTATCTTTGTATTATATAAACTTCATCAAATTACATTAAATATATAAATTATTACTTTATAATATACTAGGTATATTTATGCTAAGATATTTATATGGCAATTGTGACTTTTAACACATAATACGAAAGCGAAAAGCAACTGAAGTTACAAATTGTGCCACCTTTTGACCTAATTTTAGAATTAATAATGTTTGTGGAGATAAATTTCTAACCTATAGATGCCACCCAAAAAACAATGTGAAAAAAAAAAAAAAAAAAAAGATTATCCACTATGACAAGTCACATGGGACATTATAGTCACTATCGTGATTGTTTAGTTAAATGTGTTCTTAAATTTTGGAATTAGGATTTGTATTATTTGATTTTGTCAACCTTGTTTTAAGGATATTTTGTCAAAAAAGCATAGGATTAAGAGTGCCTAATCATTCTAGCTAAGTATACCATTAATGTATATTGTCATGTAGCTAACACCAAATTGTTGTTTATATGTTTGCTTTTTTTTTTTTTTTTTTTCCACTTTTACATGTGACTTTAGCATTTTCGTGTTTCATTTCTGCCTTTTACCATTGAGGTATCTACCTTATAAATAAAATATTATAAAAAAAATTGAATTTCATAATTTTCTAATAAACTCCACTTGTTATAAAATTCATATTATATATTTAATAATATACAAATTTTGCTTCTTGATAAAAGATAAAAATAAATTGAATTGCACATAAATTAATTTTTTTAAAATATTTTTATCCAATTAAAGATTATCTTTTTACTTTTTATTTTTGACATAAAAAAATTGTGGGGGTAAATGAAAGCAATACGAAGAAGCAAACCTTAATTTCTAATAAGTCAAAAATTGAGTTAGCTAATTATTAATTTCTAAGATCCTATTTGGTGAGCCATAATAGAAAGTAATTAATTATATTTCTAATCTACACATTATGTTACATTATATTTCATTACGTTGGTCGGTTTATCAAACGAAGCTTAAGGATCTAGGGTTTTTTTTTTTTTTTGTGGCCCCTTCCTAATCAATAAAGAGATCAAATTAAGGGAAGCTTAATCGCAGCACAACCCTAAAGATTTAGAAACTCCTCTTATGCTATACTAAATGTTATTAAAAGCTTTGATAGTGTAAATTCATAAATAAAAAAAAAAAAAAAAAAAAAAAATTTGTTGGGTTGGTAAACTGCACATAATTACAAATTAAGAATTCAATTAAATGCATACATCCTTTAAAATAACAATTGTTAACATACTTTTAAAAGGTTAGTTGTTCATCCTAGTTCAATTTGTGTTTCATCAAATTGTTAGCACCTCATAGATACATATAGGTAAGAACAAGTAATGAAATATGGAATTGTTTGAACCTTTTTTTCCAACAGAATTTCTAAATAAAAGAAGAATGTGCTCGTCTGATGCAAAAAGCATTGACCCAAAACCTAGCCATTAGTCACTTTCTTCAATCTTCACCACAATACTCCAAAACAGAAGTTACTTTTCACTAACCAAAACCATGCAAATATATGAGATTAAAAGGGCTACTATGTCCTTGAAAGTTACAGAATCCCTACTTTTCTATTTTGCCTAATTGGGTATATCCTCTTTGCATTCTTCATGGTAAAAATTCTTTGTTATTTTCTCTCTTATATTGATTGTTCAGTGTATCCTTATACATAGCAAACATCAAATTGTAGGTCCAATTGTAAAGGCTATAGATGATAGATCTAAAATGCAACTATTGGTAGCTCAAATACATGAATGACAGTAAAAATACTTGCATAACAAGAAACTCTTCCTCTTTGCTGCTAAAGTATTGTCTTTAAAAGCCCTATTTTCCATCCTTCTAGTTCCTCCTCCTTTAGCTAGTTCTATGCTTATGGATCCAAATGAAATCAAGGGACTCCATTGTCTACCTCATGCAAGCTCAGCTCAAAATCTTCTTACTCTTTCTCCTATGACCAACCTAAACATGCAAAGAATCGAGTCCCATACAAATTTCTCTCAAAATCAAGAATCCACTTCAAGTTTCTTCACCAGATCGTTCTCATCCAACTCCACAATTCATTTCCCACTCCATATATTATCTCCAAACACCTCACCTCTTAGCGCAAATTCGACTCTAAATGAAACAAGTGATCATCAAATGGGAATTTCCCATGAGAGAAGACTCAAAAGGATGATATCCAACAGAGAATCTGCTCGAAGATCACGTATGCGCAAGAAGAAGCAAATCGAAGAGCTTCAATGCCAAGTTAATCATCTGCAAACCATGAATCATCAACTTTCGGAGAAGGTTATCCATTTATTAGAGAGCAACCACCAGATCCTGGAAGAAAATTCCCAGCTCAAGGAGAAAGTTTCTTCCCTTCAAATTGTCCTGTCCGACCTGTTGACACCTATGAGAAATATAGAAGAAAGCATATGCAACACCAATCATCTTAGAAGGGAAGCTTCGAATTAATCATTCTATCATCACTATCATATATGCATCTCTCCAGGGGACTGAATATATTGTATAAACTAATCTTAGTGTAATAAACTGAGTTTCTAATTCAGCTTTTACTTTTTTGTCGTGATAAGGTATTATTACATTGGCCAATGCCACTTTGTTCATTAATATTATAATTACACTTACTAGTTAACACCTTTCTTGGTGTGTTAGAGAATTTCTGAAGTAAAATAAAATAGATATTATATGAATATGACTACTTTCCTGTTAGATGACATTTTCTCACAGATTCTTTTGAAAGCCTGGTTCAAATGAGATCAAATACATATAGGAAAAGGAAGAAAATCAGGAATAGAGAGCAAGTACATAGTGCAGTAGAACAGGAGTTATATAATAACTACAATTATACCAGTAGAACCTGAATAAGAAATTAGCTTGCTACCATTAGATTACCAACAATATGGTACATCGTCATATTGGATATGAAACTTTTCTTGTTATATCTTTGTACGATGAACATAATATATATTTGTAACCCAGATAGTTGGTGGGACATTAAGATAAAAGACAGTTTTGTTTATACAAATATATCTGTAATTAAGATGGTTTATTATTCTCTCACAAATAAAGGTCCCACATAATTTCACCTGCACAGATCCCTCTAATAAATAATCCTAGCCTGATACCTCTAACCAATAACATTAACCTTATTTGCAAATCCAAAATTGCAGTGGATGCATGCGCAATGTGAAATTAAAACGCTATGTTTCATAAATTTGCTAGGAAAAAAAGGAGGCTTTAAATGACTTTCCATGCCAATGATATTCATCTTACAAATTTTTTTAAGGAGGGCATGTAGCTTAAAATTCTAGGATAGTTCATTCGTAAAACCCCAAAAGACTTGGTTGGCAAAATGCCATCACCAAATGAATTCTTGGTTATTGCTCAAGGCATCCACACCAGTATGGAGTTGCAAGGAGCAAACCCAGAGAACAAGACCCTAGAAAGACACAACTGTATTCATCAATACAAGCTTGAGCTGTTCATTATATGTCTACATAAAGTACAATAGTTCTACTGCCCAAGCAGGCATTTGAAATTCATTCTTGCATCATCACTGTCAGAGGCAGAAGGAGGGGGTGGATGAGGTGGCCACCGCCCCTCCTAACTACAAATTTTTTTTTTTGCCCTGAAAAATGTTTTCAAAAAAAAATTTTTTTTTGGCTCCCCCTAAATTTTTGAAATTTGTTTTTGCTCCAGTAAGTTTGATTCCTGGCTCCGCCGCATACAACATCACTCTTGAGACTATATGACTCTTAATTAGTCTTCAAAGGTGATAATGACAATAACAAACTCAAATTCAAAATGAAAAAAAAAAAAAGGAAGAAAATGTCTTCATAAAACTCACTTTATTTCTATAGACCTATCTCATAAGGAGCCTACAAGAATTAGGGTTCCACCTGTTGTGCACTTTCCACTTAGTTAGAAGATAGAACTCATTTTCCAACTCCTTTGAGTACCTTTTTATCTCTAGTCAACTCCTTGTCACTAGACATGACCATGATTCCAAAACTGCTGGTTTCGGTTTCAAAACAGCAGTTCCAATTATAAGAAAGGTGGACGAAACCGAACAACTTTTAGTCAGTTTCAAAACTGCCAGTTTTAGTTCCACTCCGGTTTGAAATCAAAATTAAATAATCTTTTTTAAATTTTTTAAAATTCTTAATTAGATTTGTAGCTTGACTAAATACTAATCATAAATAGTACTATTGAAAAAGACTAAACCGATTTAACAAAAAGTATTAAAAATTATTTTAAAAAATTATAATAGAACAAAAAACAAATTGGGAATTTCTTTGAGAATATACCGCCGGTTCCAATTTTAAAAAATGAAGAACTAAAACTGAATCATAAATACACGATTTCAATTATGATTCAAAACCAGGAACTGTTGACTACGGTTTGGTACCAGTTTTGACCATTTCAGTTCCAGTTTGAAACCGAATCGTGGTCATGCCTACTCATCGCCAGACCAAGGATAAAAATTAATGCAATAAAATAAATTGCCCCAATTAGAAACTCACTTTGAATATAGAATTAATATTTCTTTCTTTCCATTAATAATTCCTATTTCACTCGACTAATTGCTATTTAAGTAATTAGTGACTTCTAGGTTGGAGAACGCTAATACTAATTGCTATTTAAATAATTCATATTATGCTCGGTGATCAAGGCCTAGAAACATACATCTTCAAATGATTGAAAGGAAGAACGCTTGGTTTAAATTGGGAGGAAGAATGCATTGCTTCAAGATATATCACCATCCATCTCCCCCATTTTTCATTTAACAATTACCAAGTTCATTGACACTAATGAACAAATAATTTCCACTTCTAACACCAAGATGGGAAATTAGAAAGAAATTTTGGTTCAATTCTTCTATACTTTGTCTAGATCATCCATATATAGTTATACACAATATTCCAGTAGCGAGGACATAAGAAACTGTGTAATCAACATTTACTTGGTGGTAGCTTCTCATTTGAGATGCTGGTCAGGTTTCTGATGTTGAACCAGCATTGCTCTGTTCCTTAAAACTGTTCACTGGGTCAGCGAATGATCGAGTGGAAGGCCATCTAGTCAGAGAAAGAAAGACGGGCTTGGTTTAGGTGACAGCATATAAAATATCAACTATCGAGTGGTAGGATTCCTTTTTTATAAAAATATTTTTTTGTATTTAAGAATTGATCCTACCTGCTTGACATTATAGTCTCATCGTCTATTGTTATTTTCTCATCAAATATGTTTCCTGAAAGAAGGAAAGGGAAAGAAGAGTTTGAGGAGATATGTTCATAATCATGATGATAGGTTGAACTGTCATCGGAATAATTTATTATTAAGACTTGAGAGAATTTATGTATAACGCTACCTCATTGCTATATACAGAGAAATCTATCCAAATCAATTCAAGTATCATACTAAAAATAGTACTTGGACATAAGCTTGGTAAAACAAAAAGGAAAATTACTACAATCACCACAAGAAATGAACTGCTTAGCTGGAACAATGCAACTAGAATGAACAAGACATAGAGTCAAAAGACATTGGATCACTTATTTCATCAATTAGACTGTCAAATTACATAGAGCAAGGGAGAAAGTAAGAATAAGTGTTCACCTCCATAAAAATTTTTCTTAGAGAAATATTTTGCCATCAGCCGGCTGGTGTAGTCAGCTTCATATTTTCTGTACTTGTCCATGTTTTCTACACTGTCAAGTATCCTAACCATGGGGAAAATAAACTGCGGTAAGACTATCTAATATTGTCAAGTAGAATCATATATACATAGAAACTGGTAAACAACTATAAGAGACAAGTCTTGCCAAAGAAAAAGGGCAAAAAAAAAAAAAAAGTAACATATTTTTGAGAACCGTGAGATCCTGAAATGCTTCCTGGCAAACTAAACATAGGTAATAAATATAACATTTTAAATCAAAAAGAGGATTAAGAAACTAATAAAAATAAGGTTGAAGGGTAAGGCTTCAATTCGAAAAAAAAATCTCCCTTTTCTTAACCTTAAAACATAAATCCCTCTCTTAAGGACAATCTCAATCGAAGATAAACGCATATAGAGAGAGAGAGAGAGAGAGAGAGAGAGAGAGAGAGCTTACTGAAAATGGGCCAAGTCAGGGTTTTCGTGGAGGACATCGGCGACACCATTCTTAGCAGCACCATCTTCAACCTTACACATACCACCAAAGACTTCAAACCAAATCAGTTCATAAAGTATAGAACATATATCAGCAAAAAAGAGAGGCTGACCTTGGGAGAAACCAGTGAAGTGGGATGAGTTGCTGAATTCTCAGAATTGGAGGCAGCGGGCGGCGATGTTGGTGGTGATCCCATTTTTCCTTCTTCTTATTACTTATTACTCAAATTGCCTGAGACAGCTTTGCTATCTCCTTCTATCAGACCTGCGCGTACGTGCAGTGACTCATTAAATTGGGAACGACGACCGCTTGCATGGTGTACGACATCGTTTCAATTAAGCAGCGGATAGATTTCTTATATGCTATCATTTAAACACGCGGTCGTTCGACGGCCGCTTGTCTGTCGTTCATGCATACAGCATTTTCCTAATTTTAGGCTCTTCGTAACCTATCCAAACTGACTTAAATCTAACTAAATCCATAAAAAAACTGTGGTTTTATAGTTACGTTTTGTTTGTTTAAAAATTATCGCTATGTTTAGTTCAACCTAATCAATTATGTAATAAAATGAAGAATTGATTATGTAATAAAATGGAGATTACGTAAAAAATTATATTATATTATAATTCAATCTATTTAACAAAAATATATGAAATTATTGTAAAAAAATTAACTTTTTAATAATTATTTTTTATTTTATTACATGACATTTCTTTCAGCTTACTAAAGAAAATACAAATATGTCTCCTGCAAAGATAACTGCAATGTAAAATATGATGATAAAATTATGCATCGGGTCATTTATAAATATATAGACTATATCGTGCATGCAGAAAAAGGTTCATCTAGTGTAAGAAATACTTATATAAGATCGTTCTTATAAACTCACTTCCCAATAAAAAAAAATTCAAAAACCAAACAAAGAAAGGGAAATAAATTATTCTAAGATTTTATAAAGTAATTAAAGAAAGCTAGTTCCAAGGTAAATCACTTGGAGGGCACTTGGGCATCATTGTTAAGCTTGAACCCATAAGTTTTTCCTCCATTATCACATCCAAACGGTTCCCATTTCAGGCGTCAAATAATTCTCCCAATCTCCGACCTTACCTTTTCTGAAAAAAGCATTATTGTCAATAGGAACTGATGCACTTGAATGATATTTTCCATTTTTATTCACCTCCAAATTACTCATATTCTCAAAACTACACATATTTACAATCTTTTGCACCACCTCATTTTCTTCTTCCTCTATAGTAAAAGGGTAATCCATGAACTCCGCCAATGTCTTTACGTAAAAATACGTATCATCCTTCATTTCCTCGTATTTCAGGAATAATACTTTCTCGGGAAACTCTAATTTGGCTTTCCAATAACTTAAAACATGATCCCAATAAGGTCCGTTGGTTACAATTCCTTTGCAAAAAAGCTCAAACGCTTCTTCCAAAGGAATTGGTTCATCGTTACTATACATGAATATTTTCCCAAGAAAAAACCACAGGGAAATAAACACATCTTTTGGGTCTCTCCATATATAAACAATTTTGCAACCACAATCAAGAATTGATTTTGGCAAAGAAGTATATGGAATATGTGTACCCAGAAGAGGAATTTCAATAATTTTCTCCATTTTATCATATTCCAAGAAAGGAATGCACTCGTGTGGTCCTTTAGTGTATAAAGGGCTAGTATTTGTTGAAAGATCGAAGCTTAAACGAGTAATAATAGCAAAAGCCATAGATTTAAGCCATGTGGTTCCAGTTTTCATGAAACTGGCTAAGATTATATCTGTAGGTTTAGCTTTGAAGTTTTCTTGAACAGAAAGGACTCCTTCCAAGATGAAATCCATGTACCAAAAACCCTGGTACTGGTAAAAATCCTCAATAGAGTTTGCCCAATTTTTTTCTCTTGGTAAAGTTGACATCATTTCTTTGTATCTATTAATCGGAAGATCTTCAGTTTTCTTGATTGTCTCTTCATCATTTTTTTCAAGGTCATGGATTTGAAGAGAAGGTGATGATGAAGAGGACTCCATAGCTATAACTAAAGCCAAGAAAGAAAGAGAAGGTTATTTTGACAAGAAAGTGGAGATGACTATATATATATATATATATATATATATATATATATGTACGTAACTGTAAAGCCGTTGTCGGTCTTCATGAAAAGAAACTTCTTTGCTTTGACAAATGACTTCAGAATTTCACTATTAGACAAATGCTTGGACTTAAGGATTGACAAATGTTTATTTATATCTGGTGCAAGCGGATCTATTTTGATTTTGTTGAATTTTAAATCTTGGGCTTTAAGCCAAATTGTGTTAAACCATTGGTTACAGGCAAAAACTAGTTTTGGTCACAATTCAAGCGTTATGCATTTTATTTTTTCGTAAAAAAAAAATAGTTAATATGAATTCTGCAAAAATATTTAGAATAATAATTAAAAGGAAACAAATCATGAATTTAAAAAAAAAAAATGAGAAGAAAATAAATAACTTTAGTTATAATATGTCAAAAAAAGTTACTAATTAGATTTCAATAGCTAAACCAACTTGGAATGACATGGCTAAGAGAAGCCATTTGCATAACTGAGATTTTTAAAGCTGCACACACAGAGAGGATCTTAGTGTATGTTGGCATCGCATTTGTATTTTTGTAATCCATAAATTATTTGACATAGGCTCATGGTTTAATTATTTATTTTGTGTTTGAAATCCATTTTAATTAATTAATATTAGCCACGTAAAAAATTGGCTAATGGAAGTTCTTACTGAAGCAAAAGTTTATAATTTCACCAACTGGTCATAAGCTGCCCGGAAAGGAAGAAACGAAGGGAAAGGAGTGTCGTAACCCTTGGGCTACCGCTAATAGTTTGTTTGGCTTTTCATGCAATACATGCGACATCAATAAAAATGGTACGCCTGCAATTGAGGGTCTTCGAAAAAAAAACACCAAATAAGAAAAGGAAATCGAAAACTTTTGATACAAATGGTAAATTTTTTACTAGAAAACCAAATTGGAAAGATTTGAATTTTGATATGATAAAAAGTGGTCTTTATACATGGCAATAAATCACTACTATTAAAAATTAATAAATGTATTTATTTACACTCCATATTATTTTTATATTTATTGAACCAGAACCGGTCCGACCGCTTTACAGCCTAATTCTAATTTGTCTATGAAACATACACCATAAAAAAAACTGAATTTTCATCAGAAAAGAAATAGTTATTGCAATTCGTGGGCTTTACAACTTACACAAAAAAAATGATTACAAAGTTTTTTTCCAAGAGTTTGTGATTGGGCTCAGTAAGGCTGTTTAGGCCTTTTCAGTGTCATTTTGCATCAACTCGACCCAATTGAACATTCTGCGGGGGAGAAAAAAACAAAAGTTCCAAACAGCTGGAGTTGGAAAATTTTGTTGGTTAGCTGATTCCAAATTTGACTTCAGGCTGTCCCACAATATCTCAATTAGCGACTTTTGGCCTCAGGCAAAAAGCTACTGCAAACAGCCAATAGAGTACTTCTCTTTTAATTTTTGCATATATAATTTGTATAAAATATTTTTAGAATTAATCCATATTTGGCTATAAAAAAAGCCTGATTTTTTTTTTTAATTTAGCCAATATTTTTAATTTTATTAATTACTATCTCAGACGTATTTTTTCTTATCAATTACAGTTCTTGTTCAGGGCTTGTTACTTTGTTTTTTATTTGGCTGTTGGTAACTCCACAATATGCCAACTTACATTTACGTGGCTATTTTTTGTGTCATTTATTATTGCTTGTAGAATCTCTAAATTGTAAGATTGCATTGTTGAGATAATCTTATTTTCATCTCATTGCAAACTTTAAAGAATTTTGTACAGTTATATAATTAAAGGACCGACTCTTGATAAATTCTTTGAGAGCAATTCGCACCATCAGCGATCCCAAATAGTACTTCTTAACATATTAGGTGTGTTTGTTTTTATGATTAAGCCTTTATATATACTTGCTTGTTTAGTTAATTTTGTTTGAATTATTCAAATTGGCAAATTGGTAAATTCATATTATAATGTTTAATGAGTTTTTTTTTTTTTTTTTTTTTTTTTTAGAAAACTTGCTTAAGTTAAAAATAACTTGAAAAGGAAAGAAAAGGGCTTGTACCAAATTGCATTGAAGAGGGTTGTTGTCAATGCTTTCAAAAATAAGGAAGTGATACTAAATAAGTAATTAATTAATTAAAGAAACAACTTATTTGGCCTTTCCATGAGAAGTATGGCTTTTGGAGACTTGAACAAGAGTACAATAGACATAGAAACTTTCTTTCTTAATCTTAATCTAACAAGGGATGTGTGAAAGTTACTCAACATTATGCATGTTTCATGGAGGAGACAAATCACCGATTACTTGATTGTGACATTATCAAACAAGATAACACAAAAGTGCTAAATGCATGGAATATGCTTCTTCATCCATCTATTATTTTATCACAACCCTCGTAAATACGCAAATTTTAATTACAGTTTAAAATCAAAAATCATTAACCATTTAGGTTCAATTTAAAATTAACCCGAGTCATATCTAATTATATAACCAATACACATAGAAGCCACTTGTACTCTCACTGTTAAACAAAATTTTTTATTCACTTTTGAAAATAATTTTGTTATAAAAGGGAAAAGACAACAAAGAAATAAAGAGGATGTTGTCCTTTATGTAAAGCAAATGGACATTGTGGCGGTTTCTTTTTTAAACATCTCCAGCTTAATTGTTTTATGAATAAATAAAATTAAAATAAAGCTAAGCACTAAGATTTTCATAAAAAAAATCCCTAACTCAAACATTAAGATTAAGGTTGCTGAATTATGATAAGGAAATTAAAATTAAATTTTGTAACTCTTTTAGCAAAATCAAATAATTCTTTTGTAAATAAATAAAATTATAAAAGTTAAAGGTTTCAGTGTATTTCATCGAAATTTTCATAATTTTGATAAAAAAAGAACGTTATATTTTATTTCGTGTAATATATATATATAAAAAATTCTTTAAAAATCAGTTGGTAAAATTTTGCTTAGTACATACATTGATATCAAATCACTTTCAATTGATCATATCACTTTTTAATTAATTAATATGCAGACATATAATTATTATTACATAAAATATAAAAATATTTAATATTGAATTGAAATTATTGTTATCGGCAATCATATCACACGCTCTCTCTTTTCTTTAGCTTTTTTTACCTCCTCATTGCCTCCAAATACCGACAAACTAAGAATATAAATAAATAAATAAATCGGTGGCGCGCACATTAGCAAAACGGACGCCAAAAAGACACCTGTGGAGCTAATGGAGACGTGATATCACGTGACACCGAGTGCTGATCCCGAAATTTCCGTTTTCATACTTTATCCTATGCGGAGAAGACCACTGATCTACTGTGTTTCCGTCTAATAAGCTGCTAGCTTTAATTCTCGGCTATTATTATTGGATGAATGCTCTAATTTCTCCAATCTCTTCTTGCAAACGTTCATTTTCGTCTCAACTCTCAATTTGCACGTATCAGCTCACAATTCTTTCTCTCGAGCTTAATAATGATTTTTTTTTAAAAAAATAAGGCTCAATTTAAATTTATCGTCCATATTCAATTTGCTTAAAAATTAATTTTTTTGTTAAATTTATCACTTAAACTTACACCAATAAAATAAAATGTTCAGTTTTTAAAAAAATGTTTTTTATAGTTTTAAATATTAAAAATTACTTAAAAATTTAAAATTAGAACATAAAAAATATTTAAAAAATATAATAATAATAATAATAACAATTTTACATTATTTGATTTAAAAAAAAATTAACAAATAATTTTAAAAAATTATCGAATGATGCGATTATATTGAATTCGATATCACTATATGCACTTACCGTTAGTTTATGTCTTGATATACAAAGTAGAGTAGAAATATTATTAATTAGAGCTATCGTTAAAATTCTTATTAGATAAAATTTTGAAATACCAATTAAATTTGTATTTTTTTAGTGGTTAACTGAGAATTGAGTATCTCTAAAATTATTTAAAACTTATCAAAAAAATTAGGAATGATATCTTCTAATCCAATCTATATTTCACGTAAAACATATTATTTGATCCATAAAATATAAATAAAATTATAATTACACTTAAAAAATTATTATAGATTTCATATGACAAAAATCAAGTTTATTCTCATATTAATTGAAATCGATTGTATAAATGATCTTTTTCCATTATCTGTTTTCATGTGATATATTATATATTCATTTTGGGTATATATAGTATTTTTATATATAGTAACATATCCTATGGATTTCTTATGTCCATGTTGTTGGAATCCGTTGATAATTTTCATGGCAAAAAAAATATAAATTATTTTAGGATGATTATTTTATTTTAAAATATAAAAGCATCTTCAATACAATTATGGATTTTGGCTAATGTGTCTTAATAACTAAAAGTCGTAGACAATGATATGGTTGAATGTGTATCTATAGATGTTAAATTTTAAAAATGACTCTAATGCAAGAAATTTATTTCGGCGTAAGAAAAAGTTTGATAGTAAATAAAAAAGAAGGCATAAAGGACAATCAAAAAATAAGAAAAAAAGAATAAATAGGAAAAACAAAATAAAAAGACGAGTCACGTTATTTAATAGACCCTCTAAGAATAAAAAGCATAATGAACAATATTACCTTTTTTTTTTTTGACACATCAGACTAAAAGATTAAACAGACAATACCATTGAAGGAGGATTTTATTTTTAGCTATCAAATTTTCAGACGTGGCAAATAAATTAAAGCAATTCGTGGTTGCATTTGAGATGATTTGAGACATTTTTAAGTATTTTAAGGAGTAATAAGTAATTTATTTTTTAAATTTTACCCTTATTTATATTAAATACAATAAATATCTTTACAAGTTATCATTAGTTTTAAGATAAATGATAATCTGATTAAACTATCCTTAATTTTATTATAATTTAGAAGAATTAATTATTTCTTTAATTATCATATAAAAACTTTAAAAAATCTATATTTTAAAACAGAGGGAGTAACGAATAGAAAAGATACAAGATTTAAATTTAAGCAAAATTACATATCTAAGTATTGCAATGGTAAATTTATGAAACCATATAATCCAAATTTACTCGGATATACCTAAATGGAAAGAAATTAAATGAATTTGTATATATGCATTTAATTAGAAAGGACAAAAGAGTCATTCTGATTTTATAATACATATTCTTCCACAATAATAAGAATAAAATCAAAACAACATTCAAAATTTGGAAGGCTTACCAACTATTATGTTTTCCTCTTTCAAAAAAAAAAAAAAAAAAAAAAAAAAAAAAAAAAAAAAAAACTATTATGTGACAAACACCAATCACATAACATCACACACTTTTTTGGATATTTCTTAAATGAGTTTGCTTTTGTATTATTATTATTATTATTATTATACTTCGTCCGTTACATGAAACTAAACTTATTTTTATTTCACCCACATTAAAAAAGTTAGTTAATATATTTCTAATTCCACACAAATAAAAGTAACTAATATTATTTAATCATAAACTTTATTTATCCTAAAAGAATAAATTTTATCTATAAAAAATTTATCTATATTTAACATTACTCTTATATCAATATCATTTTTTTTTGGAAAGAAATCAATATTATATGTAATTTTCAATATAAAATAATAAAAAAAAAAAGTTGATAACAAGGCATATTAAGTAGGAGTGTTACGGGAGCATTAAGGAATTAATTGTATCCAATGGAAAAACTATAAATAACAAAACATATTAAATAGAAGTATATTAGAGAATTAAAAATGAACTTCACCTTCAAAAAGGAAAATAACATATAATTTCTAATCAATAAGAAAGGAAAGTAAATCTAATTTTACGAGAAAGAGGGAGTATCATAATAATACTACTAAATAAAAAATTCATTTATCTATATATATTTATATTTATTCATAATTGATACTATTAAATTTATTCATAATCGAATTGACAAGACTAATAATTTTTTTAATACTTGAGATGGAGCAGTTTGTTGCAATTCGCACATTTGTCGTGGCGAGTTTGATTAATAAAATTAAAATCCTTTTTAAAATTTCAAATTTATAAACACAAATTTCATTTGAAATTGTAGGCTAATTAATTTTATTATTATGAATGAAATACAAAAAAAATAAAATTTCATTTTTATATTAAAAAAAAAACTGTCAAAAGAAAAGAAAAAAAAAGGTGGGCATTGAGCGGAAAGGATGTAACTGATGCCATTTGGTCCCCCCAGTACATAGTTCTTTTTTAAAATAAAAATTAAAGTAGAAAAAAAAAGAAAAAAGAAAAAAAAAAAGAGAGTAGCCAGCCAGCTCGAATATGGTTAAACGAGCTGACAATGCACTATCATCGTCGTCACGTATATCATCAATCTTACCTACTCGTAGGCATCAGTTAACTATTAACATTTAACAGTAGCAATTCCCTCCGACTCTTTCTCTTCAATCTCTCTGGTGGCGTCACTTTCTCCGGCCAAAAACCAGAACCAAAATAAAAAAAAAGCCATCTTTGACTTTTTTCTGAACTTCTTTTTTTAGCTTCTCTCTCTACAGACATCGTTGTCAGTCCAATGCTTTTCTTTTTCTATTATTTTTTATTATTCAGAGATTAAAATAAGAAGAGGAAGGAGAAGAAGCAGCAGCAGCCAGAGCTTCTGCTCGGGATCGATGCTTTAAAGTATTACTATTGCTGTTTGGGTAAGTGGGACATTTTGTAATCTGGGTTAAGTTCAATTGATGAATTCCCTTTTCCATTTAATAAAAAATAATTGGAAAATTGTTGGGTTTTTCGCTTTGAGAGGTATTTATAGCTAAAACTGAGGCTAATTAATAGGTGAAGATGATACTGGAAGAAAAGTGCGAGAGAGAAAAAGAGAGACAGCTTGCTGCTATTCAGCTGGGCATTAATTGCAGAGTAGAGTACAGATATAGAGAGAGAGTGTGGGTGTTTTGCTTTGTATATTTCTGTTAATAGTTGACCTTAATATTAAGGTTTAGATTACCAAATAATTACAGCACTGTCATATCTATTTCTCTCTCTCTCTCTTTCTCTCTCTATCTCTCTCTCTACTTGTCTCTGTTTCTAAATTTATTTTATTTTCCTTATTCTATCAGCTCTCTGCCTGCCGCTCTCTCCAAAACACTGAAGAACTTGGGCTTTTGATTAAATCCTTTCTATTATTATTCTAAATTATAAATTTCCCACTTAAATTCATCTATGGACATGGAATGTTCTCCATTTACTTCTTTGCAGGTCCCTTCTTCTCTCTATATATCCTTTTTTACTTTTGTTTATGTTTTTGGCTTTCTCCTTAATTTTATCTTTCTTACCATTTCTCTGTTTATCGTTGCTGTGTTGATTTTTTGTTTCTATTTTTCTATTTTTGCAGTGAGTTTTTTTTTTTTTTGAACAGAGTGCATGCTGATTCTGATTCTGAAAGAGTAAAAGGAAGCTACTAATCCTCTACAAGTTAATCAAAAAGGTATTTTACTGTTATTATATTATTTGTTTTCATTATTATTGTTTTCTTTTTGTTTCCATTTTGAAGCTTATGTGTATGTTGGGATCTGCTTTCAGATCTCTCGTATTCCTTAATTTTGGTTTCTACTGTTTTTTTTTTTCTTGTGAGATTATGCTAAAATTCAAAAGCCATCTGGGATATCTTCTTTTAGCTTCTAGATTTCCATTCTTTTAAAAAATTTCTAATAGTGACTACTTAGATCTGATCAAAAGCTACCAAACAGAAAGAAGGTGGAGCTGGTACAGGAGGAGGGTCATGTATTTTAATCTGTTTATAATTAAAATACCGAGTAACTATTTATTTTGTTGAAAGTTTATGTAAGCTTTCGTAAAAGTTAAACTTTCATCTTGTCCTCTAGCATATATAGAGGACAGATTTAGGATTCCATATGGTTAGCCGAAAGTTTATGTCCCTGGACTCATCTTTTTTGTAGCCATTATTTTTGAAACAAATAATTGCATAAGTTTTCATAATTCTTAAATTAATGACATAATCTGTCTTGTGTCTTTGTTATGGTGGTTTACAGTTTAACGAATGGAAGGCATCTTTTCTTTCCAGGATTAGTTCATATGCTGATATGTTATCTTGACTTCATTATTCTTTGTTTTTCTGAGGTACATAAAGTATTTATGTTTATAATTGATTTTTCTTCCCCTTTGGTAATTTGACCAGTAAATTCAAGGTTGATAGTTGTTTCTAGTGGTTTAAATTTGGCTACGTTTTCCACCTGAAAATTTTAATACCTATTTACCACCATATATTTGACCCATGAAATTTATGCTCTGTTACTTTTAGCTTCTAAGATCTGTTCTGCGTCGAATTGCTAGTTTTATTAACTTATTTTGGATCGAGGTGCGTCCTTTCTCGAAAACTTGGACAACCTTTTTTCAATAGCCTATTAAAGCTTTCTTCAAAACTCGGACAACCTTTTTTCAATAGCCTATTAAAGCTTTCTTCTTGTTGTTAGTTGTGAAAAACTTCGTAGTAATTGGTGACAGCTAAATACCTGGTTTCAGTTGTGTCCTTTCAGAATTTCTGCAGAAAGTTGTCAATTCTTTTCTTGATATAAAATTTTTTTTATGATATTTTTATCTAGAGCATCTTTGTAATGATTTCTCTCATATTATTATTTTTATGCAGAGTGCTGTTATATAGTTTTGCTTGCTTGCTTTCTCACTTAATTCTAATGGGCAGGATAGATCACACTCTCTTCAGTTCAGTGCCTTATGCTTGAAGGTATCACCAACACTAAGTTGAAGAAGTAGACAATCTTACATCTTATGTAATCTATATACGTGAATCATGAAACTTGGTAATGATAATATGCCTTTAATTGACCTCTACTTTGTTTCTTTTCTCTCTGTCTAATATCTATGATGGTTAGCTTGAGTTAAGAGCGCTGTGTTTTTCTTTTTTTGGTTTTCTTTGGCAACTATTGTTGAGAGATTTTCAGTTTCACAGCTCTTTTGATATAATTTTGATGCTGGAGTATTTTCCTTGTTCAATAAATCTTGTACTTGGAAAATTTAAGTTTATCGAAAGAAGTAAAATTTAAGTTTATCAAAAGAAGTTCTATTAATTTCTCCATTTCTTAAAACAGGATGATGCAATGTTGCTTAACAGGGCAGGCAAATTTATTTTGATGCATCCTGTGGTTTACTTGTTTCTATTTTGTTTTTCATTGCCTTGTAAATTTCTTTGGGGCCAGTATCTTTTTGACTTTCTCCTATAACTCATATTTTCAATTTGTGTTCAAGTTTGTTGGTGTTACATACATTTTTGATACTATTTGTCTGATCACTGGTTTCACTTCCAATTGAATATTGAACCTTGCAGACGGTGAACAAGTATTATGCCATGGAACTATTGACCATAAGCCTGGCTCCAAACATTTTGGATGCAGCAATATTGCTTTGGACTCCACTGGACTTAAATCTGGAAATGGGATTGTAAATGAAGAGCAGAATGGGGCCTTCTGTGATTTGAAGGGAAGGGAAAGCAATTCAGATCATTTACAATATACTGTCAATGACGAAAATAATTGGACTGCCTCAAAACTCGATTCCTCTATGAGGGCAGATGCTTTGACAGATGATAATGAGAAGGAAGTAAGAGATTTCGTGGCACCAATACCATTATCTCTTTCTTCACTGAAAGTTGAATCATTTGAAGGCGACTCAGTTTTCTATGTAGACAAAAATGTGATGGAACCGGAACTGCCTGAGTTGGTTGTTTGTTACAAGGAGAATACTTACCATGTAATTAAGGACATCTGTATTGATGAGGGAGTTCCCTCCAAGGACAAGTTCTTGTTTGATACAATAGATGAGAAGAATTTGCGTACACTTCTGTTTCATGAGAAGCACAGAAATAGTGAGGTCAGAAAAGAAACCGCTGACCAAGATATATTTATTCCAGAATCTCTGAAATCTTTGCCAGAAGATGAGAAGTCGGCTCTTGATTTGCCCATTCCCGATGTTTTTATATCTTCAGCGGAAAACGGTTCTAAAAATGAAATTTCCCTTCATGATTCTGAGGAGTTTATGACAACAGGGAAAATAGAGGATGATACAATGGAGGAAATTGCAAATGGTAAATCCAAAGAGATTTTTTCACTGGGAGAATTGCTTTCAATGCCAGAGGTGGGTACAGAGCTTTCCCAACCCAAGTTTTCCCATGATAGCATGCATGAAGCTAAACAGCAGCCTATTCAGGTATTCATGTCTAACATTATTTCTGTTTTGGCAAATCGTTTTAAGAATTGTATGGGTTTGTTCTGTTTGAGATGAAGCATTTGTTTTATTTACTTGCAATTGAAGTATGAGATGTTTGCTCTGTGCGTGCGCGTGTGAGGTCTTTGAAGTTTAGGGTCGACAATGATGGAGTTCATGACAACATAGGAGCACAAATTGTTCCTGCATCCAATGATCAAATCTTTTTGGGCAGCATAACAAAATACGGTGCTTTATTCTTTATGATAGTAGGCCATATATAGGGATTGATAGGTTCTCCACTGAGTCCTTGATTCAGTATAGTAGAGTGTCAAGGAAGTTTCTGTCCTTTTCTTTTTCTTTTTTAATTCTAGGAGGCAGTTTGTCTGATATCATTGAACTTGATGGTTTTAGCGCTTCTAATGCAGAGGCCAAGTGAGAACACAATCTTAGCGACAGCTTCTTCCTGTGATGAAGCTAAAAATGGCAATGAGCTAACATCCTTCGTGAGACCTATGGTTCCTGCAGCTGAAGTATCAGATTGTCATCATGACGAAGAAATCTCAAGAACCAAAGCATTGGACCATAGTTATGATGAAGCTGTCTTAGCAAGTCCTGCTCTGAATTCTGCTACCCAAGAATCTGAAAAAGTTTGCGAAGGAGAAAAATTAGCGAGCCACAATTTGAGTTCTGAGCGTGAATCAACCAATATAAGTGGCTGTGGATTAGCTAACAATAGTAATGTGAAGTCTGAAAGCATAAATTTTTATACACCAGCAAGTGCAGGAGAGGAGGATTCTCAAAATGGTGGCTCTGAAAATCTTAATTCTCGCTCATCCAGGCTTGAAGAGACAAACACAGAGCCATGTACAAGTCAACTTCAACATGGTATTGGAGAGTCAAGCTTTTCTGCTGCAGGTCCTCTATCAGGTCTGATAAGTTATTCAGGGCCAATTGCATATTCTGGCAGTCTCTCTCTTAGATCGGATAGCAGCACAACCAGCACTCGCTCTTTCGCTTTCCCAATGTAAAATAACTATCAAACTAATTATTTCCTGTTCTTTATCTGCATCTAACATATCAATATCTGTACACTCCATACTAATAATTTGATTTTACTTTATTGCTTCTACAGATTGCAATCTGAATGGAATAGCAGTCCCGTGAGAATGGCTAAAGCTGACCGGAGACGTTTCCAGAAGCAGAGGAGTTGGAAGCAGGGGCTTCTTTGCTGTAGATTCTGAATGCTCTGTTCTGTTAATAGCTTGAAGTCAAAAAAATATATACACATCATTAATTATTACAATTTTTATTAATGATTTAGAGTAGTACAAAATATACATATTTCTGGTTTCTCTTGCTTGGGATGTATGTGCAGTAGGTTACATTGGCCATGCTTTTAGGTTTGGTTTCTTGCATGCCAGTTGAGATATAAGCAAATATCTTTTAGTTTTGTTATTTTTTTTCTTTTTTTTTATCTAACCCATCCTACATTTGTTCTTTTCTTCTTCTTCTTCTTCTTTTTTTTTCCAATTCTTTATATTTGTTCATATTATGTGGAATTTCCTTTCTATTAATTCTGATTAAATTTCAATATGCAAAGGTTGTGTTTGTTATTTCAATATGCAAATATGCAAATATTCATGTTCGAGGTTAAGCATTCTTGTATTTAGCTTAATAATGAAATAATCCCAATCCTCCAATGTTCAGAAAAATAAAATAAGAATTTCATATTTGGATAAATGTATTTTGAACGTTGTTTCATGAGTTTTTTCTGGTAAGTAATTGGTATTTATTTAAAAACAATTAATTCATATTTATATTAAATCTCAATTATATTAATCCTATAAAAATAGTTACTTATAAAACCTTTTTTCAGAATTCGAATTATTATATGATTATTTTATTTACAATTATTTAAAAATAATGAATGAATGGTAAATAAATATTATTATAATTTAATTAATATTATAAAGAATAATATATCCACTTTAAAACATAAAAAAATACTCCAAAAGTATAAGATATGTTAATATATTCAAATAACTATACTTTAATAATTATTTTATATTTAATTAATAAAGTGTTAATCGAAGTGGTAAACGATTTTAATTACCGTAAAAGTGAGAATACAAATTTGATCTGCTCTACAGTCCGAGGAGATTAAATCTCTTGATTATATTAAAAAAAAAAATTATATTTTTAATGTTTTTGAAACTTTTTAATAATAACTAGTGTTATATATGGAATAACCTAATCCTAAAAAATTGAAGAAGGTCGGTCTCGTGCTCTACATTCACATTTATTGAAGCCAGAGATGGCTGGTGGTTGGCTCCTCCCTCCAATAGAATGGCTAGATTCCACATTCTTTGCATCACTTCTCTCTTTATTATTAATTTCTTTTCCAATCAAATCAATATTTTGGTTCCGTTTGTTATGCTTGTGGTTCAGATAATACAATGGGCATTTTCAAAAAAAAAAAAAAAAAAAAAAAGGAGATAATCCAATAGGGGCATCCCCAGCTTGCCAAGAATCAATAAGCATACACTTATATTTAATCTAATATAATTTATGATTACATTACCTTAATTAAACATTCTCCACCTAATATAAGGGGGTGAAAAATAAAATTACTATTGCATATATAAATATAAGCTAAACTTTTTTTTTAAAGAGAAATATAAGCTAAATCCATTGACAAGTAAAAATTTATAATTAAAAGATTGAGCGGATGAAAATTCGAATCTAAAAAGTCATAGCCTATCAATTTAAGACATCAACTTTAACTAAAAAGGAATATATATTGTCTAATTGGATGATTGAAAGGAAAGTGATAATGAGTTGGCTTGCTTCCGTTTAGCTTAGAAAAAATAAAATGTAGATAATCTAGATGATGAAATTGTCAAATATTTTCCTTTTCCATCAAGGCAAAGAATTAAAGATTGTGATGTTTATTGGTTTATTCTCTCATTAAAACACACATCTTTATAATAATAATAATAATAATAATAATAAAAGATACATAGATCTTATTTACAGGGTTTGATAGGGATGTGTGTAGTGTAGTGTGAGACATAGTTAGAAAACACAAATATTAGTGTGAAAAGCCTCCTAAAAAGGAAGAATATGTATAGGATTTCCATGTACTTGTTTTGGAATTCTTCTCTTTGTGCTTTGTGTTTGTTTGTTTGTTTGTGTATGCTCTCTCTCTCTCTCTCTCTCTCTCTATCTCTTTTGTATGTTTGTTATGTACTTACCTTCTTGGCCATAATATAAGTATCCATCACATGCTAAAGAAAATTGATCTCCCAATGCAAATTGATAATAATAGCAAGTCTTGTTAGAAAGAAAAATGGAGTTTCTAGTCATTTTCACTACCCTATCTTTCTGCCTCTCTATGCTTCTACCAACACCTTGTGTTGCTATGCACATTCATAATGAGCAAGGTGAGTAATTCATCTTTTTTTTTTTTCTTCTTAATTTTGCTATCTTATCATGCGTGCGCGTATAGGCATATTGTTCATATTTTTATATATTTATTAAATTTATCCATATCAATTATATGAACAGGCAATGTTGATGAAATTCAGTTCCCCCTCTCTATACTTCCGAGAAAGCTTAGATTACTCTTTAATGAGAAAGTATTTGTAAGTGATTCCTGCATAGAACTGTATACATATATATATAAGTAACCTTAAATGTATTTAAATTAACTTTTCACTAATTTTCATTCTTAATAGGTTCATGGTCGTGAAGGTCATCACCGTCAAAGTTTTACTTCAAACAATAATCAAAAAGAAGATGCATCATTTTCAGGTATTTATATAAATTTAACCGAACTTAATCAAAACTCATAAATTGAGTCGATACAATGTTGAACCCAACATTTTTTTTTTTTTTTAAAAGAAAACTCAAGCTAAAACAACACATTGTTGTCTTTCCCATATATAGGATGATTATATTCTTAATATTTATAATTTCCTTTATTAATAATAGATGTTATATATATATATATATATACACACTATCTAATTCTGTTGAAAATTTTAGCTATGGTAGTTAACTTCCCACATATATTGTGAGCTATACAACAAAAGTACCTCCCTCTTGACTCATCAATTTATGAAAACTCTCGTGGTCGAAAGAACTAAAACTTGAAATCTCTCATTTCCTATATTAGTGAAAAGACCAATAAGACCATATCTAATTGACAATAAAATTTATTCTTTCCTTTTTTTTTTTCTTTCTCTTTATTGATTTATTAATGATAATGTAATATTTAACTTTGTTCAGGAAAAGCACACAACAAGGAACAAAATCTAATAATACATGGAAATAGAGGGACCAGGCAGGAATGGATGGAGGAGTTAGGACCCGACACATCCCAATATTTTACAATGGATTATTCCCATGTTAAAAGAAGAATTCCTATACATAACAAAGGCTTGCCGGTTGGTCCATGAAACATGGATTAATGGCTGCAAGACAAAAATCTAAATCCATCTTAACTAGTACAGCACCAACAGTTTTGCCCTGAAACTAAGTACTCATGTTTTTTGTAATTAGGGATATAATTAAAGGAGTGTATGTTTTTGTTTTCTTATTATTATGATAATGTCTCTTATGGCAGACATTAGGGAGCAAAACCCTAAAATTTTGTTAACTAATTAGTAGAATTATCACTATTATAATCCTATTATTTGTAAGTGTGATGAAAGTCTAATTAATTATCATTATATAAATCTTAATGTTAACTTTTTATTGTTCTATGAACCCTTTTTTAATAATTACTAGTCAAATTTGTGGTTCCAAAGTTCAAACTCCAACATTTAGTATGGACTAATTACTTGATTAATATAATTATACTAAATTAATTAAAATCTATATAATATATTATTATGTGTTAGAGATTATATATTTTATTATATACTATAATATATTAATCCTTCTCTTGGATTTATGGACCTTTTTCCTAAGTAGTCAAATTTGGGTTTCAAAGTTCGAACTCCAACATCTAGTAACATGATCTCAATTTTTCTTTCTGGTAGTTTATAATTTTTTTTAAAGGAAATCCGTGGTATTGGAAATATCTTCAATAATCATACATCTAATTTACCGTATTATCCAGGGAAGGAAGTCAGTTATAAGAAGGGGGAATCCAATCACACAGTGGGCCTAAAATCCATTAAAACATTCATTGGGCCGAGTGCTTTGATTTAGGCCTGCGTTAAGTGATTACTTCTAAATCCTTAATTTACAACAAGTTAAATTTATATACCAAAAATTTATCACCAATTTAATATTAAATATATTAAATTATTTTATCCGAATGAGTAAAAAACTGGCTCCATTTAAATTTTGAACTTTATGAATTTTAAAAATAAAAATTTTGATTTACCTTATAATGTTTCATAATCTTTTTTTTTTTCAAATTATAAACACTAATATAACCTTCTAAAAAAAATTAATATAAATACTATACTACTGAGTAATATAAATATAAAAAAATATATTAAAAGCTGTTGCCAAAAGGCTTTAAAATAAAAACTTATAAAAAATATTGAATTATATTTAATAAAACATCTAATTTTGCTCGACATTATCTTAATTTAATAAAATACTATCCACCTTATCCATCACTTCAAAACTCACCGACAGGAAACGTCGTCGTATATTCTTCCAATGAATAAAACTTTATTCTCTTTGCAAGAAGTTAAAACGAAGAACGTAATGAGACGAAGAAAGTCCCGCAAGTAAATAAGCATTACAACTTAAAACAAAGAACGTGAAAATGGAAGACATATGGAAGAGGGCAAAGCTCTTCGCAGAAGAAACGGCCAAAAAATCACAAACCCTAACTTCATCCAACAAAATTGCTGATCTAGTCGCCGAGACCGCTAAGAAATCCAAAGAGCTCGCATTGGAAGCGTCCAAGAAAGCCGATGAGCTGAAAACCGCCGCTCTTAAGCAAGCCGATCAGATCCAAATCAAGTCTATTTCAGATATCATTCCTCCTCAACTCTCCTCTCTCTCGATTGTGAATTCTTCTTCCTCTTCTTCGGGATCGGCGGATTCGGATACTGAGGAGCTTCGCAAGTTTGGCGTCACTGATGATTTGAGAGATTTTGTTAAGGGACTGACTTCCAGTACTTTCCAGAACTTTCCAATTCAAGGTACCACTGCTTGGATTGATACTGGGAATTTCATTTTTTATGTTTGTTTTGTTCTATAGAATTTTGATGATGGTGATGAATGTTGTAGATGAAGCTGAGGTGTCTGATGTGCCGACTACTGCATCAAATGTACGGAAAGATCTTAATGAGTGGCAGGAGAGACATGCCACACTCGTGCTCACTAACGTTAAGGTAATATTTCGCTTAAATTTTGTATTTTTCTAATATATTCTTGCATTTTATGTTTTAGAGTATAATTGTGCAATTCAATATTGTATTGCATTTCTAAGTTAAATATTTTATCAGAAAAATTGAAGTATATCGTCGTTTGGGTCAACATATTGAATCTTTAGACACAATGCTGCAATAGTTATTGGGTTTTTGATTGAGCTATGTATAGAAGCTGCATAATGCTGCAGCTACCTTTCTCCTTGAAACTCATTTTGCCAAAGTTTGTGTAAAATTGTTGAATATATTTGCTTTTAGTTTTGGATTTATTTAATTTAGATCACTTCAAAACTTGGGATTTGTTTCGGTTTCTGTGGAGATGCCTTAGAAAGTGACGTGAAAACAAGGGGAAAAAAATCATGAACTTGGTGACATGCTTAGGATAGTGTAAGTTATGTCAAAAGACTTGAAGTATTATTCTTGTGGTGTAGCCATCATAGTTTATGAATCTTGATAGTACTTTCAGTTTTCATGTGTAACTCTGGGCTATATGTCATATGATGCTACTTCATCATTTGCTGCTTTCATTGTCACAGTTTCTCATTGTTGCATGTGGATTCTAATTTCTGAAATGTTTTTATGCTTTCACATTAGGATTTCTTGCTTGTGTGTGGAATTTATACTTGTATGGCTTAATTTTTGTTTTATCATTTCATGTTTTGGATTGTTCTCCCTAATCATATTTTTTATGATTATTATTATGATGCAGCAAATCTCGAAGTTAAGATATGAATTATGTCCACGAGTGATGAAAGAAAGGAGATTCTGGAGGATTTATTTCACGCTTGTGAGCACTCATGTTGCGCCGTAAGTGTCATACTTGTGTTGAGCACTGTTCTGCTTTTAAGTTAGTCAAATATGTAAAAGATATCGACTTTGGACGCATTATTGTCGGAGCCTATATATATATATGACAGTTAGGTTGGCTTTAGTGTCAATAAGCTGCTTATTTTTTTATGCTTTAGATGGAAATAGAAATTTTATACACAAAAACAGCAGAAGATGGATGTTGTAATGGTTAAGTGTGTTGGCATACTGCACTTTGTGGATACAAGTTATTCTGTCTCTAAAGAGGAGTGCTTCTTATTACAGTCTTATACACATACTCTCTCTCTCTCTCTCTCTCTCTCTCTCTCGATTGTCAACAAACCTCAGGTATGAGAAGCAGTACATGGAGGAGATTAAGCGCAAAGCAGAAGAGCAGATAAAAGATGACAAATTGAAACAAAGTGCAACATCTGGGGATAATTCTACATCTGAGGTGATAGAAAAGAACCTGAAAAGCAGGACATCAACTGCATCATCAGCTGAGCAGGACTTGGACTCTTTTCTTTTGGGAGATCTTGAAGACAGTGATGGAGGTCCAGGTATATTCTTTGAAAATGTTGTGGGTATATAAATACCAGTTGAATGCAATGCCAAATACTAGTGATATATTTCCTTATCCCCCAATGAACTGAGCATATTTCCTGCCACCGTCCATGTTGCATCATGCTGCTTATATTCTGCAAAATAAATGGAAGTTCAAATGTTTTTTCTTTTTTGTCAGATGATGCGGATGGCGATGGTAGCTTTGATGATGATTTTGACAAAATTGGCAATTCGGTAAGTTAATCTTGTCCATTGATTTCTGTTTGATACTCCTCATTTCACTAAATTATCTAGCAACAATTTTTTTTACTCAGTGAGGCCACTTTGCAAGTTATGCTGAGGTTTTGCCTCGATGGTTGTTTTAAGAAAAGGATATGCTAGTCTGCAACATTTGATTCAAATTTTATAATAATATTTCCAGTTAGTGATTTATTTGAAATTTTGTGGTCATACTCAGGATATTGAAGATGAGAAAAATCTGAAGAAAGCAACTGCTGCTACTAGTTAGATTCATAAGAGATTATCAAGTGAAGATAAGAAACTAGCTTTTGAAAAGGATGGGGAAGGGAACTATGAAAGAGAAGGCAAGCAATGCTCTACCTTCAAAATTTTATAAATGGTGGTTCATGAAACCACTAGTTTGGTACCCTGCAGCAAATATTGGTTATGGTAGAGATATATGTTGCACAGTTTGTATTAGATGTTATTTGCTTTGTTTCATTACTATAAAATGTTCTGGTACTGATAGGATCGAAGTTCGTTTCTGTTTATTTAGAGGTTGAAACCTTTGATTGATGCTGTGTACAGATTTCTTGATTCAGCTATTCAAAATTTTCAGTTTAATATTCTAAGAATATGAAAGCCTCAAATTGACTATCTATCTAAGTGGAAGATGATTGTAGGCAAGTTAGGCTTTGGTTGTTTTCGTAAAATAATTCAACGGAAAATATTTTTCACAATTTTCCATTGTTTGGGGGCATTTAGAAAAATAAGTCAACGGAAAATATTTTTCTGGTTAAAGGAAAATTAAGTTATTTTCAAGGAAAATGACTTTCCATTTTGAAGAGTGTAAAACATTTTCATATTTTGATAAATTTATTATAACCTTATAATTTCATATTTTGTTAATTTATTAATCATGGTGGTCATTAGCGACTTTCATAATTCACTTTTTTTTTTATTATTTTCATATTTAACAATAGAATTTTTAAAATATAAAATTTATATTATTAATATTTTATTTTATAATCTTACGAGTTAATAATTTTAATATTTTTAATTAATTATCAAATTACAATCAAACAATAAAAAATAAATTATTTTTTAAATGTAAGTTATTTTTCGGAAACAGGCCTTGAGAAATGAATCTTGGTATAGCTGTTGCTGACGGATAGCCGCTGTTGAGCGCAGTGCGTCTTCATTAGTTATATGATTACATCTGCAAACATGGATTCTTTGTTGCTATGTTTTGAATAGAAAACCTGTTGAGATGACCTAAATACATCCATAATACAAAATTATAATTATTAATACTAATAATATCAGCTGCTGCTAAGCTCCTCATATGGTCAACCAAAAATTCCTCACACTTGTGGAGAAAATAAAATTTAAAATTTTTTTAAAATAATAATAAAAGACAACTTAAAAAGACTCAAAAAAGTCGATCTATTCGAAGCAATACAAATTGAGCACAAAAAGTTATAGGTAGCAGCATCCACGACCTGTCGTTGGATGGCCGCATGATAATGCCAATGTTCCTCACAGAATCTAGTTG
Source organism: Jatropha curcas (assembly GCF_041381405.1). NCBI lineage: Eukaryota > Viridiplantae > Streptophyta > Magnoliopsida > Malpighiales > Euphorbiaceae > Jatropha > Jatropha curcas. The sequence continues at coordinate 7,319,782 of NC_143160.1, forward strand.
CCCAATTACGTTTACGTTAGTGCAGTCTTTTTAATTTGTTCCTCTACTCCACGACTAGTCGTTGGACGACCGGGTGACTTATAGTTATAGGCTTATAGCTCGCAAAACCCGGTTCGCACCTTTCGAATGCAATGCAAGAGTTTGTTTTGTTTTTTTGAACGATCTTGACACTACAAAATATAAAAGAAACTGAGTTGTGCTCGCTGTTCGTCGATGGATGACAGTCTCCTAATTCCATGGCGCTTTCCACTGTATTAACCTCCAAACCCTCATTCAAAACCTCCATTGTTTCCCTCGCTTTTCACATAATTCCCATTATACCTTCTTCTTCTTTCTCTTCTAGCTGTAAACGATGCCGAGCCACCCCTTTCTTCTCTCTATCTTCAGAAACTCCTCCATTGGCAAAGAAAGTCCCTTTTTCAGTCTCTGCTCATGGAAAAACGTGGCAGGACCCGTACCATTGGATGCGAAACACCAGTGACCCTGATTTTGTTAACTATCTCAACCAAGAAAACTCTTATGCTCAAGCTTTCATGGCCGACACTCAAAATCTGCAACAAACACTGGTTAACGAGATGAGAAGTAGATTGCCCACTAAAATTTCCACTCCTCCTGAGCGTTGGGGTCCCTGGTTTGTCCATTTTGCAACAATCCTTTTCTTGGTTTGGTTAAAGTCTGCACCTTTATTTGTTGGATTTGCCATTTGTTAATTTATCAGTCTTGATAGTTTGAATTGAAACTGATATAGTATTGTGCATAGTGATGTAGTTTCGTTAGTGAACATGGGAATCAAGTGTCGGGCTGTAAATTTATTTGCTTTTGATTTTGATCGAGTGGAAACCGTGATTAGAATTAGTGAGTGAGATTCTATTTACTCTTAAGCAGGTTATACTACCAGTATATTCCTGAAGGGAAAGAATACCCAGTTCTATGCAGGAAATTAGAGAACGGGGAAATTGGTTGGGTAAAGACAATTCTCAGTTATGCAAGTGGACAGTTTGGAATGGAGCAAATTTTGCTTGATTGGAACCAAATTGCAGAACAATTTGGTAAGCTTCTTTCTTATCCCTTCATATTCATTTTAGATGGTTTTTCTTGTCTTTTTGCTTTTTTAAGTTTCCTTTTACCAAGTTCTTCCTTCCTTGGGCAATACTTGGTGGTCCTGGTTGTTTTGCCATTGTTATATTACTTTTTTTTTTTTGGGATACGCTTAGAAAATGTCATTAGAATAATTAGAACATTGAGATAGAAAGGGTTCTAAATACTAGGAACTGAAGGTTCAAACAACCAAAACTGAGTGTAAAAGTTGTGGGCCCAAAGCGAAAAAGACAAAACTTGATTTGGATTAGCAAAAGCATACCAGACTGCACAACAACAACAACATCTAAACCATCAACCAAGAAAACACACCAACTCAGGATGTGGCTAGAGAATGGCAGCAAACAAAACAAAGGCGCAGCAGCTATAAATGAAAATACTGGCAGCACAAGACAATCTAGACGAGGAACAACAGAGCCAAGTCCTCTTTGATGATACAAACATAGAAGACCTCTTGACAAAACAGAAAATCCATGATTTTGATCATCCTTCCTAATGACATTCAAGTGAAATATCTATATCACCAGTGAAAGATACATATTAGAGTTAAACACACATTTCCCTTCTTTTTTTTCTTTTTTTTTTTTAAACTTTTTGATGAATTGAATGTTTCACATTGCATTAGATTAATTTTTGCACAAAGGAGCTAGTATTATTAACTTTGTCACTGATTATTGCATGTATACGTAAAAAATTGCAGGTTATGTGCATGTGGGTACATGCCGAGTTTCACCAGACCACAACTTTCTTGCATACACACTTGATATTACTGGGAATGAACAGTTCATGCTTCAAATTAAAGACCTCAGAAATGGATTTATAGTTCCAAAATCAGAGATTAATGGGGTTGTTAGTTTGGCTTGGGCTCAAGATGGAAGGACTTTGTTCTATACTATGGCGGATGAGAATCAAAGACCTTACAGGTAAATTCTTTAGCTAATTTATTGAGCCTTTTCCTTGTGGATCAGAACATTATCTCACCTATCTCATGTTTGATAGGGTTCTCTGCACAAACCTAGGAACTGATAATATAGATGATGTCACAGTATTTACAGAAAGTGATTTGAGCTTTTGTGTGGATATAACAAGCACAAAAGATGGCAAGTTCATAACTGTTAACTCAAACTCAAGAACGTCATCCGAGGAAGGAATTTACTTATTTCAATTTAGACTTTTTTCAATAGTATGTCTTGATCCCATTATTTCATCCTTTGGTGAGGTTTGTCTCCTATTGTTTCTTCACAGGTTTATGTGATAGATGCAATCAATCCACTTGAAGGTTTGCAAAGAGTACACAAGCGTGTTTCTGGTGTACAGTATTTTTTGGAACATCACTCTGGTTTGTTTTATGTTCTCACAAATGCTCCTTTAAGTGGATGGTCAGGTGGAAATTATTACTTGGCTACATGCCAAATTGAACATATACAGTCATCCAAATGGCAGGTCTGGTGCTTCAATAATATCCACTGTCGACTAGATCCATTTTTATCATCATTTTTTGTTTCCTTATCTTTCACATTGTTTTGTTCTCTTGCAGAATATCATACTTCCAAGTGAAGATATGAACTTTCAGGATATGGACATTTTTAGTGGCCATTTGGTGCTTTTTCTCCAGAAGAAAGGTTTCCCCATGCTATGTTCCATCAATTTGCCTGTCAAGATTGATTGTGAGGTATTGAAGTTTCAGCTCTATCAAATTCAATTTTTAAAAGTAGAATTCTCAGATACTACAAAATTGTTACCAGTGTTTCCTTTAATTTTGCATTTAGCATCTCATGATTTAAAAGATTATTTTATTTAATCTCCCCCATTGTATGATAAAATAAAAATGATAATTTTCACATAAATGATGAGATATTTAATCAACAAGTATTTTATCAATGTCCTGTTTTTTTTTTTTTTTTCAGTGGATGTGTCACAGTTAATTTCTCCTTTTTTTTTTTTATTTATCACAATTTATTGTGCTTAGGCACATATAGCAGTATACCTTTTAGTAAAATAAGAGGTAATAAGGCAAAAGGGTGTCGAGATGTTGTTATGCCAAATCAGAAATATTAAGATTAATATTTCAGTGGAGGAGTTAACATGTCTGAGAATGATCTTTTCAACAGTTTTGCTGCTGTTCCATAGGAAATAATCAAAGTTGTGCAAATAGAATTCGTATCTTATGGTATCCTACATATGCTTGCTCCTTTTGGCTTGTTCAAATGACATAAATTCTAAACACACTCTTCCCAGAAAAGAGCTTATGCTACTTTTTAGCTTTTACATTAGAAAATGCAGCCGTTAATTTTTCGTTTGTCCTGAGTTGTTTTGCAGAGGAAAATGGAGGTTGATGATCTTGATCCATGGTTTTTCCCTCTGCCTTCAAATATATGCAGCATTGTTCCGGGATCGAACCATGACTTCAGTAACCCAATGTACCGTGTGGTTTTGTCATCTCCAGTGGTATAACTTCCACTAGCATCAGTATCAGTTTATATTGTGATGCTTTTCAGATATCACCTCTTCCTCTTCCTTCCCCTCCCTCTCTCTCTCTCTCTCTCTCTCTCTCTCTCTCTCATTAATATGCATTTTATGTTTTGTTGAATATTCATCCAAAAACTAGTGGAAACTCCTCACCTATGCCATTTAAGGCCTTTAGTTAACATGCATTCCAGAAAAAATTTCCATGTTGTTTTTACTTGGAAATTGTGTCTGGACTGTTAACTAATAGCATATGCTTTTGTTTTTACTTATTTGTATAAGATATCGTTCCTCCTGTGAATGCAGAAAGAAAATTTTCTTCTTTTCTTAATAAAAAATTGTATTCAGGTTCTGTTATTTTTGTTTTTCTAGACTATTTTGTATACATGCGCTGTATTTACATAGCCAGCATTATTTGTCTGTTTGCTTTTCAAACTAATTTTGTATCAACTTTATTTGAATGGAGGAATGAAGATAAATCTTTTAGTCTTTTGCAATCAATAGCTACTGTGAAATGAAGGGATAATGAAAAATAAAGAAGATTGCAAATAAGAAACTGACATGGAGATGCAAATTTTTAATTATATCCCATTTCAGCAACAAAAGTATTGCCACATTCTAAATAGACTTCAAACCCTAGTTGCAGAAGCCAAAAAGACTAAAATACCTTATCTTGCTTGCAGCAGTAGCATTACCAAACACTTATAGTCACCTGGAAATCTACTGCAACCTGTATGCTAAGTTATTAACTGAAAAAAAATGCAGGCCAGAGTGATTTAAAGAAAGAGAGAAAGAGCCTTCTACTATCCCAGTCATTCATTCATTTCCGCAGTCACTTCATCCCTCCCCAGAGGAAAGCAGAAGCTCCAGGATGAGTATGTCCTGGATTCCCGGATTCATTCTCGTCCTGATCCACCATGGAATTTTCGGAATCTACAAAAACATTCTAGGAGAGGGCTCGTAATGATCTTCTCAAACTCAAAGATCAAAAGGTGCTGAAGTGGCAGGGTAGGACAAGAACTGTGGATTTTCATAGTAGACTTGAACAGCCTAATAACTACCAAGGTTTTTCTTTGTAAATCAGAAAGGCCTATTGATGATGTAAAATCAATTAGTATAGGCTTGGATTTCCAAAGGGGATAAGTCTTCTCTAACTATAATATGGCTGCTACATCACTCTAATAAACCTGGCAGGTTCTCAAGTTGTGTGGGAAATGCCCAAGCAATGCATTAAACTTCCTTTAATCTGAACAGAGCAAATATTGGATACAAAGGATTCATATAGCCTATCCCAATCAGTTAGTGACTAAGGCTTAGTTGTTTTTGTTGTTGTGATGCTTCAAACTTCCTTTAGTGAGATGGAATAGAATTCCCCCCTTTCTCTTATTTGTGTTGCCTAAGCAACGCTTAGTTTCAAATAATTTATTAGATGTCAATTGCTTTGTGGAAATTTCATTATATAGTTTGTATTAAGTTTCTCAGCATACAATTTTCACCTGCTATAACTAAGACACTGCAATCATATGTGGTGAACCTATCTAATTCTGTTCCCTTTGAATGTGCAGATGCCTGATCTGATTGTCGACTATGACATGTCAAAACGGACATTCTCGATTGTGCTGCAAGAGGAAGTAAGAGGAATATCTGATGATCATGGAAACTGCTTACCGATCCATAAGCTACATACTCCTGAATGTCCTGGTACACAAAATTGTATGGAAAAAAATGACCAGAATATTGAATTAATGAGATGGAAAGATTTTTCTGATGCATACTTCTGTGAAAGAAGGGAAGTCATTTCCCATGATGGTGTCAGGGTTCCCCTGACCATCTTGTACTCTCAAAAAGCCTGGCAGAAGAGTCTCTCTCCTGGACTTTTACAAGGATATGGAGCATACGGGGAAGTTCTGGATAAAAGCTGGTGTCCAGATCGTCTGAGTTTGCTTGATCGTGGTTGGGTGATGGCCTTTGCTGATGTGAGGTTTGTTCCATGATTCCATTCTTTCTTATGGAGTTCTGGAACACGGTGCTTTTCTCAAAGTGGAAATCAATAATAGTTTTTGCATAGTCCTTTTTCTGTTTTGAAATAATCAGGGATTATCTTAAATTAGTGTTAAGTGTGAACTTTGATGTGTTCCAGTGGTGTTCGCTTGATAGTCTTTGTTCTAGGAGCTTGTTATTTTCATAACCTAGTTGAGTTTGTATCTTTACCATTCAATTGAGTTTGATTCTATAAGAGTCATCTGATGGCTATCTCATACTGTTAAAATAAAATTAATGTTGCAGCTTTTTTTTTTTTTTTTTCTTTTGCACATTCTAAAATTTGTCATCTTTTGCCTGGGCAGGGGTGGCAGTGGTGAGCATTCTTCATGGCATAAGTCTGGCAGTGGGTTGAACAAACTTAATTCCATCTATGATTTTATTTCGTGTGGAAATTACCTCATTAATGAGGGCTATGTTCACAGAGATCGGCTAGGTGCTATTGGATTTAGTGCTGGGGGTCTTCTTGTTGGGTCAGCTATCAATATGAACCCAAAACTATTTCGCGCAGCCATCTTGAAGGTTAGCCATCAAGAAATATATTCTCTGATGAAGAAATGAGGTTTAGCTTAGTAATTTTTTTTATGCTTTACTGATGGCTTCATATTTTCTCTAATATCATTGGAGAGAGAGAGAGAGAGAGAGAGAGAGAGAAACAGAGCATGGCTTGAAATTTTGTATATATTACTTCTAAATTGGCACTGATGATTGTTAAAATTTATATCAGGTCCCATTTCTTGACATATGCAACACATTGTTGGATCCAAGTTTGCCTCTCACCACATTGGACTATGAAGAATTTGGGAATCCTCAGATACAGTCCCAGTTTGAATACATTCTAAGTTATTCTCCTTATGAAAACATTCCTTACAACGGTTGCCTACCATCAATGCTTGTCACAGCCTCATTACTTGATTCAAGGCAAATTCACATCTTCTGCTGTCCAAAATCACTGATTATCTGCAAGCATCGTTCCATGTTTTGTCTTGTATCCATTAACTTAATACTTTTGGCTTTTAATGCTCATTCTCAGGGTTGGAGTTTGGGAAGCTGCAAAATGGGTGGCCAAACTACGAGATATTACATGTTGTAATTGTTCTAGCTCAGTCATTCTAAAGACAAATATGGCTGGAGGACATTTTGGCGAAGGTGGTTACTACAGTCAATGTGAAGAAACAGCATATGATTATGCCTTTCTGATGAAAATTATAGGCAACTTGGATGACAAAAAGTCAGCTGGTTGCTTCTTGGCCACGCCCCCCTGCTTATAGACACGAGATACTTGATCTAAATTCTCAAATAGGAAATTGCATACCATTAGCCGATATACGTATAGGAACATGAGTACATGATATTGAATGTCACCCAGGCGAAGTGTTACAGTGCTGTCATTATCCCCTACCTATGCTTTTTTTTTTTTTTTAGGTAGCTTGTAGGTTAATTTTGTTGGTTTCCTATTTCTTTTGTGTTTTCTTTCAGTTTCTCTTTGGCCAAACTATAAGTTAGGTCTACAATTTCCAACAAATTTCTTTCAATTTGTATTTCTTTGGACATCACCATAATAGTTCAACCCTTTGTGCTCATTATTAATTGAAGCCAATTATCATTATGTTATGCATTATCAGCTTATATTCTACTTAAATTAATAAAATAATCAATTAGTCATTCTCCTTTCTCAAAATTAAAAAAAGAAAAATTTCCATCTGTGTTCAAGTTCCTGTTCACCATAAACACAAAAGCAGCACATTACTGCATTTCACAAAATCTGAAGCTAGACTGGCCAACAATGGGCTGCCTGAAGAGCTTCAAAAGCTACGCCGTCTTGTAAACTATTAAGCCCAGAACTTTGATGGAAGACATGGCCAAGAAGATTAAGGAAACTTTACTGCCACAAGTAGAGCTTATGCCATTCCAAAACCATTCAAATCAGATGGCAGCATTGGTTTATTTTGTAGCAGTAGAAAGTGACACTTTTTATACCAACTTATGACCTAAGGAAGAAAATTATTTCTATGTCTACACAAATCCACAGGAATGTTTGCCACCTTTTGATGAATCATGAACATTTTTTGCGTACAGCACAAAGTAACCTGCAAATTTGGGATATTCCCCACAAATGCATGTGATAAGCATACATATTTTATTTGTTTATTGTTTCAAAAATGGAGAAGTTTATTGTTTGTTGATCAGACCAATATGGCGGAATTTTATAGAGAAAAATCCACATGCTATGTTAGATATTTCTATGATACATAGATAAACGCAATCAATATGCTACAAGGATAACCCCCCAAAATTCTCCATCCATTTATATATATATATATTAGATCAATATGTATAATACAAGGATGATACAGGCAATGGCATTTCCCCATCAGAGATCTGGAGGAAACCCCATAGAGAACACAACGTCTACGGCAAAAGCTCTAAACTTGAATCTCAAGGAATACTGTTAAGAGTTCAAGAAACCAAAACATAGATAGCATTTACACCAAAGTAAAGAAGAAAAAAGAAAAGGAAATAGCAGATGAAAGAAGAGAGAGAAACAGATTAAATAGGAAGACACAAAAATCCATACTACTATCATGTCTTCAGCCGCTTTTGAGCCTGATCAAAGTGCTCTCCACTGCTCATATCCCTAAGACGCATTGCTGCTTGATTGCTAGATCGGGGGTCCTGGAAAGCAAAAGTGAAATGTTCAACTTTATAATAGCTTTCTAATGACAACCTTTTTGGTTTACCATCTTATTTACCAGCTTTATACCTTAGCAGTTGATGTTCCAGATGTCAGCCCTCTATTTGCCCTCTTTCCAAGATCAATCTGTACGGAGATATTGGCTTGTGATAAATCAACACCAGCGCTGTGCAATGCTTGTGTAAGACTGTTGAACAACCTGCTTTTTACAAAATGTCATATTTGTTAGCATATAATTTAGCAGTCAAACATGAATGAAGGCTTCCAAAATAATTCGATCAATCAAGGCAAGGTTATGAGCTGACTTGTATTGCATAGTGTAATACAGCACAGATGCATGAACCCTTCAATAATTACAAACAGATGTCCTAAAACAGCATATAATTTCTAATTCTCAGTTTCATATGGCTTAAATACCAGTCTTAGGAAGTGAAAAATAAAACAGTTTATTGTGACCATAAAGTTCCTTTACACTAAAGACACTGCAGATAAGAATGAAGGTAAAGATACTTGATAGTGGAAATCCATCATAAAACAGAATTTATGGTCTGAACATTGCCTAATGACACGTAAAAGAAAAAGATTGCACCCACCCTTGAGAGTACACGCTTGAAATGCTGATAGTCCCCCCTTCAATCGGCACCTTCTCCTGCTGGTTAGGTGCATCACCAGACACAGGAAAGTCAGCCAAATGAACACCAGAGACTGATTGCTGAAGAGGATTTGCAACAACACCATCACTTTGAACAGGAGTAGGCATGGTCGTCTGCAAGGACATGGGCAGAGGCATAACCTTGTTTGCTAATTCAGGTTGCCGTTCCATTCCTTTGGAAGCAATATCCCTGCTAGTGTCTGGTTCTACTAGATTCTGTGTACTTGTAAGCATGCTAGGGCTGATGGCAATGTTATTTTCATCAAATTTTCCTGGAAATGTTAACCCTGGACCAGAACCATTTTTTACTGTTTGTGGGTGACCCATGAAACTTTGAACACGCCAGTGACTATTTCTCTGTTTGAAAAGGGAAACTAGTGAGTTAATTATGAAGTTTCTAAATAGAATTCAAGTACTTTGATCAAATACATTTCCAACTTCTCTTCACCACCACCAGCTTCAATTAAAAGGAATTAAGGAAATTCCCCACAAGTACAGAGAAAAACCAATGAACACAAAAACTAAAATGTAATCACTTTAAAGAAGATCCAAAGCAAGAGCCTACGGATGGCCTGAATACAGTGAAGCAAAAGCAAAGCCCATCACAAGCAATTGTGGTTAACTCAATCTGACATATCTGGAGATAAATGTCAGTAGGAGTCATGGGAATCATGGGTTGAACTGCTATGTCCTTCCCCAAAAGAAATAGGAGTGCAAGACATCAAAATGATAAGTTGAAATCTTGACACTAAATCCAAACTCCAAATTGCCAAGTTCCTTCAACATGGTTCTCTGAAGTGCCCAAGCATACTATACTTGTTCATCTATAATGTGATGCAGGAGCAATCCTAGTCCTAATTGGATTCCTAGCACAACTAGGATTTTATTTAATTTACTGTTTTATTTCAGATTTGCATTAGTTTTCCGTTTCCTTATTTGATTAGGATCTACTATTTTATCATTGAATAGGAGTAGATTTTTAATTCTTTCTTTAATTAGGATTCCTAGTCTAGTTAGGATTTATCACTATAAATAGACAGCACTAGTAATATTGTAACTCATCTTATTTTTCCTCATAATTTTAATTCAAAGGTTATAAACCTAATTACTGATTACTGTTCCACCTGTAATCAACCCTATTTTAGCCTACTCGTTGAAAACTGACAGCCCTACGTCTTCCCTTGCGTCATAATGGCTCTTGGGGTAATGTCAGTAGGCTTAACAAACACATACCATGTTAAAGGGGTTACCAACGGCATCAAACTTGCCCTTTCCAATTTCTTACAACAATTGCTATTCCAGTAAATTCATCAGAAGAATTTGCTCAACTGTTTGTGAGCCATAGTTTGCTGATGCACATATTCATAGGGCAAACCAAATACACAACAGAACACATAATTTTCCAATTGCTTGAATGTATTAATTGGCTTGTTTCAGTGGATTATGAAGGTTTCTATTATAATGCTTAATTGTCATCTAGATTATTTATTCCTTGAATTAGGACTTTAAAACTTCAAAGAACATAAAACCCATTCAGAAAAATCAAACTGCACTCGTTTATACTAAATCAAGCATCATAGTAACCAACATGTTCAGCATGTGAAAACCCTTCATAATTCCATCAACATTTGATAATTTCTTTCAATTCATAAACCAATTCTACCTCCAGGATGAAGCAGAATGTATAGAAGTGTAAACCCACGCATACAAATGAAACTTAATCCACACAAAATCAATTGGATGAGATTCATGAGGAGGCAACATCAATGATCAAGCATTAAAAAATTTACCCATGGCATTAACTTAGTCGGCTCAGAAGTCCAACCCTGGTACGAACCCTCATATTTTTGCACCTTTTCCTGTAAGTACTGCACATATTCAATCACCTACAGATGCAACAATAATATTTAGTCAACAAACTAAAACCACACAGTATAAAAACTGAATTTACATTTGGATGCTACAGCTGATTCCCACATTTATAACATACCTCCAATAGAAATGATGCTGTATCTCTCTTTTGATCACTATGAGGTATAAGATCTCTCAATATCTGAAATCTGAAAGAAATATATTATAATACATAAAGCTATACGATTTTATTATTCACAAAATTTACAAACAGTGGCTGATATTTCAACAGTTTCTAAATCTATCCTTGATCTCTTAAACTTAAAATGTGATAGAAATTGACTTGTAACTGTTGGTATATCCGTGCCCATGATAACGTACACGATTTAAATGTGAAAAGAAAAGGCACATAAGCACAGAGATTTCAACTTTAAAAAGTGTGAATGCAGAATTTTAAGCAATATTATAATTTCTCTTATGCAGGTGCACAGAAGTGTGTCCATATATACTGACCTACAGTAGAGACAGATGCTGATCAAATTATATAACAAAAGTAAATTAATGACTCATAAGAATTTGTCCAACATATGATGAGCATTGGAATTATAATGAACCTATTATTAGCTAATCAAGAACATTTTTTGTGTAAATATTGTGTTGCAGCAAAATTATGTTGAAAAACCATCAATAATGGGAAAAGAGAAAGATGCGAAAAATATCAAGATTAGGAAAAGAGAATAATTTTAGATGTCCATGCATTTTTTTTTCAATCCCAGAAAACCAGGCCCACTTATACTTGAAAATAAAAATGAAAGTGTTATGGGTCAATACAATTGAAGTTACTCAACTCAATTCCACTAATTCTTAATCCCAAATATTTGGGATGGTCTATGTATATTGGAAGTATAGTGCATCCATCTGAAACATGCAACCCATAACAGCACAACCAGGGAACACAATGCATTGACATAATGCCCCAAAATCCACAAATGATTAAACTATAATTAAGCAAAAGTGACAGTAATAGTTACTTATTTTCTGGCAGTAGTTTCTGGCTTCCTAACTGTCTAGTCTACGCCCTCTAACAAAGTCAAATTATATTGCAATGAGACCCATAAACTCAAACTGCAGCTGCAGTAACGATAGACACAGAATAATTCTTTACCGAAAGACATTGAAAATAAATGGCACAAACAGTAAAATGCTAAAATCTACATATTAATTTATTATAGCACCAAAATGACTGCCAACTTTGAAGATAGTAACAAACCTCTCATTGATCTTGCTCCTCCTCCGCTGCTCAGTAACTGAATGTTTTGATCTCATTGCATTAGCCTTATCACTATTCTTCCCATCTGGTCTCCAGATACAAATCTCACATCAAGAAAAATTCAATTAAACAGATAAAATTTTAAAAGAGAGAGAGAGAGAGAGAGAAAAGAATCAATACCCACCTGAAAAAAAAGACACTATTTCAACACTCCAAAACATAAAAGTTCCAAAATTTACCACATGCCAACAATTAAACAGCGAAAAGGTAATACCTCTACACTTTCAAGAAATGAGAAACTTAAAACCATGTTCAAAATTAGTAAAAGAAAACAAATTTCTATCAACCTTAAAGAAAATGAATCCAACAGAGCTGGATCTAATATAAATAAGCATACCTTTGTTACTGTTAGTATTATTGTTGTTGTTGTTATTAGCAAGAGTCGAAGAAGGTCCATCTTTTCTGGAACCAAATTCCTCCTCCTCATACTCATCTTCGTCCTGATTTTGATTTCCTTTTCCTCTCATTACTATGGTTCTATCTTGAAAGGAAAAAAAGTATCCCAAATTCAAATTCGCACAAGAAAATAAACTTTGCTTAATAACAGATTGACTAGAAAAAAAAAAAAAAAAAAAAAAAAGGAAAATAGTAGAGACAGAGAAAGACACCTTGAGTAATTCAGATTCTTGGAAGTTGGGTAGTGGCGGCGGAGGTCTCTTTCTCGTCTTTTGGTTTCTTGTTTTTCCGGTGAGCAACGCCGTGATTGGGCTGATACTCCGGCTGCTTCAATGGCTTTGTTTGTTCGTGAGTGAGGAACCAAGGCAGCTTTCTTTTTCCATTTTTTTTTTTTTTAGGAATTGGAGTAGAGGATCACATGTGGCTAAGCTCATGCTTTTTCCGTGAGCTTGACCCTTTTTTTACAATTTTTTTTCGAATTTTACTTTTTTTTATATAATAGCCTGTTTCTTTTTAATATCGAACAAAGAGAATATAAAAATTATTATATTTTTTTTATTTGAGATAAGACCCAAATTTTCAAATTAATTAATAATACTAATTAAAATAATTAATGTTACCTTTATTGAAATGCAAATTATTATTCACTCTATACCGTACATTAGTTAAGTTTATTGTCGAATAATATCGTGTCCTATAAAAACAAGATAACACTACTCTAAACACATTAAATTTTATAATTAAGAGTACTCAAACATTTTTTATTAACTTATAAAGTTAATAAAATTTTTTATGATCCACAAGATTTAAATATGACCTCACACTCTTTATATTTTTTATTAAAAAAATGAAAAGCCTATATTTTTATTTTACAAAAATACTATCTTAAAATAACTTTATAAATGTTATTTTGAGTTTTTTTTTTTTTACCTCCATGTATTTGTTTATGAATGAATTTTTAAAAGTAAAAATTATTTTAAATGCAAATCCTTTTATGGTGACATTGGAGAACTAATTGGATTATTTCTTGCTTTTAAAGCTATTTTCATTTCATTTGAGTTTTGCTTTTCAGAAAAAGTTAGATATAATCATTTCATAATTATGACATTTTACAATTTTTAAATAGAACTTTATCTTTAATAATTTGTACAAAATTTATTAATATATTGCATATAATATATTAATATATGTAAGAAAATAACATAATGAATATTTGGCGGTTTATAAGAAAATCTTAAAATGGGTAGGGAGTGGGGCCGTGGCGTTCACGTGACGCGTAGGAAACCAACTTGTAAGAACTGTGAGCCTGTGAAAGGCAGGTGACACTCTCACGTTCTTCACGTGCCCTTTGCTCCACTCATGGCCCAGTCCGTATATTTGGGCCCAGTCCAATTCTATCATTTTTTTTTTATTTGTTTCAAATTATAATCGTATTTTTCTTCTTTTTTTTTTTTTAAATAATATTCAACTTTCTCTTCCTCTCCCATTTAATATATATTTTTAGTATCACAATTTAAAAAAAAAAATTTGAAAGAAACAACTGAAACGTGGATCTTTAATATTCTTAGATTATAAAAAAAAATTATGCAAAAATTCATAATATTACTTACAATTTTATGTTTGAAAGTCAAACTAAAATTATTTTTATAAAGCGGAAGAAATATATTAAATTAAAATCAGAAAAACTCAAATCGATTAAAATTATATATGTTTCTTTCTGCAGTATTACAATAAAGATTCCAAAATATAAATTTATAATAAAAATATACATAATTACCTTTATTTCAAGCGTGTGAAAGTTTTAATTTTTTTTTTTTTATCGGCAAAATGATATTGCTGACTACGGAGTTCGAACCATACGTTTATGTGCAGAAGATCTTAAGTCTTCCCCCTTGACCTCTCGGGCAAACCAGCTTCTTTACTTTTATTAATGCACGTTTTTAAATATTTTTAATATAAGATAAAAGTTTTTAAAAATAATTAATGTTTTCTTAATTTTATAAAGCGACAGATAAATTGAAAAATAAAAAAATAAAAAAGAGTGAAAATTTTAACGTAACAAGGGAGTATATGGATTAAAAAGTAGATAAGGTCTAATATTCCAATCCAAAGGGTGGCATGGCATGGGATTTTGGACGATAATGATGAAGAATGCCAAGTGTTTAACATACTCAGAAGCAACAAAACCTCGTATTTATCAGTACACTCAACAGTCAGACATTTCATGCATGCTTACCTCCATCTCTCCGAGCATTCCAACATTGTGCGCTTCCCAAGTTTTGTTACTCCAGAAATAATTAAATTGGCTGAAAATCCTTCTACAATATGCCTCTTGCTCTTCTTCTACAACAACTATTTAGGTTTTGCACAGTTGTTATTTTTTTAACTTCTGTCCCTTTGATTTCTTTCACCTTCGTTTCTTTTCTTTTTGTTATAATCTTACCCTTTTTTTGTTTTTTTATATTGGTCTGGTTCATCTCTAAGATTTTTTCTCTTCAAATGGAGTTTATGGCATTTCTTGGCAAGATTGCGATTGAGAAAAGCTCAAAAGGTAGTAATAATGGAAGGATTGATGAGGGGATGAAGAATGAAAAGCAGCAGTTTGTTGATCTGGATACATGGCAGATTGTTGATTTGGATTCATGGGAGCTTCCATCTTTAAACAATGAAGAAGAAGAAGGAAAAATTAAGGCTGGAATAGAAAGTTTTGTAAGCCGCTATGAAGAGGCCTCAAGGCAATATTTGGTTCCAAAATCCATTTTAAGGGAAGAAAGCAAGCCGGTATTTAAACTTTAATGATTTTAAAAAAGTTCATACAATGATTGAGTCTCACAATGATCAATTCATTTCACTCCTTTTTCTAATTAATCTAGTTTTATTCTAAAAAAAACAGTGTAATTTTCATTATTATCATTATCATTTTCATTTTTGTGGGTTTATAAACATAAATTTTGCACTGCAGCACATTCCCAATTTTAGGTTTTAAACCCTTAGATATTATAGCTGGCGATTTTAGGTTTTAAACTCTTAAATATTATAGGTAAAATTGATATGGAAATATATATATAGTTCATTACTACTGTCTAGTAATTTCATTTTTAGATGTAACATAAGTACACGAAATATCATTACCAAATGGTATATATAAACATTACTGTTGGGATTTAATTATTTAATTAATTAGTTAATTATTTGTGGTTGTCTCTGCAGTTTCATGAAGTTTTGGCCTATTGGAGAAGTAAAGAGAAAGGGGAGATAGAAG
Source organism: Jatropha curcas (assembly GCF_041381405.1). Taxonomy (NCBI): domain Eukaryota; kingdom Viridiplantae; phylum Streptophyta; class Magnoliopsida; order Malpighiales; family Euphorbiaceae; genus Jatropha; species Jatropha curcas. The sequence continues at coordinate 7,335,572 of NC_143160.1, forward strand.
AGAAAGAAGAAGCTTTCGAGATGCATATAGACTTGTAATTTGGAAGAAGTAATTAAGGAACAATGCTAAATTTCTCCTTCTATTTGTTATGGATGTCCAATTAAATCATGACCAAATTAGGAAATGCTAATTTTAATTTGATTAATGCTTTTTTATTACACATTGTCAAATGGAAATTTGAAAAATAAAATGTGATATAATTGGTTTCATTGAAAAATCACATATTATGCAGTCGGAATTTTGTTACAATAATAAAAAATGAAAAATCACTCAAGAAAATTTTCAGTTTTTGCTCTCTTTTCTTTTGTTTAATTTATAGAAATGTCTTAGATGAAGTCCTTCCAATATATTAACAACTCTAAGAATTTGATGGAGCGGGATTTTTGCACCTTATTTGCCCTGCGATATTAAATTTTTATTCGTCTCATAATCCACTTTGGAAGATTATATATGTGCTTCCTCACTATTTCTCCAGCATCAAGACATGACAAGTCACCGATTAGATTCAGATCGCGTTTTATTGAAAAAAATAAAGAAAAATAGCACATATAGGCTTAGTTTAAGAAAAAAAAATTAAATAAAGGGTTATATGCCAGATCGAGTTTCATTTTTAAGACCCATATTCGCCTCATATTTAAATGAATCGGGTATTACCTATTCTATTCCAATCGAAGCATGGAATGTGGCTGTCAAAAATGTCATCTTTAGTTAACATTTTAATTTGGAAAAAAAAATTCATTTTGACTCCTAAATAATTTAGAAAATGCCCAAAATAAGCTTTTTAAATAAATTCTACACCTTAAGGTTTTGTTTGATAACAGCCTTTTAAGTAAGTTTTAGCGTTGGTCAAAATGCTAAAATTATTTGATAATATAGTATTTAGATTAGTTTTTAGAAATCAGGGTAACGTTTTGTGAAAAATTAATTCATGTAACGTTTAGAGTTTCATACAAAAAAAACAACTCAAATAATTAACAACTAAATCCTACTAAAACAGTTAATAGCTTCTAAAACAATTAATTTTACCCAACATGATTCTTAATTTTTGCCGGGCAATGAAAATGGGATGTGGTCAATATATATTTTTTAAAATTGTTGTGCCTATTTTATACTCTTGTAATAATGAATTAATGAAGTAGAAGTAAATATACTCCTTGAAATATAATGGCAAAATAAGCCTTCTTCTTTCTAATTTTTTCCTTAATAATTACTCAAGAAAAGAATCTCCTAAATTCTAATCCTATTTCCTAGATTTTATCGTAATTTGCTTTGTGGTCTTAGAGAATACGCTTTTATTAGTTCGTAGTATACACTGCCACTTCTATAGAAAGGACGGCTCCTTCACTTATCTCTAGTAGAAGACGAAGAATTCCCATCTTCTTCTGCCAATCTTACGTCGTCGACGACGAGAACCATCAGTTGTAGAAACAACTGGGATGTGAATGTTGGCTAAGACGAAAGCTGATGCAAACGCAGAAACTGGCCGTTCGATTGTTGTTTGAAAGAGCGGCTCTGCCTCTGCTGCGATTTGAAACGAATGCTTCGTTATTTTTTGCCAAGTAAGTACACTTGTATATTGAAATTGAAACAACTTATTTTCTTAATTTGATTATCTTATTTATAATTTTTGTTGAATTTATTATATTTGGTCGCTGAAATTTCAGGAATCTATCAAATCTAATGGCATCTACTGAACCCGTCACTCAAAAGGTAACATCTTTAGATCTTTTTGTTCTAATAAATTTCCGTGTTGCATAAATATATCAGTTAAGCTGATAAAAAATACGAAAATTTCTCTTTCTTTTTATCTTTACATGTTTTCAAATGAAGATTTGTTCTATTATTTTCTTGATACAGTAACTTGGTTCATTTAATTATCTGAGGTATTCCACTTTTCCATTTAATTTCCCAGTCATGATATGTTTAGTTTTGATTGCTAGGACGCAAAAGAAAATACTTCACATGAAGAAACAGTGATCTTTGTTTTAGGTGAGCTGAGCACATTCTCATATCTACTGTTGCTTGTGTATATAGCTGCCGTAAAGGCTAATGCTTTTTCCGTTGTTCAAGTATTTTGCTGTATATTCTGCTCAAGGTAGTATATCATTCGATCTTATAGGTTGTAGCTCCAGTTTTTTTGTTTTCTTGGATATGAGCTATGTGCTTAACCTGCAGTTAGAGGAAAAATTAAGAGAATTAAGTTTTTCCTTAGTCAATAAATATACTTAATGTTTTGTGTTTTGCATACTAAATGCTTTTAGTACAGTAATTTTATGATTTTAAGATGTAAATGCATGCGTTGAATTGCATTGGCATTACTTTCTTTATGATATGACTTGTAATTTTATAAATACCTTATCATAATGTTAATGAAACAGGCAAAGAGTTGGGTTCAAAGTTCTATTCTAAAAGATTTCTTCCTTCCTTGTTCTCTGTTTCCTTGGCTTTTTATCTGTTTAACTTGGGTATCAAAGCAATCTATATGTTATGGTATTTCTTCTTTCTAACAAATAAGAATATAATAAAAAAAAAAACAATATATGATATGAAGAATCAAAATGAGACTAAGGAAACTGGCGTGCTTTAATACAGAACTCTGTTCTTATATCTGATGGATTTGCTTATTCACTATTGTCCCTTTTATTGTGTGGGGCTGTGTTTTTGCACAAGCACAAATGTGGAATTAATGTGTAGCAGATTATTGCTTCTATAGCACATGATTTCACGATACTTTCTTTTATGAATCATTTTGTCACTGCCACTTGTTTTAATTCCACATTCCTGATTGTTACTGTGACAGGTGGTCCGGGAAGTGGAAAGGGTACCCAATGTCCCAAAATTGTTGAACACTTTGGGTTTACACATCTTTGCGCTGGAGAACTTCTGCAAGCAGAAGTTGAGTCTGGATCTGAAAATGGGTAGGTATTTTAAACTTTTTTTAACTTTATCACATTTGTTTTCAAGTAGCTAGCCCTGTACTTTACTGTCATCATTATTGTTTTTAATGTTCGTGTTATAATTACTTTGTTGGGCATAAAATATTGGTACTTTATATTTTACCGTATTGACAGTCTTAAAAAGTTTTACTTTTATTACCCTTATTGCCGCAGAGAAATGATCCAGAATTTCAAGAAAGAAGGAAAAATTGTTCCTTCTGAGGTAACTGTGAAGCTTCTGCAACAGGCAATGCAGCAAAGTGGAAAGAAGAAATTTCTCATTGATGGATTTCCGCGTAATGAAGAAAATCGAACTGCATTTGAGAATATAGTAATGCTTAAAATTTGACCATGTCAATTAGCACTTGTTTATTTTATTGGCCCTTCACAATTTTGATATTTTTAATGACTTTACTTGCGTTCTAACACATACCCTTGTATTTCTAACACATCCCCTCTTGCAGATTAAAATTGAACCAGACTTGGTGCTATTTTTTGACTGCCCTGAAGAGGTGTTGACAAAACGACTTCTAAGCAGGAATCAGGTTGGCTTGTAAACCTTCTTGTTACATGATTTTTTGCTTTTAATATATCTCTTTATGATTTTCTTTGTTTCTGTAGGGAAGAGTTGATGATAACATTGATACCATACAAAAGCGACTTAAAGTTTATTTTCAATCAACATTACCTGTAATCAACTACTACAGCTCAAAGGGTAAAGTTCAAAAGGTAAACCTAGGAGTCAGAGTCACTGATCAATCTTCTGGATTCAAAAGTAATTAGATTTACCAATGCAAACCATGATTATAATGAACAATATCATCCACATCAGTTGAGTCTCTTAGTGCATTAAAGAGTTAATTTGCAAGTCCATCCATCTTTTGTTTTCTTTCTAAAATTATTTTCTTTTGGTTTTTGTTGCCTTAGATTGATGCTCAAAAATGCATTGATGAAGTATTCGAGGATGTCAAAAGTGTCTTCTCCAAGCTTAAACCAGAAAGTGCAGCGGACTCTTTGAAAGAATGAGAATCTATAATTTGAAGTACAAAAAACTTGATTTGAAGGATTTTCATTAACTAGTGCCTGTTGAGGTTCTCTGTAGGTTAACAGTATTATTGTCTAAGTACCAGCAGTTATTGTAGGTTCTTTTGCTATTTACATATTTACCTTCCTCAACAGAGTCACAGAAGCAGCATGAAGCCCAGGATCTTTATGATTGACATAGGCTAACTGCAAAGGAAGATGCTTTATTGTACTTTATCAATGATCTTTTAATCCGGGTTTGGACAAGTGAAATTTGCATATGCTAATACAAGCTCTTTCATTTTGACAGCTAAAAAGAGTGCACCAGTTGGATCATATATAGTAAAAGCCGTTTTTTTTTAAATATAGAACATAATTGTTCTCTGATAATTGACCCACACTAGACAAACTTTAGTTTTTTGGCACAATTTGCACATTTGAGATAAATCTCATTCCTATTGGGGTTTCAACATCAACAACCACAGCTTTGTTAGACCCAGAAGAAACCCCAAATGTTGCTGCTGCTTGAGCAGTAATACACGAACCGATGAATGTATGCGCGCGCTGTATAATTGATGAAGATCATAATAACTATATGTTCATATGGTTAAGAAAATACTTTCACATATATGTTTTTAATTTTCTTTTTCAATACCATCGAGCGATATAATTTAATTACACAAAATTCATTTTGTACTGATGAGGAAGAATTTTGTACTAGTAAATGAGAATAGAAGTAATATAGTGGTAATATAAATTATGTCAACTCTCCTCCTGTGCTTTCGAGATGGGTTCCTCTCTTCGCAGGTGAAACTTAAAAGTGATTGTGAATGGTGCTTGGAGGTAGCGAAGTAGCGTTGGTAGCGTTGAAATTATCGTTACAGATGATCATGGATGCCTGCAATGAGACGGTTATTACTTCTTTCGTTCTACTTTAATAACAATAAATAAATATTTAATTTTGTTCCTTTTGAGTTTTCATTTAGGATTTTGAAAGCATATTAATTTTTTTTTTTTAATTTTGTCCATTATTTATTAGGTGTTTTGTAGTATAATTAGATGGAGAGTTTTTAATTTTAAGATGGGTTATTTAGACATTACACCATGTATTTTTAGAAAATCAATATGTTTTAATTATTTTCTAAATTATGTTACTATTAAAGTGGAAGGGAAAAAGTGACGTTTTTTTCTTAACTTGTCTATCTTCTCTTGATTTCAATTTTCACGTCTTTTTTTTTTTTAAATTACAATTACAAAGAAGTCCTACCTAACCATCACATTACTTTCATTGGACATTGTAAATGGAAACATCATGAATGGTATGCAATCTTGGAAGCATGTTGGACAGTTGAAGATTGGACAAATAAATTACTTGATGATATAAATTAATTATTTATTAGTTTATATTTAAAGGTTTGAGTAAACAAACTTTTTCTACATATATTTGAATATGAGGTCAAATTGGCAATTTCTAATCAAGTCAGGACATTTGGACGAGTTGTTTTTTATAATCAACTTAAATATTTTAAATAATACCAATTTAATTGGTCACCTATAAAGTTAATTAGAATTAATGACGGAAATGTTTGGCCTGTGATGATGTTTAGAACAACCACTGTTATTAATACAGAAGCCTGATTCTCATATAGAATGAATGAAAACTGAAAAGGAAAATAAATAAATTTCTTTTTTTCACTTGTTTGGGAAGAAAGAAAATTTGGTAGGAAAATAAAATCTTGTATTCTACATACCATTTTCTCTCAAATTTTTATTTTTAAAATATCGGTTATTACTATTTTTTTTCCCCAATTTGACTTTTGTTTGATTTCAAGTATGTAATTAATTTTCCAATTTTCGACAACGCTTTATTGCTGAATTAAAATTTATTAATATAAAGCTCAAAAGAAAATAAAGAAAGTTATAATCTTTTTGTGCAGCGAGAGCATTCTAATTCTAAATCTTTCTCAATTAGATTTTCTTTATCCACAATACCTTATTGCTTGGGTTTGATTTTAGAGGCTATATGATATTTTTTTTTCTTCAATTATTCTTATTTTCTTTTCTTATCTCAATAAGAGACTTCAAGCTGATGTATAGTTTATCGGATTTATTCACTTAGTATTTCCGAACTAGAATGGATATAATGTTCAGCTATATTAAGTTTTTCTGGATTGTAATAGTAAAAGAAATTTTTGCTGATAAAAAAAAGACTTAAGATTGAATTTGAGGTTATCTATACCATATAATATTACATAAAAAAGTGAGAATAAGGGGGAAGAATAATGAGATTAATTATATCACCCTTGATGAAATTTAAAATGTCCAAAAATATCCTTAATGATAGTCAATTAAAAAATTACAATTTATTAGTTGATTGGATATAATTTATTTTTAAATTTATTTCTTAATAAATATATATGATAAATAAGACATTTGAAATTTTTATATTTTATTTTTCAAATTTGTTATTTCTTTGATTTCATTTTGATAATAATTTAAAGAATTTATTTAGGAGGGAGATAAGAATAGAAAAAATATATTTTTTATTAATATTTTTTTTTATGTTGGTATGATTTGATTGGATATATTTTTTAAAACTAAATTTTTAAATAAAATAAATTTTTAAATATAAAATTTTGAAATTATATTGCATATAAATATTTTGATATTTATTTATTTTTAATTCTTTTTATGGAAAAATAATATAATTTCATGATAAAGTGGTGTACCTGAAAATATGTAATTAATTTTTTCTTCACTTTCTTTTTCTTATCGACGAGTATCTAAAATAAAAATAGTCTCTTAATAGTTTTCTTTTTTCTTATTATAGAAAATAAGATGTGATATTTTTCTTTTATAATACTCTTAGAAATAATCAAATTATAGCAATAAAGGTGAAAAAAATTTATACATAATAATATTAATAAATAATTGATCTAATAGTTTATGTGAAATTTGATATATCTTTTAATCTTCTCTTGAATATATTTATGTGAAATATATATTATTAATATTCTCTTTTATGTTGGTATAATTTGATTGGATATATTTTTTAAAAATAAATTTTCAAATAGAGTAAATTTTTAAATAAAAATTTTTGAAATTATATTCCAGATAAATATTCTGATATGTAATTTTTTTTAGTTCTTTCTATGGAAAAAATAATATAATTTCATGATAAAATGGTGTATATGAGAATATTTAATTAATTTTTTCCTTAACTTTCTTTTTCTTTTAGACGATTATTTAAGATAAAAAATAATTGCCTAATATTTTTTTTTATTATAGAAAAGAATGTGATATTTTTCTTTTATAATACTTTTAGAAATAATTGGATTATGGAATAAAGGTAAAAAAATCTTATACAATAATAAGAAAAATAAATATTTAATTAATCAAAGAGTTTATGTGAAATTTAATATTTCTTTTAATCTTCTCTTGAATATATTTATGTGAAATATATATACACACATTTAAACTATTATATCATATACCTTAGAATAGAGAGAGAAAGAGATTGATAAATAGTAAGTAGAAAGGAATTGTACAATATACTTTGTCAATTTTGCACTTAGTTGAAGTTATTCAATATGTTCAATAATGTTATTATTAGATTAATTAATTAAATATTATATTAATTAATGGTCTAAGATTTCTCCAAAAAAAAGAGAACTTATATCCCTTTGCAATTTTAGGGATGTTTTCTAATTTTAAGGATATTAAAACATCGGGTAAAATTAATTTAGATTTTAAATTATATTTAACTTGAGTCTAATTTCATTAAAAATTCAATTTAATTTTGATTTAATTCGATATAATTTCAAATTAAGGTGTTCGTGTATACTCTCCTATCTAAAATTAGTTTTAAAAGTTATTCCTCATTTTATTAAGTAACACCACTTGATTGAAAATTGTGAGGCAAAATTTCTTTACAATATTATATATAATGAATTTCTTATTTGGTCAAACATGTAAAAAATTAAAATTTTTATAATTATTATTCATAAGTTTTATGAAATATTAACGATTTTATTTGAATCTTATTTGGACAAAAAAAATTCTATATTTTATATATAAATTCATATTTTTTTATATTTAATATAAGTAAAAGTTTACTGAGTTCAAGTTTTTTATTTATTAAATTGATTATATTTGAATTAAATTTTTTAAAATTGATAAAATTTATAAATAATTTTTAAACTTAAAAGGTACAAATTATTAAAATCAACAATTTTAAGTATAAATTAAAATTCAGGTAGATTTAACTTGATTAAAATATTTAACTCATTTTTAACTATTTATGCATCCACAATAAATAAAAAAAAAGAAGTTTTAACATTAAAAAATATACACAATATAAGAGAGAAATTATAATAAATAGTTAAATATTGTATATTGAAAATAAACAAATATAAACTACAAGTATCAAACGAGCAATAGGTGCAACGCAGTCATAAAACAACTAGAATATATCTTTAAATATTTGATTATGTTTTATTATAATTTAAAACATTTTATTGAGGAGAGAATTAAAAAAAAAAGTAAATTCTTTTATAATATGATTATTTTTCTTTATGTTTGTATAATTTGATTGGATATTTAAAAAAAAATAAATAAAATATATATAATTAAGCTTTTCAAAATTTTAAATTTTTACTTTTTGAAATTTATTGTTAAATAAATTGAATATATATATGTAAAATGATGAACAGTTGAAAATTTTAATTTTAAAAATATATATAATATTTTATTATTATATCTATATATATTAAAACGTATTTATTAGGTAATATTGTAGATTGTACATATATAATTATAATGAATTTTAGATAAATCACGATGTAATAAAAATCTAAATAATATAAGATAAAAATTATAATCAATATTTAATATAAAAAAATAAAAATGAGTATAAATAATAAGTAAAAGTAAATAATGACATAAAGAATTGAACAAGTACGAATAATGAATATAATCAACGTGCAACGCACGATATTAAAAAATTAATTTATTTAAAAGGGATTGCCTTTCTACTCGGTCCAACTCATATTTATAAAATATTATATTATTAAACGTGGAATTAAAAAAGATAGATAGAATTCAAGTCAACAAAGAAAAATAAATTAATTATAAAAATTATTTTCTTTCGTTTTGACTTGTAGAATATAATTGAAACTGCTTTTCTAAATTTGGGGTACATGCAAATAATGTTTGTAAAGTTTACATTTAAAAAGAACAAAAAAATCTACAAGAACCTTCCTTCTTTTTTTTTTATACGTAAAGCTTTTATATATATATGTGTGTGTGTGTGTTTTCTTAATAAAAATAATTAAATCATTGAGTGCTCTCCCACACTCAAAAGAAAATTTATAAATTAGAAAATTTCCTTTATTTATCAACTATAATTGAAAAAAAAAGATCATATCAAATTATAATAAGAAATATATAAAAATTAATATTTTTATGTATTTTAGAGAGGTGAGAATGAGAGTTTTTTTAGTAATTAGACATTTTTTATCTATTAAATATGATGATAAAATTAAGCAGATACAAATTTATTTTTCGAAAATAATGATGCCACCTCATCTGTACGTGTATATATATATATATATATATATATATATATATATATTTATACTGGCATAGAATCAATGAATCATTCCTTGAAAGGCGGAGTATTGGTAATGAAAAACAGGAGGCTATCACGAGGGTGAGCGAAGCAGGAAATCCGTGTGCGGCTGAGGCTGAGCTGAGACCACCACCGGAAATTATTCTCTGACCAAAGGAGGTGGGCTTTGGCTTAATTTGTCTTTGTCCGTACGAAAACCAAGGTGCTCTTCTCTACTCTGCTTCCATTTTGGAGGAAGGAATCAATTGTTTACGTGGCAGTGCACTATTGACGGGAGATTTGTCGTTCTGTGTTGGATGCAATGTACTTGTCGTCCAGACACATCCTCTCCATACTCTTGTGCCATCATCTTGCCATGCATGCACTCTTCACAATATTAATACAGTAACCAACCCAAGATTGCCATCAATTGTTTATATCATATATATTTTCTTCAATATAACGTCATATATAATAATTTACAAATTTAAATTAAATTAATTATGAAAAAAAGGGACATACCAATAAACTTTAATGATGATAAAAATAAGGTGTTAATATGGATAAAAAATGGAACTTAAAAATTCGAAAATGAATTTCTACTCTTATATATGAAAAATACAATAAATTTTTTTCTGTTCATAAGAAATGAAATAATAATTTTTAAAAAACAAAATTTTAATCACGTGCATTTGGAAATTGCCACTTGCCAAGTACGTGGTGACTGGGATCTCGCGTGTGCAATTGGCCTAGAGAGCGAGGACACCACGTTAGAATTTTCAAGTTTCATTCATGACTCCACCAAAGCTTCAAAACCTGAGGCACATAGCCCAAGGATTTTTAGATTTGTTGCCTGTAAAATATAACTAAGCTACACGTGGCAGATAATGGTTACAGTTCGGATAAAATAATAAGTCACATCACGTGTTCTGGTCATGTGATTTTGGTTGACTTGCCCTTTTTCTTTCTCATTTATATTTACGATTATATTCTTTTATTTACATTTTTTTTTACTGGTTTAGTGAATTTTTTAAAAATCAAATTTATATTTCATTTTTACAGAGATGAAAACTGATTATTACTCTCGACCAACACATTATTAATTAATTAAAAATAATCTCAATTTCAAAGGTAGCATCATTATCATACACATCAGTTTAGCCGAGTCGGCACTGAAACTACCCCAGAAGATACTTAAGCGTAGACCGGCGACCGCCCTGCACGTTGTTTGTGTCAGAGAAAACCGTCTTGCACGTACCAGAGCCTCTTCTTGTTTAATACTAGCAAGTATTATTTAATTGTTATTGTTATTATTAGTTTATTACTAAACGATAGAGTGGCTATCTTTATCTTTGATTTAAGAAATCATGTTTGAATAACAATAAAAATTTTCAATGATATTTAAAGAGAGATTTTTAATTTTAAGAAAACAATTATTTTTTTGAACTTCAATTATGCATTTCGTAAAAAAGCAGTTTCAACCAGGCTATTATAATTATACTGTTAATTGATTTAATTAGTTAAATTTTGTGCAAGCAATCACGCATGCCTACTGTTACTGTCATGTCATGTCACTACACTGGAGTTAAAGCTATCCAGCACTACTAAAGTGCAAGGTTGCTGTTTCTTTTCAAAGAGGACAGCTTAGAAGCTAATAATTAAGGATTATTTTTCACTTTTTTGAAAATAACACTCTTTTTTTTTCATAAAATAGGAAAAATAAAATATTTCCATATTTTCTAAATTTAGTTTCGCACCTAATTAAATATAAATATATTTTTTGGATATTTTAATATATTAATCTTATAATAGATAGTTTTTTTTTTTTTTGTTATATACATGTTTATTAATATTTAAACTCTCTCGATAATTATGACTCTTTTAAATTTATAATTTAAATACATATATAATCCTACCATAAATCAAAGTTTAAATCTTTTATCTTCACATATATAAGAATATTTTATCTTCACATATATATTCACTTCCCAAATCCATTTGAGTAATATTTAAATAGGATGTGAATGCAATTAGCTAAATGCATAAAATTATTTAATTAGGATTGAGTTTTTATACTTTCGTGTTATAACCGGATGAATCGAATATAATTAATTGATTCGTAAATTAATTTTGATCTTTTTAATAAAATTTATTATGTTGGTGTGTCAGTTGGTACGATATAATGTTGACAATCCATAAAATTTATAATAATATTAAAAATAAATTAGTCATTTAAATATAATATATTTACATTTTAAGTAATTATGTTATGTGTATATTGCTTTTGATCCACTTAATTAAACATGTTATATGTGTAATTTATTTAAATTTTATATACTACTGAGATTCATATATTTTAATACTGACGTATCATGTTGGTTGTAATATTAATCGTGTTAGGTTAATCTAACATGAATATGACTAATCAACCCATTTTTACACCTTTAACTATATAAGCAAATAAGAGAAAGACATTAATATGGTATATACTCCTAAATTCAGTGTTCTCATAAATATATTTTCTTTTCATCCTCCATATTGTATTTTTTTTTTTTTTTGTTATTGTAATTGCATGATATGATTTTTTTTTTCTCTCCCTTCCACTTGTAATTTTTATCCAATTAAATGGGTTACAATATATGGATTGTAATTTCAATGTTGAAACACAAAATTTTCCTTTTAATTTTTCCCTCATTTTACATTAAAAAAAAAAAAAGAAACACCATTTCACCCGATTATTATTTTTTATTTTTTTGCAAAAATTGTTATTTCATGCATAGAAATATTGATTTTGTCTTGTTCAAATCCATTATAATTCTACTCTTCAAAAAGATCTAGTTATTTAAATAAATGTAGAACATGTTATAAGGCCCAAACATCCATCTCAAATTGAACTTTTTAAATAATTCTTAAATCAGCTTTTACATTTTCAGCGTCCTCAACTTATTAATTTGATTGTAATTATATTTTAACAAAGCATGCATTTTTTAAAAAAGAAATTAGGACATCTTTGAACTTATTGATATGTCGTAATTGCGTCTTAAAAACAAATTAAAATTTATATTTTTTATTAAAATAATATAAAAGTAATCTTTGTAAACAATAAACAACACTAAGGGATGAAAGTGTTAGATGAAATTTTGAATAAAATAAATAGATGAAGTTGTTAATTTGGTCAAAATAGGAGATAAAATAGTAATTTTCCCTCATATTTTAGAACTGAGGAATACTAGTTGAACAATAGATTAAAATTTTATTAATTAGTATCGAAGTCAAATCAGGACTAAGATTATGAAACGGAAGCATATATTATTTAAACAACTAATGATGTACTGAATAATTTCTCCTCCTCCCCCATGACCTTTTTTAATTTCGGTCTCCGGTCACGTTACCATCCAAAAACGACTCATTGAATTTGAGCCGTGGATCACCTAGCACGGAGGAAAATCGTTCTTGACAATTTGACCATTGAAAAGCAGTATGCAAGTCTTCTAACCTTTGATTAATTGGAGGAGGACCCACCAATCAAGCCTCTTTAATCATCGGACCAATCGAATAGTTATCTAAAATAATACATTTAAATTTAACTTTAAATATAGAATTATAAAACAAATATTCGAATACAAAAATGAAATGGTTAAAATTACACGATAATTCTAAAATGTTCCCTATTGCATTTGTTTTGGATAAATTGATATTGTTATCCTTAAAATGGTTGATTGAATTACAATTGTTTTAATTTTTTTTTTTTTTTTTGCATTTTCTAAATAATTATACAACTTACACACAGAAACATAATTCTTTGACTGGTTGTCAACGAAATAAATAATATTTATTTTCCACAAAAAATTACATGATAAAAAATATTAAACAATCATGATATATTCCAATTAGCATGCTTATAAAAATAATTAGACAATAATTCTAAAAAAAGAGAAAGTAATTAGCCAATAAATTAAATATGTATTATGTTTTGTATTAAAAATTTATTTTTAAATAGTACTAATATTATTTATGAGAAATAAATTGTCTGAGAAATATTTTTTAGATTTCTAAATGTTTTGGCTTCTCAAGAAAATTAGTTAACCGAAAATTTTCCATGATCAAAAGGAAAATAAAGCCACATTAGAGAAAAATAATGTTTTATTTTCAGAACGGAATATTCTTCAAACATTGATATTCTTATTATAATTTTATAAATATATATTATTAATTCACTAATTACCATCATAGATTATCACTGCCACAAATATATTACAATTAGGCATCAAGACACATGAGGACCTATGCAAGATATGACCGATCATATCATAAGTCTTTCTTTTATAATTTTTAAACTGAACCATTTCTAATGTGACTAAATGCCTAAAGTATATTACGTAAAATATTTCATAGGACTATAATTTTTAATTTGATCTATTGAATTATTCAACTTATAAAATTACACTTATTAAGCTCTTTAAATTATATATATATATATATATTTGTATTTAACCTTTAAACTTATCAAATTAGATAATTAATCACTTATAGATAGTTTAAAAAAAAAAATGAAGATAATTGTTTTCAAAGTTGTAATAACTACGTTCGAAATTGATATAAATTCTAAAGTTATTAAAAAATTATTATTGCCAATATGAAAATATGTACAATATAGACAAAATTTATAATTTTAAAGATATAATAGGTCCATAAAATTTGGGATGATACGAAAATAAAATTTTGAAGTTGAGATACAAATTTATAGCAACATATTTGCAACATTCACCATCGTATAATTATTTTTAGCATAGACACAATATATAATTAATAATTATTGTTTATTGACTTAAAATTATCATGTAGACTAAAATTATTTTATCATATAAGGAAACATATAGAGAAGCGTATTTAAAAATTATGGAGTGTACTTTCTGAAAAAAATAAAAAAGAGTGTACTTAACCCTTGAGAAAAAGGAAAAAAAAAAAAAAAATCTCATTAACTCCCAAATCCAATTCGATGACACTTCCTGTTTAGACGGCGACTCCCCCACGTCATGGACCAATTCCTTATCTCCACCTCACCCCCTTCTCTCTTCCTCCATACATTTGCCATCCAACGGCTTCCATCTCTCCACCGGTACTTAGATCCAACGGCTCCTAGATCCATTTCTAGACTCTTCCAAATCCCACAGCAAAATAAAAATAGAGAGAGACTGACTGGAGTAAAGAAGTAACCATGGTTAATTATTAACTAGGCTTCACACCAAGTTAAAGAACGTTCCTAGAAAGGGAGAGAGAGGAAAGGCAGAGAGAGAGAGAGAGAGAGAGAGAGAGAGCAGAGGCCCAAAGAGAATAAAGAAATCAAAGGAGGGTTTTCCGTTTTAGGTTTGTTTGGGTATTCGCTTTGATACAATTCTGAGTCAACTCGGGCGATTCCATTCTTGCGCTTTTCCTCCTCCTTTGAAACCTTCGTATACGCCTCGTCTCACGCTGTTTCATAGAAGAGAACATAACCTTCTTGTTCTGGTGATTATTCTTTTATCAATTTTTTTCTTCAAAGTTTTTCAATTTAATCGTACGGCCCTGATTCATTCAAGACTCCGGTGGTTGTATCAGATCTTGCAATCTGGGTAAGTTCTCTACTGCCATTGAAATTCTTACTGGTTTCTTTTTGTTAGGTTGTAATGTCGTTTCTTTCTTCTAGGTCGGTTTATTTTCTTTTTTCCGTTTTTATGGGTTTCTAATCAAACATATATTTGATTACGAAAGCATTCTTTTCCATTTTTTAAGGTGGTATTTTTTGACAATATAATCTTGAAACTTTCACTTCCGTGTGTTAATTTGTTCCTGAGTTTATGCAGACTCATGTAAGCTAGTGTTGAATCCTGATTTTTAGTTAAAATAGGGTTCGTTGTAGATTAATTTTTGGATTTTCTTTTTTCATCTCTTCGAGTTTAGCTATGGTTTCCTTTCTGGACTCAAATCAACTTTTACTCTCTGTAGATAATTGTAAAAGTGTCTTCAACAAATGCTTGAATTAGTTGCTAGGAATGCATTATTGCGTTAGGAAAGCTTTGTAAGTGTTAGATTTTGTGAAATCTGAATAAATACAATGGATGTGCCCAGATGCATTCAATGAACAGTGTCTTTTTTCTTTTTTGTTCTTTTGGTAACCAAGATAGTGGATCTGTGATATTAGTTAAATTTTTAGTGCTTAGGGTCCATTTTTAAGCTGATGATCATTTGTTGCTCCTGATGTTAATACAACTTTTTGTTTATTTTTTTACCAGATACTTCTACATATTCTGGATTTTAGAAATGGCCTGCGTAATGGAGAGTTGAGCTTGAAATCTTCTCTTTGTCTGTTAGTCTGCAGTCTGCACTTTTTGCGGGTGATGGTTTCTGTTTTTTGAGTTGTGGTTTGAGTTTGAATTTAAGGTTATCAATTTAATGATTGATAGTGAATTCTACAATTTGCTGCAAAATCAATTGCGATTGGTTTTGGTGTTTGGCGCATTATTGGGAGGGAAGAAGCTCTCTTCCTTCTTTCCTGCCTCTCTCACCAGCCACAAAGACCATAAGGTTCTGATTCCCTTTGATGTCTCGTAAGTTGGACAGCCCAGTTCAGACCCAAATGGCAGTGGCAGTCTTTAAGAGTCCTCTCAGTGGGGAATATCACGGGAGCAGGAAAATTGAAGGGAAACAACCTGCTGGGAGGAGACGGGTTTTTGTCCAAACTGAGACCGGATGTGTCTTGGGGATGGAATTGGATCGTGGTGACAATGCACATACAGTGAAGAGGAGGTTGCAGCTTGCTCTTAATGTGCCCACTGATGAGAGTTCCTTGACTTTTGGGGATATGGTGCTGAAAAATGATCTTAGTGCTGTTCGTAATGATTCGCCTCTTCTCTTAACTCGGAACTTTCTACATAGAAGCTCATCTACTCCCTGTCTTTCGCCGACTGGCAAAGATGTCCAACAAAGGGACCAGAGTGGTCTTATTGAGATTTTAGGACAGTCAAATAGCTTTGCTAAAATGAAACAAATGGTCAAGGAAAGTGTCAAGGCGATCAAGATGGGCGTTGATCCAATTCCTGTTCATAGCGGGCTTGGAGGTGCATACTATTTTAGGAACAGCAGAGGTGAGAGTGTAGGAATTGTTAAGCCAACAGATGAAGAACCTTTTGCACCCAACAACCCGAAAGGCTTTGTTGGTAAAGCCCTTGGGCAGCCTGGTCTAAAACGTTCTGTTCGGGTTGGGGAAACAGGGTTCAGGGAAGTTGCTGCTTACCTTCTGGACTATGATCACTTTGCAAATGTTCCACCTACTGCATTGGTGAAGATCACTCACTCAATCTTCAATGTGAATGATGGGGTTAATGGCAACAAACCTCACAAGAAGAAGCAGGTTAGCAAGATTGCATCTTTCCAACAGTTCATACCGCATGATTTTGATGCAAGTGATCATGGGACATCGAGCTTCCCTGTTTCAGCTGTGCATCGTATTGGAATATTAGATATTAGAATTTTTAACACGGACAGGCATGGTGGAAACCTTTTGGTGAGGAAGCTTGATGGTGTAGGGAGATTTGGGCAGGTGGAATTGATTCCAATTGATCATGGTCTTTGCTTGCCGGAAACATTGGAGGACCCGTACTTTGAGTGGATCCATTGGCCACAGGCTTCAATCCCATTCTCAGAGGATGAGCTTGAGTATATAGAAAAACTTGATCCCAGCAAGGATTGTGATATGCTGCGAATGGAGCTCCCTATGATTCGAGAGGCATGCTTAAGGGTCTTGGTTCTCTGTACAATTTTCCTCAAGGAAGCTGCTGCTGCAGGTCTCTGTCTAGCAGAAATTGGTGAGATGATGAGCAGGGAATTTCGTGCTGGTGAGGAGGAACCCAGTGAACTTGAGGTTGTATGTATTGAGGCAAGGAGGTTAATTGCAGAGAGGGAGGAGTTTTCTCCTCGGACTGATTTGGGAGATGAGGAATTCCAATTTGATATAGACTGTGATGAAACAGAATATGACTTCACTCCAAAGATAATGGAAGAGTACACAACTAGAACCCCTTTCCAATTTGGGTCTGGAGCCCGTTTCCCTCTTTCAAAACTGGAGGAAAGCATAGAGGAGGAGGAAGAGGAAGAGGAACAGGAGGAAGAAGAGGAGGGAAGCACGGAGGATGGAGGAGGCAAAAAGGGGTTTTCTGTTCTAACCTTGCCTGAAAGATCTCCAACCATGTCAAAGCTTTCTATGTCGCTTAAGAATATCTCATTAGGTGACAAGAAACAGAAATGCCAGAATTTTTCAGGCGCCAAACAAGAAAATGGTTATTTTTCCAACACATCTTCTGGGCATAGAAGTGCCAATGAACAGCTTCCTGCAAGTGCGACTTTTGTGAAGCTGGCTGACATGAGCGAGGAAGAATGGAGTCTGTTTTTGGAAAAATTTCAGGAACTGCTGCACCCGGCATTTGCCAAACGCAAGTCTGTTACCTTTAGTCAGAGGCAGAGACAGAGGCTTGGTACCTCGTGCCAGTTTTGAATTTGAGATGAAGAAAATAAGACTTCTAGGGTTTGTGGGAGTTATCAATGACTAGGATTAGATATCAGTAAAAGAGTTTTCTCACTGGAAGGTGTTGTAGTTGGGATGGACAGTAAGTAGGAGCAACCACTGTAAATAGTCGTGGCATTAGCTAAGTGAGGACTGAGGAGCTAAGTAGAATCGTTTGTATTTCTTCCCTTCTTTTTTTTTTTGTTTTTGGTTTTTACGTTTTTGCTTTCATTTTTTCTTTTCCCTTCACTCCTTATGGACCTGTTTGATAAATAATTTCTAGACTGAAAATCCTTGAAGAGAAAAAAGAAAAAGAAAGGATTGTTGTGTAAATGGTGACATCTTATCCTGGGGGCTTTTTTTTCAACTTTCTTTGGATCAAATTATTCATCTGTTTTGTTCTTTGTGTGTGTGTTTAATGATTCTATTGAGTTTGTCTGCAATTGTGTTTAATGCATCATTGCTTCAAGTTCTACAATTTATCGAGACAGGAACTACCGGTGGGCAGTCGGACAGGGGGTTGGATTGCCGGCGGAGTTTGGTGATCAATCATGCATGGAAATTGGCAAGAAGAGGGTAATTGTTTGTTTCCTGCGAAAATATAAGAGGATGTCAGCTTCAGACTATTACGGATAATCCATGACGTCTTCTGTTATAAAACATCTGTCTGCCGTCCACAGATTATTCGGTTACCCATTTTTATTTTTTTTTCTTTTGTTGGCTGTGTGTTTGCGGGATACTATTAGTTATTATTAATTTTGATTTGGAAAACGACATTAGTCTTTTATGCCATAAATAAATATATAATTGTTGGTTCGAAATCCACTGTTTGGACAGCGGAGAACGTGCAAGAAAATTTTGTGTATGCTGACAAAGAAAGCCAGAGAGATTTTAACAACTGACAAACTAACATCATATGTTGGGGCCCGACCCCTTTCTTAATAAAAAAAAAATTTAGTAAACCCTAATAGAACGTCTGCTAATATCGCCTGAATACAAGATATTGTAGTTGATGTGATTGTATGGTAAAATCAAAGTTGTTTTATGAAGTAATTTAAATAAAATTTGTGAAAGAAAATACAAAACTAATTTTTTACTACATGAGAACTATTGGATAACTTAATAGTTTCCTTAGACAAGCTTTCCTTTTTGCAAGTAACTTTTGAAAAAGCAATAAGACAGTTAAGTATCTCTTCAAATCAAATGAATAAAAGTGCTTTGGAGAAGGGAGCAGTCTTATGCTCTTCACTGTTTTACAAAATATAGTCAAAGTCATTTTCATGCCTACCAAATCAAAGTTATCTCATAAAAAAGAAAAGGAGATAAACACAAAAGAGTTTGGTGTATGTCTCATCTGACTCTGTGTATTGGCATTACATTAGGCAGCCCTTCTCCATCTTTAGTAATTATGATATTAGTTTGTTGCTTAATATTGACTAGCAGTTTAAATTTCATATTCATAAAACAAAAAGAATTTCCCAAATGTCTAATCTTATCTTGTACATCTAACATTTTCTTTTCTTCGCACGCATGTTTTCATGTTTGGACTAGAGTGGTAAAATCCTCTTAACTCTAGATTTTGAATACCTAATCTTATAAGACGTTGTAGTAGTTGTTGTTTATACACCGGTTTAAATTATAAATGTTATATAAAAATAACTATTTAATTAGATTTAATTTAAAATGACAATCTATTTTACTGATTCAACCGCATCTTGATTCTAATTAATCTTATTCTTTATATACCCTTCTTCTTAAAATTTAGTCTTGGTTGAAATTAAAAATAATTCATAATCGTACAATCCTGAAAATAATTTTAGTATTACTGAATTATTTAGATATGTTTATTTACTAAATTAGTTGAAAGAATGTTTTGAACTCGATTATTAATAAATTAAATTAGGAGAATAATTAATTAATTTGGTAATTGGTTTGAGAGGTGACCAACGTGGCAGCCTAATCTGAGATTCTTCCTATCTGATAAATAATTTGATATTAACACTTGTCCATGCAAGAGGGCTCTATTTTAGAGTTATAAATGGATTGAAGAAGAAGATAAAATAATGGTTGATAGAAAAACAAAGGGTGGGGCTAGGGTTTTGTCTGATTGTCTCTTCTTTGAAGGAAATTAATAATTAAGATAGGCAAAGATTTGATTATGGAGGTCTTAAAAAAAGACATCTGACCATGTGAACAAAAAAGCAGCTTCTTCAATTCAATAACCCTAAAACAACCTTTCTTTATCTTCATTATTGAAACTCAAACTAACTACTCAATGTAATGTGCTTTTTTGTTTTTTAAGACCTAAGCTAACACTCACATGGAGAATGAGTGGGAGGAAGGGAAAGTTAAAGTACATGCACACCAAATATATTCGAACATGATATATTCGAATTTGGATCTATTGCCAGATCGTATATGAATTTGAGAAGAAAATAATTCTTTTTCCCTTTTAAAAGAAAAAAAAAAAAAACTCTTATTTCTATTCCTATTCCTATTTCATTCATTTCTCTATTGCATTCTTTGTTTCATTGAATTTTGTGTATCGAATGTAGCTTCACTTACTCAGTTATTTATTATTTTCTCCATTGATGGAGCTATAATAACAATATCATTAATATTAAAACTTTTTTGCTTTCCTTTTTCTCAATAATTAATGAAAATTTAATAATGTCATTAATATTACTACATTCTCCTAATTTAATAATACCATGAAAATTTAATTGAGATATTAATGGATAATATTTTTTCAACTAATTATGAATTTAAATTATCTTTAGTGATTATTTAAATAATAAATTAATAATGAAATTAATTTCATTAAAAATTTAATTTATTATTATTATTATTATTATTTTAAAAAAATTTAAAATTATTATAGATTGATAATAAAATTGTGTTGTTAAAAAACTTATAATGAAGTTATGCCAATTATGACAAAAACGAACATATATGAATTTTCGATCTTATTTGGTTGAAAAAATATATTTGTATTTGTGTGATAACAAATATTTAAATAAAAAACTCTATTAGGAGTAATATTATCAAACTGTATAAATACTATTATATTTTCTAATATAATTACATGTACATGATAACGTCAATATAGCATCCATAACGATGTCTAAAAGTTAAATTATTAATCAACAAATACGAAATATTAGGCATAAAATTTTATTATAAAATATTAAATTTCTTTATATCATAATACAACTCTAAAATTGTATTTATAAATATATAATTTATGGTACTCGTATGCTCACTGTTTGGGAATCTCTAAAAGTTTAGATTACTAGGAAATGAATATATGAATATTAGGTAAGTTTTTTTTAGAACAAAAAGAAGGATTACTAGGTTGTTAGTCCTATCCCGTCGGTTCGGGCCACTGGTAAGGTATTAATATCTCGATTTAAGACACCCGTATAAGGCGCACCGACTCCCGAGCACTAATGATAGACACTACCTCATTTCTGCAGGATCGTAGCATTCGATCCTCAGCCAACGAAAATAGAGCTCGGCCTAAGGCAGCCCACAAAGCGGGCTATGCTTCTAGATAGTAGAGCCAATATTCATACATAACAGGATATTATCGTGGATGATTAAATCTGGATCAAGCAGACGAATGATGAACGGCTTTACTACTAGGCCACCATCTTGGGTGATAATATTAAGTAAGTTGGAATCATTGAGGATATAGAAAAGAAATATTAAAATAAACAGATTTGAATAGATTGCAGAAAGGTCAACTAAACTTAGCTTGAAAGGGGTCCTCCATACAATATCGAGATAGAGTATGATGTAAAAGGATATGTTAATGTCTTATCAACCTTTTTTTTTAGAATGTCTGGGTAAAATTAATTGTTAGTTATTTTAACAGCGTTTATGTGTTTTGAGTAGATTTTTATAAAATGTTAAAAGGCTAAATATTTCATAATGCTATCTTAACTTTAAAAGCTAGTTTAAACACTATAAAAAATAATGTTTAACGTTTTGACGCTCAAAGTCACTTGGATGTTAGAGTCCTTGTCCCGGCTCTTCATAGGTGCTCCTACGCCTATGGAAGATGCCATTGGTTGCCTTATTGTAATCTTAATTGTCTCGATGTAATATTTGATATATATAAATAAGAATTACCATTTTGCCCCTATGTGTGATGTTGTGCTATGCTTTGTTATATGTTCCTCGGTGATGCTTGAATTGTTCTATATTTGAACCCATGCTTATGTATATCGGTATTATGTTGTTCTAACACCCATTATTGGCTTGCAGATAACTAATTGATATCCTTAACTGGCTTGTTTGAGAGTGTGCCAAGCAAGCGTCACACGGTCCGGTTTTGGTGCGTGATTGAGTGATTAAAATGACAAAATTCTTCCGTGTTGAAGCTTTAGAGAAGTGGGTGGAAGAGCTTGCTGCTTTTATAGAAAAGAATGTGATTGTTGGTGAGCCAACAATTATTCCTAAATGGCAAGAGGCCAAAAAGCGCATTGAGGCGCTCGAGGAGAAAGCAGTGAAGATGCAGACCATGCTCTTTGAATTGAATCGTTCGATTGAGGCCTTGCGTCTCACCTCGGCCACTATGGAAGCTACTTAAGAAGTTGTATTCCACAACCTTATTCCGCAATATTGAGCTACTCATATTTGCAGAATCATAAACATTAAGTTTTGCTAAGGTAAAGTTGCAAATTTAATTCCTTGAAATTCACTTTGAAAAGAATTTAGTAACTAAACTAATATATACATCAAATTAGGCCGTAATTGAAGTCCAAGCCCAACATTTGTCCCTTATGGGCTCAAAACAATGCTTGCTTCTTGGGTCATTAATGGGCCTTTCTGGTTTACTTTTGGGAAGAGCTATGGGCAAACTCTCATCAACTTGGACAGCTGGGTCTAGGTTTGGCTCTAGGAGGAAAAAAGAGCTGTTACACCGGAATTCTACCAAAGATATCAGTACAAAGAAAATGAATATACATAAAATATATATAAATATTTTATATATACATATTAAATTGATTTTTAACTCCAGTTTCAATTTAGAGTTTAATCTTAGCGCTAATTTTGATTTCAAAATCTTATAATTTATGGATTGATTGATTATTAAACTAAGAAAAACACCTTATTATCGATATTATTTTTAAATAATTTTTGGCCGAATCAATTCGAGCCTTAAAATAAAACTATACTCAAATCAAAACCATCTATTAATTGATTGAAAGATGACCATTGACAATAAAAAAAGAAAAGAAAAGAAAATGAGCTATTAAAAATCCCAATTACATGTTTTCTATCCGATTTTATCATACAAAACACAAGATTAGAACTAAAAATTAAATTAAAAAGACCATCCAAATCACTTGTATTTACATTATCCCTTTGGAGAGCTCTCACAATCTCACTTGAAAGAGTTTGGAAATAATTAGATATGCCTCCATGGTCTTTCTGCTAGACTTACACATTCACCATACCTAAAACAATCAACAAGATGATCAATCGTCAACCCTGCTGCTTGCATGAACGAGTAAACTATCACCGGTCCGACAAACCGGAATCCTCTTTTCAGTAAATCCTTGCTAATTATCTCTGCTTTGGGAGTTCTTAATGGAACATTTCTTGGATATTTGTATCTATTGATCATTGGTTTGTAATTCACATACCCCCACATATAGCTACTAAATGATCCAAATTCCCTCTCAATCTGCAAAACATTTAAAACCCAATTAAAATTAATTGATGAATATTAATTAATATGTGAATATATTAAATACAATTTTCTCTTTTTATAAAATTTCATTCATACCAAAATAGGTTTTAAATATTTGTTAAAAGACTTGCCTTCACTATGCATTTGGCATTGTCTGCTATGCACCTAACTCTGGTCTCAGCCAACATGATTGTCTTGTCAGAGGCTATTTCTGTGATTTCCTTCTCTCCCATTTTGGCAACAATCTTAGGATCAAATCCAGCAAAAGCTTCTCTATGGATTTATTTATCAAAAAACCATAATTCAGTTTTTATATAATAAAATAACAAAATGATTTAAAAAAAAAAAAAAAAAATTACCTGAATAATTCTCTTCTTTTTAAAATTTCAGTCCAATTGTAGTCCATCAACATACCAGACAAGGCAAGTAGCTCGAACAATTTGCTGTTTTGGATTAGATTACAATCTCTGATTAATATTTAATTAAGTGGGTATGCCACTCCACAATTATTAGTAGGTACAATCCTTTGAATATTAATTAAATATATAATATCTATTTTTTAGTTCCAATAATATTAATCACTTACTTATCGTCATAGACCGGAACTCCCCAGCATTCATCATGAAATGCGACATATACTTCATCTACACACATTAAAATGTATATAATTAATTATGTTTTTATAAAGAAAAAATAAAAAATTGTACATTTTAATTATATTATATTTCATTACTGCTCATAAAATATAAATTGCAATAAAATAGTATAATTAAAAATATAGTAAACAATATTAGAAATGCCTATTACCCGCTAACCAAATATAGCTTTAATTGTCATAACATATAGTTTTGGGTTGGTTCAGCTACTAGAAAATACAATAAGTCTCTTAATTTCTTAATAAGAAAACTTTACCAATCATTAACATTTCCTTTATTTTTAGGATTTCCAAGAGATTTTACGTTCTAACCACTTAAGAAAATCTTCAAAGGTTTAGCAATGAAGCAACCATCTCATGCACTGCAGACTCCTCCTTTTTATAATTTCTTAGCAGGACTTTGTTGATGTAAGCAAATCCTATTTCGTCCCAAGAAACTATACATTAAATTTTGATATCAACCATTATCTCAATTATTTAATTTGAGTAATTCAGCGGAAAATCTCAATATGATCAAATTGAAAAAATAATTAAAATTTAGTGACTCATTCGAAAGAAATTAATCTTTTACGGTCAAATTTTTTAAAATTATCTTAAAATTAATCTCCAATGCCATTATTTATTTGAATGGTGCATGTTACTAGAGTCAGTTCTGTAAAAGTCATAGAACATAAAAATGATATGAATATACCGACATGATATGAAGCAGGGGTGGCTACGGTTCCGGAACCGGCGGTTCCGGTTCCAAAAAAACTGGAATCGGAATCGAACCGAAAATTTCTGGTTCCGGTTCCGGTTTGAAATCGAACGGTTTTGGTTCCGGTTCCGGGTCCCGGTACGGTATCAAAATCGACGGTTCCGATCAATTTTCCGACCGGTTTTTCAGTAAATCGCATAATTTTAAATTTTAAATTTTGAAGACCGGTTTTCAAAATTTAATAAATTTGTGAAAGTTATTTGTAAAAAAAATACACCTAAAAAATTAAAAAATGGTTCAATTAAATTTATTTTTTTAAAGACTTGAACTTAATTATTTTTTTTAAAAAAATTCTTCAACTGAATTTATTTTTTGTTTAAAAAAGTTTGAGATTTCACAACAAAATTAAAAAAAAAAAAAAAAACACAAAACTGACAGTTTCTAATGGCTAGAACAGCCGGTTCGAACTGGCGGTTCTAACCGGCCAGAGAACCAGCTGTTCCAATCCGGTTTTGACCGGTTTTGTGGAACCGCCGGTTTACGGTTCCACAAATCTGGAATGGAAACCGAACCAGAAATCTCCGGTTTCAGTTTCGGTTCGGACCGGTTCAGGTTCCCGCCTGTTCCAGTTACGGTTCGGAACCTGTTCGAACCGACGATTCCGTTCCTAAAACCGTACTATGGCCACCCTAAATGAAGCACTTACGTGGAGAGATAAACCTGAAATGAAATTTGTTTTATATCCAAAAGGTACAAGAATACCCGTGAAAAAAAAAAAAAAGGTATCATATGCATAAAGTTCTATATTTAGTAAGGATCAAGAATTGAAAAAAAAAAAAAAAAAAAAATTGGACTTGTTAGAGACAAGATAGATATACCGAGGAAATAACTTTAACCCTAACATCATGCGCTGTATAAAAAGCAAGGAAAAATTTATATTTTTTACCACTGTTCTTTGTAATCCAATTGCACCTCGTCAACTCTCCACCATTAGACTCTTGAGATTGCATGCTCTGTTGCTGTTGCTGCTGTTGTTGAACATTCTTGGAGACAGGTGGTGGTGGTGCTTCTCTTCTTGCTGGCGGCGGAGAAATTAAACGAAGAGCTAAAGATATCTTCTGTTCAAGTGGAGTTGAATAATCTGTAAGAGAAGAGTCATTGGAGTTCTGCGATAGAGATAATGATAGTGATGATAAAGAAAGAGAAGAGTTGCTTCTGTTTAACCCGATTGGGTACACTTTCTTGAGGTGTTTAGAGAAAAAGCCTTGGCTGCTTGGCTTTATCTCTTTTTCTTTCATGAAAATGTTCTTCTTCTCTACAACTTGTTTCCTTACTAGAGTTGCTTTGGACATATTGTTAGGCTTAGCAAACAGAAGATGGAGATGAAAGAGACAAAAGAACAAATTAAGTGGTGTTCTGTCTGAAATTGGGGTAGATAGAAAAAATAAAATAAAATAAAATAAGGGTTTGATTTATATGTGATGAGAAGAGTTTATAAAGGTCAGGGTTTTTAAGAAGTGTGATTGTGTGAGAGAGGTCTAATGCTGCAACTAAGTTGGTGAAAGGTGGATTTCATTATGGATTACTCTCTATATGCTTCTTGGTTTTTAAGCAAGACAAGCAAATATATATATATATATATATATATATATATATATATGAAAAAAAAAAATGAAGCTTGTGAATTTGTAGAAATTTGACTTGAAAAAAAAAAGAAAACAAAATAATTGGTAGTAGAGAAAGATTCTTGCAATTTTCTTTAATTATGGTTGTTGTTTCTTGTCTAGTAGTTCAGTCTTAAGGTTATCTATATTTCAATACTTTGTTTACTAATAAAATTTATGATTTTGACTAATTAAATTAATTAGTCTAATTAATTTTCAGGACCACATTATCCTTCCATCAAATATATTACTATTCAATTCATATTTCTAATTATGTGGAGTCATCAGTCATGAGTACCAGGAATATTTCATTAATGTCCATATATATTTATAGTTGCTACCATCAATTAAAAACCTTTTAATGTTATAAATTAACTCTTTTTTTTCTTGTATATATTTAATTATTTCAAAATTTTTCTCTAGCTGGCTAGATAGCTATGTGAATTTATTTTTGTTGTCCTATTATAAACATGTTAGTATGAAATTAATTAATTAATTGCAATTGCACTTCTAATCACACTTTAATCTCCAAATTGTTGTATGAACTTTTAGTTGCAGAGTGTTTTTCTGAGCTCAAGTGTAATAATGGGACCAAGTTATTCTTAACTTGTACTCCTGAAGGTTTGAGGCATACCTATTGCCTGCATAGATAAAGAAATCTCATCCCACATTTTTTGTTTTTCTTCTTACATTGTCAAGATTATATGTAGATGGACTATGCATTTACTAATAAGAATATCTTTCAGTTGGGCTTTGTTTACTAGCACAAGTTTAGTGTAAGGTGTGCATTGGTAAATGATGTGCTCTTCTCTCCTTACAATTAAATTATGTTTGTATTTGAGACCATGTAAGTGCAACCAACAAGTGCATTTTATAATCAATAAGGTGCTGATTGAACTGTTAAGCGACTTCAATACCTCTAAAGATAAAAAAATAAGTTCGATTCTGGAAAAACGCATATTGCTAGAAGAGTAAAAAAACGTTACGCTTTACGGTACGAGAGATATTATTATTAGCAGAAAACACTATGAAAATGGAGATGGAAATCCATGAATACTGTCTTTAGATTGCAAGAAATCCTTCAACAAGTCATCTACAAGTGCCCACCCTTCTGAAATGACATGACAAGGATACTATTTTCAAGCGATTTGCAACATGATAGAAACGAGGGGTGTGAGATATGAAGGATATAATTTCCCAACATAATCAATTTACTTTTCAAAGTATTCTGCCAATTTTTATTTTTCAATTCCAAGAATTTTCTTTTTAATTTTAATCAAGCAATCTTTATTTTCCAAGTATTATTTTTTTATAATTTCCACATTTCAAGTTATTGGTGGAGGTTTACTGTCAATTTAGTTTTAACAACTGTATGATTTGGTCCAACAGTTGTTCAAAGGAAAGCAAAATTGCCCGCAGTGATATGCTTTGCATATCAAGACATACTTTAGCAGTAAGTGCATATACAATCTGATAATAGATTTAAGTTCGGATCTTGTTTCTAGTACTCAAAAAAGAAAAAAAAGTTTGATATGTTTTGATCATGGCACACTATAATTCTCAAATATCAAGATTTGTACACTCAAATTTGTTTTTAGAACTACCAATTTGCAAATAGATTCTATGAAATGGAATATTATTAGAATGCAGATGTCATTCTTGACATATATAATCGCATCATCTTTCGACGGGAGTATCTTGCTAAAAAAAAAAAAAAAAAAAAGAAAAACCATTAAATCAAGGTATTCCATCAATACGAATAGCATTTTTAATTAAACTGAATTAATTAAATTTTTTTGATCTAACTGAATTTAATCAAATTAATCATCTAATTGAATTTAAATGAATCATTTTAATCAAATTAATTTTGATTATTAATTGAACCAAAATAAAAAAATCTAATTAACCGATCAAATTTGACCAATATTACTAATAAATTGAATTTAATTGAAATTTATTACTAAATTCTATTATTTCTACTTAATAAAACAATCTAATTTTTGGTGCCGATTAATTTGAGTAATTTAATTTGATTAACTTCCAATCAAACTTTTAACCGATCTCCAAATTAAATTTCTTCTTTCAAACCATCAACTGAATATTTAAATATTTAATTACTGAATTGAATTGACTAAATTAATCCAATCAAATATTTACCTCTAAATTTGGTGATTTGAGTTTCTTTAGTTTTTTGGAAAAAAAAAAAACCATTAGTCGAATAAGGAAGAGTAACATATACAAGTAAAATATACTTTTTTTTATGAAAATAAAACATCCAATTTTTATTTGTATTTTTTTTTTATTTTCATCTAGTATATACAAAGAAAATTTATATATATATATATTTTTTTTTTTTTTTGGGGGGGATTATTTATATCTTATATATGGAGAATCCAAAATGTCTGAATTTACAATGCCTTTTAGTAAGTGAGGCAAAGAAGTAAAAGTGGGAAAATTACAATTAACTAAGAATAATCTGCTGAAACGAGCCAAGAAATTAGCTGCTTGATTTCCCTCTCGGTAGACATGGCAGAAAGAGACATTGGATCCCGAGATATTCTTGACCTGTTTGGCCAATTGAGGCTTATCGGCTGAATCTGAGGAGGTGATAAAGTCAATTGTAGATTTGGAGTCACTCTCTATAATAAGGGGAAAATTTATATATATATTATTAATAATTACTATTATATAAAGGAAAATTTTGTTTTTAACTAAGATTTATAAAAGATCAAAAATAAAATAATTACTTTCTAAGAGATTGAAGCATTAACAAGGAGAATTGGAACACATGATTTTGGAATTGAACAAGAATTGTGGCCACGTTCTAATCAATTTCGATTATAAGAACTAGAACTACTCCTTCCTTTTGAAATCAAAAATTGAATTGGAAAGTTTCTTCTACCTCAAATTTTAAAATAGTAGCACAACAAACAATGATTTAAAATTGTAAAATAGTACACTTAAAAAAAAAAAAAAAAAAACAAAAGACACGAATACATTATTGACTAGGAAAAATATACATATTACTCGATTTTTTTTTATTTAAATTCTAGTTACACCCCCTCAACAAATTATATTAGTCTTTTTTGTCTTCTGATTTGCATAATTTCATTGACCAGTGCATCCAAGTCTCCCAAAGACTTGCCGCCATTTTTCACACCTTCAATTGCTTTGCTTTTCAACTCTTTAGCTCTCATTTTCTCTTGTTCACGTACAACTCCATTCATTGACTCACCAATCACTTTCCCCAATTCTTCCGAGTCAGGCACCGAGTCAGCCCCCATGCACACTCTTACTGCCACACCCAAGTAATCCACCAACAGCCTCTCATTCACAAATTGGTCAGCCTCCATAGGCCAAGCCAATATCAAAACCCCATTAGCAATAGCCTCTTGCACCGAGTTCCAGCCGCAGTGACTCAGAAATCCACCTATAGCTCGGTGACTCAGTAACATAGCCTGTGGTGCCCAACCCCTCATTACTATCCCTCTCCCAGCTACCCGTTCCTCAAACCCATCGGGTACTACCCCATACCCATTTCCCATTTGCTGGGTTGTACCTGTTTTCACTACCCAAATGAATCGGGCCATACTCTTTTCAAGACCCGAAGCCAATGCCTCCATTTGTCTTTTACTCATCAATTTTTGACTCCCAAAGCTAACATAGAGCACGGATCCATCCGGGCATCCATTTAACCAATCAAACACATGGGCAATCGAATTCAAATCCGGGTTTCCTCTGCTGGAGTGATCTGGACCCAACAAACATAGCGGGCCAACTCCATAAACCCGTTCGTGACCCATTTTTCTCTTCAAAAAGCCGAAATATTCGCTGTCTACAGCATCAAAGCTATTGAAGATATAGCCATAACTCAGGCTATTAGCAACCATTCCTTCCTGAACAATCCGCCAATCGGGATCCGAATCCCTGTACAACTGGATTACAGAAGGCAAATGCTCCGCCTTAAACGACGGAGTTCTGGGCAAGTCAACAAAATCAACCACATCTAAACTCTTTACCGTCTCCAGATGATTCCAACAATGATCAAGAACAGAAGCAAGAAACGCACCAGTGCACCAGAAAACGAATCTCGGGATCTGCATATCATTAGCCAAGTGCATAGTCCATCCAAGGAAGGAATCAGAAATGAGAGCAACAGGAGGATTAGAGTGTGATCGAAACCACTGGATAATTGGATCATAAAGCTTACTTAAGGCAACCATTATTGGAAAATTGCCGGCGTTACCAAGCTCTTTGACGTTTTCAACACCTGCTGGAAGTAAATGGTGAGATGGAAAATTGAGAGTTAAAGTTTGGATTTGTGGATGAGTAGAGAGGAGAGGAGAGAGAGTAGGGAGATTTTTGGGTGTGGTTATGATGGTGATGGTAAAGTTACGACAAGCGAGTTGGTGAGTTACGTCTAAGAGAGGGAGGGTATGGCCTTGAGCCGGGTAGGGAAAGACTAGGATGTGCGGCGGTTTCTCGCCGGCGGTAGCGGTGGAGGCGGACATGTTAAATCGATTGTTAGGAGATGCTGTGGCTCAAAACGGCTATGGAATTTGGTGATGGAAATGATATTTTTGCCTTTTTTTTGTTTTTTATTAATTATAGTAGACTATAAAAAAGATAGTTGCTTGACTACCTGCTTGACTTTTTTTTTTTTTTTTTTTTTTTGTCTTTTTAAATAAAAAGTCAAGTGATGAACGGAAATACTTAACGATTTTGAAATAAATGGGAGATAGGTGTATGGGCCTGTGTCTGGCCCACATTGCCACTATTTAGTCCAACCCTCCACATTTTTTTCACTTCTTATATACCTAAATTTGTTTTTTTTTTTTTTTCTTGAAGATATCATAAAAAAGATATAAATTTGATAATGATAATTTGCTGTCTAACGTGATTTTTTTCTCTCTAATGTGATTGGCTAAAAAATAAATTACATTTAAGCAATATTTAAATTTGATTTTTTACCTAAATCTAAATATTATTGTCTAAAGAAATAAATAAAAAAATATTTATTTTAATTGAACATATTACTTTCTGTTTTAGTCAAGATTCCGTTACCAAAAAAAAATAACTGCAAATGAAAATAATTTTATTCTTGTTTATATTTAGATAGGGTGAAAGTATTCCTACAATTTATAAATTACAAAAAAATCTTTAAGGTTTCTCATGTTATTGGTTAAAAAAGTAAAGATAATTTAATTTGATTGGTCACATTGGTTTTCTATTTAGATCTAAATTATATTGGCTAATAAATGAAATAAAAAATTATTATTGTAAAATATTGTAATTATAAATTTTAATTTAGGAAATTGATTGTGTAATAAGAAAATTATTTTAATTAAAAATTATTAAGTAATATATATTATATTAATATTAACATAATTTGGACAAACGTAAAAAATGTTACTATATTAAATTTTTTACAAACATAAAGAACATGTTAAGTTAAAAACAATTTATAACGGTGGATATTGATATTATAGATATTATTAAAAGTGATATAAAATTAAATTATATGTCATTAATATTAAATTCAGTATATATCATTAATCATAATTGTTTTATTTAATTTTAATTAGAAATTAAAATCATATTATGGAAGTTTTTTCTTATCGCGCGTGTATATATATGTTTACTCTCTCTAGAAAAAAAAATATATATTATAAACTTAGTAATTAGAATCCTACTGTGAAAGTTTTGTTCTATCATACTACTATATATGTAATTGCTTTTTACAAGGAACAAATCACCATAAAATTTATTTATTTTGTTGTAAATTTTATTTTCTTTGGTTATTAAGATTTTATTTAAATTTTGCTACAAAGAATTTTTTTTGTTCGCTATAAACAACATGTTGAAGACTTTTTGCCTTAGTATTGGCAACTAATTTTTTGTTTTGCTATTTAAATGATATTTTTTAATTAATTTTCAATATTTTAATAAAATAATAGAAAACAAGTTGTGAAAAATATTTTCAAAAATAAATTGACCCTTATTTGTACCTTGCCAGAGGAAAAATGTCACTATTTGATGCATAGTTGCTACACATAGAATTAATTAATTTATATAGTTTATTCTTTTATTAAAAATTGTCAAGTACATTATTAATTTTTTCTATATTTAATTGCAACATTTATTTATTATTTTTCTAAGAAATTTAATAATTTTCGATTAGCAAGATGATTTTCCATATTTGATTGTGATATTTATCTATTAATTCTGTAAGAAAATTTAGTGGTCTTCAACGAGATTATAAATTAAAGGGGTGAATATGTATGACCACACTTCAATTTCAAACTAAATCAAACACATTAAAATCAATATCAAACCACGGTCAACAATGTTTGGTTTCAAATCACAATCAAAATTGTATATTTATAGTTAAACTTTGGTTCTTATTTTTTTAAATCAAGAATTGTTGGTTTCAATTTAGAACCATGAAAAAATATTTTCAAAGAAACTATAGATTTTGTCTTTTTGTTTTATTATAATTTTTGAAAATAAATTCTAAGACTTTTTATTAAATTGGGTAGTCTTTTTCAATACTATTTATTATTATTATTATTATTATTATTATTATTATTATTATTATTTATTCGAGCTATAAATATAAAATATAATTTTAAAAAACTTGAAAAAAATAATCTAATTTCATTTTTAAATCGAAATATAATTAAAATCAACAGTCCAAAACCATCGTAAAAATTGTCTAAAAACAGTTCGGTTTCAGTTTCACCTTTATTGTAACTAGAATCTGCGATTGTAGTACCGTGATCATACCTAAGGATGAAGGTGAAAGTCAAATCCGGATGTAAAAGATATTTACCTTTATTATCAGATAATGACTTTATTATCTTGTTAGATTATATTATAATTGCAATTGAATATAAAAAACATGGCTTTTGGCCATTTTAGGCATGTAATGTCTTTTAATAAAAAAATTGAATACAAGGAGAAAACTATACATATGAAATGCTAGATTTTTTGAAATGTAATGATTATATATCAAAATGTTATATGGATTTTGATTTTTTTTTTTTTTTTTTTTTATATTTCGTATGTGCAGCATATGGTTTGGTTTGGACATATGATTTAGAACCACTTATTTTATTTAAATATTATTTTAAATCTGAAAAGACCTATCTCACTAGTTATAACTAATGACGTTATTAAACATTAATTTTTGAACTTACCAATTCAACTAAAAAATTTTAAGGATTAATATTTTATAATTGACATTAGAAGAACTAATATTTAATTATAATCCTAATATCGCCAATTAAATTATGACATTAAATAACTAATATTTGAACTCAATTACTATGATGATGGTTAATATTTGTATTTAATAGTAAAAATAAAAATAAAAATATTTTAATATTAAAATTAATAAAAAGACAGATATTACTAAGGATTCATATTTAAATTTAATTAGAAATCATCACATTTAAATTTAAATTTATCATTAAAAAATATTAAATCACGAGTCTAATTAATTAATCAATATAGACAAGGTGAAAAGTATATTATTAAAACTAATTTAGTGGAGTGAACAGATTAACTGAATAGGGTTATATAGTCCTCCTAAACTTCAATTATTTTCCTACTTAATTTGGAAAACTCCTCAGCTGTTCATTTAAAAATCATTTATTTCAAAAAAAATTATATATTTCAATAGGTTATTTCTTTTTCAAAATATCATATATAGTAGATACACGCTTCTATTTCTCCATGTGTTTACCAAAACATCGTACTACTTTTGTAAATAAGATTATCATTAACTCTTGTTTCGAATAAATAAAGTTCATAAGATTTAGTGAAATTTATTGATATATTTAAATTTTCATATGTTGATACGAAAAGATGACGAAGATTTAAATTTTATAAATTAATTTAAATATAATTAAACTAAATTTTACAAAATAATATGGAATTTTCTAATAAATTTTATAAATTTAAACGACTCAAAAGGTTGATGGTAAAACTATTCATCCTCCTAATCTTTTAAAATTATTATGCTAGTTATATTTTAGAAAATAAAAGTAAATTAATTTTCAATTTTAAATTTATTCTAAACACGAAAAATTTATTTACAAATGAATTTTATGTCTAAAATTCATTTTTTTTTTTATATCAAACGTAAAAAATATGTTTTAATTTAAATCTTCTTCCTGGATATGTTCGAGACTTTAACGTTTAAAGGAAGTGAATCTCTTGATATTACTTGAAGACACTTAAAAAAGGGTACTCCAAAAAGAAAAAAGGAAAGGAAGCTTTGCAATTACATCCATCTGACAATCACTTGATAAGAAGGAGTAATAAACAAACAGATTGGTCACAAAAAGGGGTATATAATCTAGCAAAAAAAACAGAAACTATCTTCTTCCAAAAAGAAACAGAAACTATCTTCTTACATTTTATTATATTAAACACTTCCTTTTTCCTTCAGTTGTTTTTGGGTGGGTGATGCCTAGGTGCATGATAATCAGCACTGAAAGCTACAAAACCATCTTCTTGTTTTACCGTTTTAGGCAAATGAGTTGGCTTTTTCTGCCATTTTCTTTTGTTGCCTGTTTCTTTTGCATGGAGTTCTTCATTTGCTGTCCAATTAGGGTTTCCGGTCACTCCAACTCCTGCATTGATGCCTTCAGTATCCACTCTCTTGTTGTCAACCATTAATTTCCTCCCTCCAATTCCACTCCCAGTAACAAACACTTCTTCCTCCTACATGACATGAAATTACCACCACATGCAAATCAACTCAAGAGTGAAAGAAAAAGGAATTTATATTTAAGAAAATTAATTAATTATTGTAATAAAAAATTTCATTGACTACCTTTTCAGTTGAAGAAACAGCATCATCTTCTACAACTGTAAAATGAAAATCTCATCGTCATTCGAATATCAATTCCACTCTGCTAAAACTAACCTAACGATGAGCAATCTGCGTCTATTTCATAGTGCAAATTAATTAAAAGTGGTAAATTCAATAACCCAAAAACTACATTTTCTTCAAGAATTTGATTTCAATTTTAAAGAATTCTGACTATTAAGAAAAAAAAAGCCATGTACGTACCTCCATGGGCATGAGCAGTGAAGAGGCATGCAGAAGTCAAAAGAAGCACTAGGGCTAAGCATATGAACTTCATGCTTAGGGAAGCCATTAACATATCTTCACCTTGTTTAGTCCCTTAATAAAAAAGAGAAAATAAATAAAGGCACATAATTAGATATTTATAGTCAGATGATCAGTTCAAGAGTCAAATATAGCTTTGTAGTCCCAACATTCGCTTTTCCCATCATGTTCAAGTAGGCAAATTTTAATTAATTTATTAATACCTTCTTAATGTTTTCAAAAAAAAAAAACAAAGTCATACTAACATTATAACAGTATCAATTTGCATGAACACTCGTGCCATCACATGTGTCAATTGCACCAACGATTTCGAAAATCTCAAAGCATTAATTAATTACTATCAATAACAATATTTTTTTGTGCACTTTAGTTGGAAAAAGAGCGAAATTAGTAATTTAGAGTAGTCATTAATTGGTGAGTGAACCAATATAGATTTAGAGGATTAAAGGAGATGGATACAATGACGTGGAATGGAAGGTACGTGTGTTTCCCTCCTGTCTGCCGCCATACGATCTACGAGAAAAGCAATTAGGGTTTTTCTTTGTTTGCAGGAGCTTTTCAATGTGTTTCTCATGTATTGAGAACTATGGTTATGTATTCGCTACCTCATGGCTTGAACATTAGTATTTTAGAACAATTCAATCAATGCCAGAATGCAAAATGGAACAAATGAATCCCTAGGTGTTTAAGATTTATGTTTCAGATTGTTGTAAGAAAGTTCGAGTTCCACCCATTCTAGGGGCGGAAATAAACTTCAAAATTAGGAGGATAAAAAAAATATAAAACATTAAAGGGTTGAATAAAAAAATTATACTATTTTATAAAGAAAATTTTTTAAA
This sequence comes from Jatropha curcas, assembly GCF_041381405.1. Taxonomy (NCBI): domain Eukaryota; kingdom Viridiplantae; phylum Streptophyta; class Magnoliopsida; order Malpighiales; family Euphorbiaceae; genus Jatropha; species Jatropha curcas. The sequence goes on from NC_143160.1 coordinate 7,372,376, forward strand.
ATAATTTAGAGTCTGATAGGATCCAAACTCTCTCGATTCCTCCCTTTGGTTTTGCACTAGTTATCGGTGGTTTTTTTGTATTCTATAAAGAATGTAAGAAGTAGGAAATGTAAATGGGAGTAGTTGTTGAAGCTTGGCCCGGCGTTACAATTAAAATAATTTTATTTTCACAATATTTAATAATTTGGTGAAATTTCCTACCACACTAAAAAATGGGGAAACTTGGAAAATGTTCAAACGTTAATTTGTAAAATAATTAATGATAAATGTTTCAACAATCAAAAACTTGACCACGTGTGGATTGGTGATGCATAAGATGTTTAGAAGTTAAAAAGCCTTATAGTGACTTTTATAATGGTTTGAAGACTGTGTTTCTATGAATTTCAATACTAAAACCTCCAAACATCTTTCCTTTAATTGGAAATTGTGCTTGCAAAATAGCCCTGAGGAGGCCAGAAGCATGTTCTGCCCGTACACAAGTCTTGCACCCTACCCACATGCTTTATGCATCCCAATGGATAATTTTATTTACAAATATAATATTTATGCATTTCAAGTAATTGACTATCAAAACGACATCCACTTTCATGAGAAAAAAAAAATTTTATTAAAACAAACTTCCATAGTTAGAATAGAAGGAAGATTCCCTGTTGAGAGGATCTGTTGGCACATGGCAAACTTGGTTGTCAATAGAACTAATCTCATTTCATACCACCATGTATGTCTGTGTGGGTGTACATTGTGTATCTATATAAACCAAATGAAGTTAAATTGGAAACTAAATTTACATTCTTCGAATTTTAAATTAATATTACATAAATTATAAATTAGATAAATCATTTGACTCTTAAATTCATGAACCAACACTCTAATACTCAAAAGGTTTACTAATTTATTATGTGATTGACTTGCTTAGATTGAATTTATAGACCCGCTTATAGATCAAATTAATATTTAAAAATCTCTGTAGGGTATCAAAATGAGTCATGATTCGCCTAACTCAGAAATTAAACGGGTTAGGATTGAGTCTAAATAAGTTTATGTCATAAATAGATAATCCATATATGACATGAGTTTAAATGAGTTATGTCATAAATTGACTCATCTAACCTGTTTATTTGAAAATAAAAATATAATTTCATTATTAAACGGATTATGTGAATTATATGTATTATATATGTTGTGTTTTTGATCCAAATATGACATATTTTAATTAAATTTGATTAAATTTTTTGACTCATATATAATCAATTTAATTAAACGGCTTATACATATCGTGCTCGTATCACTCGTTTAATTTCTATATCGTGTTTATGTTTAAATATTTGATACGATTATTAAACGGATCGTGTTCGTGTTGATTCTAATTGTGTTATTTATTAAGCGGATTCGTATTAAACCCGATACGCTATTCCATTTTGACATCGTAAACCTTTGTTTTTATTAGTTTGATTCGTAAATAGATCCATAGAGCCGGGGCATGACTAATCCCTTGCGTTTTTTTTTTTTTTTCTTTTTTTTGTTTTTTTTTTTTTTTTTTTTTCTATGTACAATGCTAAGTCCATTAGAGGGTAGATGACAGAGCAAACTACAATGCTAATCCAAATGAGGGCAGGACTAAAATTCACATTGATTTGGGCTGGGCTGGGAAAAATTGGACTCCTTTGTAACTGCTCAATCTCTCTCTCTCTCTCTCTCTCTATATATATATATATATATATATATATGTCTTAGGTTTTCCCTACGGCTCGCAATGGATCAAGTTTACTCAGGTAGACGATAAATGGATTTGGAGCAGTTCAGGTAATATTTTTACTGCTCATAGCAAGTTTAGTTGAGTTTGGGTTGAAATATTTGAGTATCTGCTGTTGTAATTTATTTAATTAGTACTCTAAGATTAAGTTTGAGGAGCCATGATTTAAAATATAAGTAACGTAATTAAATGTATTTTTAGTGAATTTTTTACACTAAAAATATCATTAATTACATTGCACAAACATTATATTACAATTTACCAAATAAAGCATAATAATATTATAATTATACATGTTAATTATAACTATCAAGTCAAAATATATGATTTTTATTTCCAGATATTATAAAAATAAAATAATATTTATAGTGTTAAGTGGATTCAAGTATTAGAAATAAAATTTCAATCAAATTTGAAAAAGATTCGAATATTTTGTTATGCATGATGTTCGATTGAATTTAAATAATATATTTTAAGGGATATCTAAATCTACGGAGAGTACCTTAATTTTTTTTTTTCCACCTAAATTATTAGATATATTAGGGGCCCACTGTGAAGGTCAAACAAGGGATGGGCGCTACCATCCTCAAATCAAATCCCATCACATTCAAATTAACAAAATGATGGCCCCATCCTTTAAATCCCAATGGGACAAAACCCAAATCAAAAAGCAATAACTTTTTATTTTAAGATTTTGTAAGAGTTTGACTTCGAATACTTACAAACCAAAACGCCAAAAAATAATATATATATATATATATGAAGACTAATGAGATCATACTTAATTGATAAATAATAATAATTTGTTTACATTGCAAAGTTTGTTTAATTAATAATAATTATCGCCAATATAAAAATGAAATTCGACATAACAAAAATAATACCTTGAGTACACTAAAAAAAATGGTGGAAAAACATACATGCAAGAGTATGGATTAAGAATGAGGAATTTAAAAAAAAAATTATGTAAAAGATGAATTAATTAGTTTAATTTAGTTTATAATTAATATTATTAACTATCAGAATTGAGATTTGAGAGTATTTGAGAATTGGTTTCCGCTCCGAGTAAATTTGGAGTATATATTTTGGAATTAAGATAAATTTTATTAGGATAAAGATTATGAGAATATTGTATTATCTATTAGTTAGAGTTTACTTAGGTATATAATATATTTTAATATATTTATATATTGTTCTTTTATATATTTTATTACATATTATCAAATATAAAAAAATAGCTTTAATTCAATAAATAAATAATTATAAATTCAATTTATTTTGAATGCACGTATGGAATGAAGAGCTGTCTTGTCGCATGGCCTGGAGCTTCTCGATAGCACTTGCAGGTGTAGAGGCTTCCACAACAATGCACGCTTGGGCTCTCCTCTCCATTTCAAACTAGAATCATGAGGGCCCCACTATATATATATATTAAAAAAAAGTTAAAAATAGGAAAAAAAATTTATTGAATCTGATTTGTGGATAAAAACATATTGGTTCCCGAACATCCTATTTAAGCAATTATTTTCAGAAAAATCTTTAAAATACTTATCTAGATAAATTAATCTTTAATTATTATTTTAAAAAATTATCATTATTTATTATTATTTTATCAATTTTTTATAGCAAAACAACTTATATATTTATTTATGCCAAATATTTTTATTAAATTTCTTTATTGTATCCTGTTAGGCATCAGCTCTGATACCAGTTGTTGGGTATCAGCTCTGATACCACTCTTGTTAGGCCCTTTCAACCGATTAAGAGAAAATTAACGCAGCGGAATAATAAACTTGTGACACACAGATATTTACGTGGTTCACCCTCAACTGTTTAGGGCTACGTCCACGGGATAAAAAATCCGAATCATTCTTCCACTATTAAAATAGTAGGTACACAACGAGAGTAATACAAAAATAGTGACACTCAAAGTGTTTCCCAAAAACACTCCATAATAATTTCCTCACTATTTTTCTCTCCCCTAATTTTAGGAAACCAATCCTAAAACTAGAAAACTCTCTCGCTACATTTTCTCTCTTCTTTCTTCTGTGTGTATTGTGTGTTCTGCCTCTGCCTCTATTTATAGGCAGGTTAACGCGTTTAATGAGCCGTGTACAACTTATTCAAGTCACCGCCCATGTACACCAATTCAAAGCCATCACTGTTGAACTGGCTGCTCCTATTTCTTTCTTACTTTCACACATAACACGTTTTGCAGCCAACTTTACTTCCTTCCGTTTTTAACTTTAGTTCGTGGGTCCCACTTGAGTGGGCACACAACCACAACAAATCTCCCCCTGCACATTCAAGTGAGGACGTTAGTCATCATCATCCCTGCAGCTATAATCTATTAGATCTGCCCATCATCTTGTACCGCCGCTACAACTTTGCAGGACACGCCGCCCGACCTCCTTTTGTCGGGAAGACTTTCGACACAAGACACAGCTGCAGATCTTTTTTCGGTCTTGGTTCTATTGTTACACAGCAACAATTTGCACGCTTCAGTAATCTTGACTGCCACGACACGGCTCCCTTTGCAAATGTGATTAGATATCCTGATGTAGACTTTCTCGAGTCAACATCCCCAGCCATATCTGCATCGGTATAACCGACTAATACTGGCTTCTCATCTCCAAAGCATAAACATACTTTGGTTGTACCTCGAAGATTCATTTCACTGCAGTCCAATGTTCCTTTCCAAGATTTGAAAGAAACCGACTCACTACTCCGACTGAGTGAGCAATATCTGGCCGTGTACAAACCATGGCATACATCAAGCTTCCAACTGTTGAAGCATATGAAATCTTTTCCATTCTTCCTTCTCTCCATCCGTAGAAGGGCACTGTTTAGAACTTAATTTAAAGTGATTAGTAAGAGGCAACTAACCGCTTTTGCGTTCTCCATTCTAAACCTTTGAAGTACTTTCTCAATGTACTTCTCTTGTGACAACCATAATTTCTTGGTTCTTCGATTTCTTGTAATCTTCATGCCAAGAATTTGCTTTGTTGGTCCCAAGTCTCTCACGCAAAGACTTACTAGATTTCTGACCAACAATCAACCACATAGAGCAAAAACAATGTAGTCATCAACAGAGAATTTCTTCATAAAAACACAGTGATCTGAAGTAGTATCCACCCAGCATAAATAACTAAATCCACTGAAGCAAGCCAAGCATCGTAACAACTTAGCTCCCTAGTGCCATCCCCTCTTTTTCCTTTTTTCAAATAAATTCCATTTTTTCATTTTTTCAAAAAGCAAAAAATTAATTTCAATTATCAAGTTATGATGTTAAATTTGTGTAATTAGAAAATAATTTTATTATATTTTTCTTTGAATCCAAATATAATTATTTGATTTACCCTTTAATTACTAGTTTAATATCTAATATCTCTTCCATCTGTTTTGTTCAAACATGAAAAATAAAAATTATTTTTATATTTCAAAAAAACTTAGTACATTAAAGAATTTATTAAAAGAGAAAAATAATTAGATTAGACATTGGATCTCCTGCACTAAAAAACACACTCTCAACCAATAGTTAATAATCTAATGATGATAATTAGGAATCATAAGCTCAAATATAGAGGTCCTTTGAAAAAAAAAAAAATAATACTAATATTTAAAGTTCCTGAAAGCAAATATATATTATATATATGATTAGAAATTAAATTTTCCTAAAAAGAAGAAATTGGGAAAGCAAGGGTATGAGAAATTTAATGTAGAAAATATTTGGATTTATGGGTTTTGGCATGAAAAGCAAATAAGAAGAACCACAATTTCAAAGTCAAAAAAAAAAAATGTAATGGACTTATATGTAATCATGAAATGTTTCCTCTCCATCTTGTAAATGAGTCCCACCCATTTAAATTTACTTTGAATATTTTAAGTCTTTTTGTCCCACAATTTCATCATTCACCCACTTTTGCTACCATAAAATCCTTTTTTTTTTTTCTCTCAAATATTTTTTCCAATATAATATTAAAGCAAAAGCCTCGTAGGAGAAACTTTCAACAAGTAAAATTAAAAAGGAATTCAATTATGACTGTATGTTCACATTTCATTTTGGTGAGGAGCATATTTACTGCTGAAATACGAAATTATAAAATTATAATTGAACCATGTTAAGTTCAAAGGCCACAAAGAGAAATGCCTAGAATTTAGAGTCAATTATATATATTAGGTCGAAAAAATTTTTGAAATACATTTTTAAAAGGGAATTTCAAAATGATTTGGTATATTAATAAATAAGTACATTATTGGTAATATCAATTATGTTAAAAACTAAGAAATTACTTTCAAAAATAAATTTTGGGTATAATTCAAATGAAAAGGAAAGCAACTATTTTTATATGGCAAAGAAAATATGTTTTAGAGGTGGATCAATAGAGACCTTGGACTATTAAGGTGAAATTATAAATGTGGCATTTTTGAAACTTCAAATTAGAATTGGATATACATGTTTAAATAGGAAGGACAGATACCTAAATTAATTATTCTTAGACCAAATTAAGAAAAGGTGGAGGGCATTTTAGATTGAATTCATCACATTTCTGTTTTTATTGCTTTTATTTTTTGGAATCATAATCATTAATTAAATAATAATCTTAAAATTAAAGTTTCTATCTTATTATATTGTTATGGTTTTGTGAAAGTTGTCATTATCCTCTATTTTCTATTTAAGCAATGCAAAAATTTTTGATAGTAACGAGCATATTTTTAATCATTCACTATATATATATATATATATATATATATATATATATATATATAACTCTTTAATTTATTTGTTTAATATATGAAGTGGCTTTATACACAAAATGTAGATAAGTTTTATCGATATATATAAATAAAATATTTATTCATTATAGTCGAATGCCAAAAATGAAAATCCAAATTCCAAAAAAAAAAAAAGGTTTAAATTACTAAGATTACCAAAATTACTATAAATTTTGTATTGAAAAACTTGGAAAGAATTTCAAATATCTTTGTTCAAGGAATATGTCATAGCACTTTGGACATATAAGAACGTGCATTGCAAGTTATTTATATTCGTTTTTACAATGCACGTTATTTGTGCTCGTTGTTTTTATATAATACAAGTAAATGTAATTTATTTATATATATATTAATCTTTTGTTATAAATTATAACATTATAAATAATTTATATTACTAAAAATAAAGAAAATATAATGCTGAGAAAAGAAAGTATAACCCTCAAATATTAATATATAATATTTCTTGAAAAATTTTAATTATTCGCCACTTTATTTTCCTTTTATTTATAAAATAAGTTGAAAAAATTAAATATTTAAAAATTTGAAAGGATTAATTTTGTATATATATTTATTTAAAAATTTATTTTTAAAAAATATATCCAATCAGTCATATAAATATAAAGAAAATAATATTAAAAAAGGAGAATATTTTTTTAATTTTATTTATCTCTCTTAAATAAAATTTTAAACTACAATCAAATAATAAAAATTAAATATTTAAGAATCTTTTGAAGAGGAATTGGAAAGTGAAGTTTTGCAAAATCTTTCGCAGGACAATTCTGTCGCAGATACTCTTGCAAGCAAGCAGATTCCAAGTCGTTGGCTTCAACAATACTTCGCGGCTGATCTTACTGGGGCTATTTGGCCTCGAGATATTATTTCTTTATTTTCCAAGTTTAATGCTCTTTATTAAAATGAGAAAAATAAAATTATATATTTAAAAAATGAATTTGAAAAAGAAAAATATCAAAATTTTTAATATCTCATTAATATATATATATATATATATATATATATATATATATTCAAAAGTTAAATTAAAAAAAATTAAAACTTAAAAACTTTAAAAAGTTTAATTATCTACATATATTTATTTTATAAAGTAATCTTAATATAATATATCCAATTAAATTATGTAAAAGTTATATAAATATAATTTCCGCGAAGATTTTTAATTGATCACACATAAGATTATTCTATAATATTTTAAATCTTATTAAATTTAATTAGAAATCTCGTTATTCACATTTGTAATATGCAAATTATAGATATCAATTAAGTGTAGTCTAATTAGTGAGTCTAAGTAAAAACTATCAGCATATTTCTATTATATAGCTCGTAATATTACAAATTAGTGTCTTGACCTATCTAACCTTTCAATGAATAAAAAAAAAATTTACAAATTATAGATATAGATATTAGTTCAAAATTTCAAATACAGAAATACCATTGCATAATCGACAATTATTTCTCCCTCTGATTTTGTTCCTTCCTTTCCAGTTTCCACTCTCTCTCTCTCTCTTTCCGTTTCGGACTATTTTCTCACGAAACAAACAAGAACCCACCAAAACACAAAATCTATAAAAATCCCATCAACAGACATACTTCTATTTGTCGCATACATCATAATCACAATTTCTTTTCTCTCTGTCTCTCTCTGCCGCTCCAAAAAATTTTAAAATAAAATATATATAAACACACTGACACACAAATTAAACTGCTTCACCATGCACTTCCCTTAGCCTTTCAAGGCAAAATATACAAAGATCGTCAAAACCCAATTCCAGAATTGTTTTCAGTTCAAAGATGGGGACAGCAACGTCGTCAATGGCGGCGAAATTCGCTTTCTTCCCACCAAAGCCACCGTCTTATAACATTATAGTGGATGAAGAAACTGGGAAACTGAGGATCTCAGTTGTTCATCAAAGAGACGACGTCGTAGATGTTTTAAAGCTTTCAACAAAGAAAGGACATGAGATTGTTGCCCTGTACGTTAAAAACCCTTCAGCTTCATTGACTGTGTTGTACTCTCATGGCAACGCTGCTGATCTCGGCCAGATGCTTCATATTTTTATTGAGCTTAGTTTGCACCTTAATGTTAATCTTATGGGGTCAGTAATCAATTAATAACTTTCCCTTCAATTATATTATATGTAAAATAACCTTGATCTTATTTATTTAATATTTAATATTTAATTTGTTAATATCTACGCAGGTATGATTATTCTGGGTATGGACAATCTTCTGGGAAGGTATACTCTTTTTATTTTCTTTCTTGATAAAAAATATATTATAAGTCAGCTTTTGCATATATCGTAGGAATTAAGTCTAATTATTTGGTATGGTGAAAGAGTTTACTGATGTATTTTAGTTGACAAGTAGCTGTTTCTTAATTATTAAACAATGTTCTTTTCAGAAAAAAAACTCTTAAAGGGAGGGATAACCACGAAACACTGAAAAAAAAAAATAGTGGATACTCACGGTAATATATAGTTTTCAAAAATGGGACTAGGAACAATATGTTTCAGGGTAAAGACAGAATCAAAGGAAACTAAATTTTCTACTTATTAATGTTAAAAGCTTTAGGTTTGTCAAAGCACATTTGTCGTGTTTTGTGTTTTGATGGCTTAAGTACATTTGGCAGATGACCTTAGAGTAGAGGGGAGGCAGGAATTTGCTTAATTTAGGATAAACATGGATTAAGTAGGGTGATTAGGGACGGCTGTTGATAACCTCATATTTAATTTCTTTCTCTATAATAAATTCCCATAGATGAAGATGAATCTTTTTTCTGGAATTGTAGTCAAGAAAGAAAACTTGTTTTGTATGCTAATTGCTTGGATTGATACCCATTTTAGCCTAGTGAACAAGACACATATGCTGATATAGAAGCTGCATATAAATGCTTGAAAGAGACTTATGGAGTGAAGGAGGAAGACATTATATTGTATGGTCAGTCAGTAGGAAGTGGACCTACTCTTGAATTAGCTACTCGTTTGCTTCAATTGAGAGCTGTCATTCTTCACAGTCCTATCTTATCTGGTCTTCGAGTCATGTATCCTGTCAAGAAAACATTCTGGTTTGACATTTATAAGGTTCGTATACCTGAACTGAACTAAATTGTGTTTGATTATGTCACGTTACGATGTAATGAACATAAAGTTCATTTCTTAATTGCAGAATATCGATAAGATTCAGCTTGTTAATTGCCCAGTGCTAGTAATTCATGTGAGTACCATTCCCTTAGAACTACTTAGATAACAACTAGCTAGAAGCAGCTCAATATAATTGCTCTGCCATCAAATTGTAGGGGACTGAAGATGATGTTGTGGATTTTTCTCATGGTAAGAAACTATGGGAGCTTTGTAAAGACAAGTATGAACCTTTATGGCTTAATGGAGGGAATCACTGCAACTTGGAACTTTACCCAGAATACTTGAGGCATCTCAGGAAATTCATCTCTGCTATTGAAAAATTGCCTCCACATCTCAGAACTGGACCTGGACAATGTACCAAGAATCATCCGGGGCAGACTTCGGACACATCTGCTGGTGATAAGGACAATTCAAGGCCAAGCACAGATTATACTGATAAGGAGGCTAGGCCCGATGGTGATAAGGACAAGCCAAGGCCAAGCACAGATCATAAAGACAATGAGGCTACGCCTGATGGCATTAAGGACAAGCCGAGGCCAAGCACAGATCATAAAGATAATGAGGCTAGACCTGATGGCAACAAGGACAAGCCGAGGCCAAGCATAGATCATATAGATAATGAGGCTACGCCTGATGGCAAGTCAAGGCCAAGCACAGATCATAAAGATAACGAGGCTACGCCTGATGGCAAGCCAAGGCCAAGCACAGATAATAAAGATACTAAGGCTAGAACTAGTACTGGGCAAAGAGAAAAATCTAGGTTTAGTACAGATAATAAGGAGAAAGGAAGAACTAGCACTGACAGGAGAGAGAAGTCGAGAAAGAGTATTGATCGTACTGTGAAAGCGAGGAATAGCACTGATCAGCCGGAGAAAGCAAGAAACAGTTTTGAAAGGTCAGTATTTATTGTTAATTTGGTTGTTAATGTTAATCAGGTGTTGACCACTGACACATATTGAATGGTTATGGCAGGTTAGGAGACATGGTTAGAGCTGTGGGATTGTGCAATGTTGATTGTTTGAAGCAAACAGCTAGTAAAGCCTAAGATATATAAGTCAGTGCTTGTAAGTGGATTCTGATATCCTTTTTCTAGTTTCTCTGTTTGGTTTATTGGTTGGGATATTGTCGAAATGCTGTTTTTCTTTTCCAAATAATAACTTTGTAATACACACACAGGAAAGCAATTGAACTAGGTAGGTTCTTTTGGTATCTGTCAGAAATTCTCATCTAGCAATGGTCATAAATCTTCTTCTCTTCTATATATCTGCCTCAGTTCATCTTCATGTTTCATGTATTTGCAAATGGTGCAGGAAGCCAGGAACCACATAATGCAACTAAAAGATATTAGCTTTCTTTTACAATAAGCTGAGTGTTAGCTCTACTACTTAGATCATCCAGTAGACTGCTCGTATATATATGCCAAGGTCACAAGGTTCATATAGCCATGGAGCTTTTGCACCCTCCAAGATTGCTTGTTAGGATCCACAATCCAGCAGCATATGGACTACTGGACTAACAAATGGAAAACTATTAAAATTTGAGCTTATATGAGTTCAATTCAATTAATATATTCATCATAAATAGTATTTTTCTTTCTAATATGAGATATATATGCATTTACCACTAGGTTACGCCTTAGTATGTATATACTTGTGATTTTTAAACTCGTTAAACTTTACATATTATTTTGAAAAAAATACTTTTCAGATCACTTTATTTTCTCTTATAGACTTATTCGTGATTCTTAGAATGAGTGAACCTTGAATGATTTTATCTTTGAGCCATGTTCGGTAACAACTTTTTATCCATTTTTTGCTCATATTATTTATAGTGCTCGGTGACAAATATTGGAGAAGTTATTGAAAATAGATAATTTTATCGAAAATAGCTAATTTTATCGAAAATGACCTTACACTATGTTCAAATTTGATTAATATCGTAACAACTTAAAACCTAGATTAATATGATGCAATTTACACAGTCTATTTAGTGATTGACTTACTATTATAAAGAAACCATTTTTTTTTTTTTTTTATAGTTTCAACCTAATTAATTTTGTTCACGTGGGAGATTGTCAATTTCATTTTCCGCAGAAAATCATGAGTTGGTTGATTATGTCTTTAGAGATTTTGATATTTTTCAGAGTTCAAACATTACTCATATACAATAAAGTTTGACTAAACCTAACATAAATAAAAAATTATGCGTTCGTATACAATAATCAAATCAATTACTAACAATGAGAGTGTTCTTGATCATTCATTGGGGAAAAAAAAAGACAAAGCAGTAATATTATTATTTTTTAAATATTTTTAATCAGTTTGGTGTACAATACTAAAAGAAAATGAAAAAAAAAAAAAAGCACTGTCAATAAGGGAGCAATATGTATTCTCAAAAAAATATTTCAAAAATATATAACACTCGTGTGGGAAGCTCGGAATTTTGTTTAGTTTACTAACAATGATGTAGTAGCAAGTTAGACAATGTTGGCCGCAAGAAAAAAAAAAAAGAAAGAAAACAAATGTTCACTCATGATCCTATTCACACATTTAATTAATAGATTTTGCATTCAGACGCCAAAAACAGAAATGAAGTTGAAAGTTGAGTTATTAGAAGTAACATCATCTCCATTTTATATCTGTTTTAAATTTTTTTATCCATTTTTTCCCTAATTTCCTTTTGAATCTTAATTTTTATCGTTTATTTCATAAAAAAGGGAAAATTAAAGAGGATATTGTAGATAATGAGGTGGCAGCATCTAGGCCTTACAATTCCAAACAAATAGCTCCAAAAATAAAACCCCCACGTTGATCGTCATCTTTCTAGAACCCTCTTTTCTTCCCCTTAAACCCCTTGAGGGTTTTCAGTTTTTTCAACACTCAAGTAGCGAAATATTCATAGTTATCGTGATAGCCTGAAATATCTCTATTGCTACCTAACTGCAAGTCTGCAGCTCTTCTTCTATCTGTTTAGGGCTTAATGGCTCCAGTTCTAAGCAGAAGCTTAGCAACTGCTACTTTGGTTTCTATTCCCTCTTCTACACCCTTTTCACTTAAACAGCCCAATAACAAGTCATTTAATCTAAGAACTCGTTCTTTTCTGCAAAACAACGGTCTGAGGAAAGGATTCTCTTGTGCTGGCCTCAAATGGAAAGTTGAGAAGCGAAATAATCGGATTGCTGTCCGCTGCGAGGCGGCCGTCGCTGAGAAAGAGGCCGCAGATGTATCTGGTGAGAAATTCGAGTATCAAGCTGAGGTGGGTGGCTGTTGATTTTTGTTTGTTTTGAGATTTAGCGACTTGGGTCTTTGATTGGCTTGGATTCTACCTGCTAGAAGAAATTTCGGATTGGTTCAAATAATTGGTTTTATTATCATTTCTTTGTAGTTGGAAAAATTTTTGAATCGAGATCAGGAATGGTTATTTATATTTGATGAATCTTTGATTGAGAGAAATATCAAGCTTTTATATAACTGGACGTCATTTGTTAAGCTTTTTTTACATAATTGTTATGGGCTGGTTTGTTTGTCATTGTATTTGACTAAAATATGGAAGCTTTGTGGGATTTTTTTTTTTTTTCTGTTGTGTGATTGGAGTTGTTATATTCTACTCTATTAGGAGTCAGAATTTTGTTCGAGCGCTAATGATTGGGCAATTTAATCATTTCAGGTTAGCCGCCTGTTGGATTTGATCGTTCATAGTCTATACAGCCATAAGGAAGTATTCCTCAGGGAGCTTGTGAGGTGAGCATGTTGCTTGATTGACAAAAGCTTAAAGGATACAGTTTTCTTTAGTTGTTGAAAATGTTTCTAGTTTCTCACTCTAAGATTTGTTAAAACTTTTCGTTTGGTTATATGGAACCTTAATGAGAAAACATGGAACAAATAACCTCTCAAGAAAGGCCACCATCATTATGCCTTCTCTCTCTACTTCAAAAAATTGATCATTTCCTTGTCCTCCTCAAATTTCAATCATTTGCTAATTACTAGTAGCCAGCAAGTTGCAGTCTCTAGTATAAGATGTAGGTTAACTTGGTTCTGTTTTACTGTTCCAGCAATGCAAGTGATGCTTTGGATAAATTGAGATTCTTGAGTGTGACTGAGCCATCTTTGCTTGGAGATGCTGGTGACCTGGAGATTCGTATAAAACCTGATCCAGAGAATGGGATCATTACTATAACGTATGCTACTATTTCCTTTTTTCACACTTTTGCCCATCAAAACAAATGCTCAGAAGTTGATAGGAGTGGTTTTTCTTAATATGCAGAGATACTGGTATTGGAATGACAAAAGAAGAGCTCATTGACTGTCTTGGAACTATTGCGCAGAGTGGCACATCAAAATTCCTGAAGGCTCTTAAGGTGTCTATTTGTTCTCATTACAGTGAATTCCAGCAGCTATGCAATTCCTTAGACTCCATGTTGTAATGAAACTACTGAGACTGAGTCTTTAAACAAATAAAGATCAATAAACAAAGACCGAGTCTTTCTTGTTACCTTCTTTTTCCCCTACTATACCTTCAAGGCCTGCTTTATTAAGTTCTCCATATCTATCCTGTACAGGAAAACCAAGATCTTGGTGCAGACAATGGCTTGATCGGTCAATTTGGTGTTGGGTTCTATTCTGCCTTTCTTGTGGCTGAGAAGGTGCAGTATGATTTCTACAAAGTTGTTGATATTCTGCAATGCGTTGCTTTTTATCTGAACTATTTGTTGTAGAAAACAGTGCCTTTGCAATTTGCTAATGAAATTTATTCTTATATATTATGTGGAATCAGGTTGTTGTGTCTACAAAGAGTCCAAGGTCAGATAAGCAGTATGTCTGGGAAGCAGCAGCTGACAGTAGTTCATATGTGATTAAGGAAGAAACTGATCCTGAGAAGCTTCTGCGTCGAGGAACACAGATTACTCTTTATTTGAGGGTACTCAAACTCTTTAGATGTTTAGCATAAGTTTTAATGTAAACCAAGCAGCGTAATCTTGAAAGTCAATTACTCATGCTACTTTGGAGTTTGTATATTGTTTAGTCTGTCTTCCCAAATTTTGAATAAATTTGGGCTTATTTATTGTATACTGAATTCAGCAAATGTGCTGTGATTTTATTGCAGGAGGATGATAAATATGAATTCTCGGATCCATCCAGGATTCAGGGTTTGGTGAAGAACTACTCACAATTTGTTTCTTTCCCCATCTATACATGGCAAGAAAAATCAAGGACTGTTGAGGTTAGAACGTTTCTATCAAATGTCTTCCCTCACTACCTTAAAAGTTGTCTTTTGTATTTATACACAACAACTATGCAAAACAACTTTGATTTGCATCTATTTGCTCTCTTTTCTTTAGGAAAAGGAGAGGGGATTATTATTGTTTTGTATTGAGTTGGGGGGATAAGCAGCAGTTTTAGTAAAAGTTTGTTTTTTTATCAAGTGTTCTTTTTAAATTTTCAAGCATTAATCTTTGGCCTGTTCCATAGAATTTGTATAAATATATGTTTTCTTTATTTCGTAAGTTAATTCTTGAGGTAATGAGTTTAGTTCAACTCCTTTTCTTTCTAGGATGATTACTTATGTATAGTGATGCAAGCACCTTATTAAACAGTCTACTAAATTCTAATTTGGCAGGTGGAAGAGGAGGAAGAACCAAAAGAAGGAGAAGAAGCCAAACCAGAGGTAAACTAGCACATCAGTTCTGAGTAATATTCTGTGGTTAATGTGGTGGTTGATTATGGCCTTTAAGACAAATTGTGCATCTGTTGCCAGGACGAGAAGAAAAAGACAAAGAAAACTAAGACTGAGAAGTATTGGGATTGGGAGCTAGCCAATGAAACAAAACCAATATGGGTGAGTACAAGGACTGAATCTATTCTATGCATGTTATGTTGAATCATAGTTATGCATTGGTGTTTGTGCTTCTGTGTGACATGAGAGAAAGAAGTTCAGAGTTATATGCCTTTTTCTTACTTTTTTCTCCTTCCTTTCCTTTTCCATGGATGCTTCGCATATGATTTTGTTATATAATTATTTATTTTTGTTTGGTATGTTGCAGATGCGAAGTCCAAAGGAAGTTGAAAAGGATGAGTACAATGAGTTCTACAAGAAAACATTTAATGAATTCTTGGACCCGCTTGCATATACACACTTCACCACTGAGGTATGAAAATGTTTTTGGTTGTTTTAACTGACTGACTACATATTGGTTTAGTTCTGAACTCTGTTTTGGAAAATTTTGCAGGGAGAGGTGGAGTTTAGGAGTGTTTTATACATACCTGGAATGGGGCCTCTTAACAATGAGGAGGTTGTAAATCCAAAAACCAAGAATATACGTTTATATGTGAAGCGAGTATTCATCTCAGATGATTTTGATGGAGAGCTGGTAAGTATTGACTTGTCATGATAGCTTGAAATCCTAGAAGATTGCTCTGAACCATGAACCTATAGCAATTGTAAACAGAAGCGTAATTGGAGAAAATAGGTCCATATCCTTTTGATTGTGTATTGTATGCTTGGAGACTTGGCGTCAATTATGGATGCTTCTTTTCAAGCAGAAAATACCACTATTTGAGATATAATTGAATATTTGGTTCTTCCGTCTTAAAAGAGTGAACATGAGGTTGCTATAAACTAAATTACATTAACTTTGTCATTATAACTTGTGGAATTTTTATTCTTTATATAAAATTATAATTTCCTTAAAGGAATAAGCTAGAAGTGATTTTCTTGCAGTTTCCACGATACCTGAGCTTTGTGAAGGGCGTGGTCGACTCTGATGATCTTCCTCTTAATGTATCTCGAGAAATCCTTCAAGAGAGTCGAATTGTAAGGATTATGAGAAAGAGACTTGTTAGGAAAACATTTGACATGATTCAAGAGCTATCTGAAAGTGAAAATAAGGAGGTTTGTAGCAATTAATCCATACATGTTTATTTCCTTGATTGATGGGTTTTAGCTAAGGAGCTTGGTATGTTTTAACTTGATTTCAGGATTACAAGAAATTCTGGGAGAATTTTGGCAGGTTTCTGAAATTAGGATGTATTGAAGACACGGGTAACCACAAGCGTATAACTCCATTGCTGCGATTCTACACTTCCAAAAGTGAGGACGAACTCACAACCTTGGATGAGTATATCGAGAACATGGGGGAAAACCAGAAGGCTATCTATTACTTGGCAACAGACAGCTTGAAAAGCGCAAAGAGTGCTCCATTCTTGGAGAAGTTGGTTCAAAAAGGCATTGAGGTATGTGCATATTTTGCATTACTGTCTTCTGAATAGTTTTTGGCAAGGTGAATGCATCTTCATCTGCATAAGCTGATCAAAAGTAATCTAAGGAGATAAATGTCATGTAGCCACTAATGCATGGGCTGACAATATAAATATATCAAGGGAAGGATGAAATATATTATGGTGATCTAGATTTAAAATATTTTCATAATTTCATTTACTAATTAATTTCCTTTTCCTTTCTAATTATAGTTGTTGCAAGTACAGTGTTTTGTTCTTGTCTTGCCTTTTTATTCCCTTAATGAATTAGTTTGTCTTGAGCTATCTGTATTGGTATCAGTAACTGCACATTTCTCTTTACCTTTTTCTGCATTCGTGACTCAGTTTGATAACTGTAATCGTTTTTAGGTTCTTTATTTAATTGAGCCCATTGATGAGGTTGCCATCCAGAACCTGCAGACCTACAAAGAAAAGAAATTTGTTGATATCAGCAAGGAAGATCTAGAACTTGGTCAGACCTTGCAACTTTGCTATTATTGATAGCACCAGTTAATTTCTTCCTTTTCCTTTCTCATAGCTCCTATCTTGCTGGGACTTTGACATACATCTTTGCTAATGGATTGGGGTTTGATATCAGGAGATGAGGATGAGGTGACAGAAAGAGAAACTAAACAGGAATACATTCTCCTCTGTGACTGGATAAAGCAGCAGCTTGGTGACAAGGTGGCTAAAGTGCAAGTATCAAAGCGTCTAAGCTCATCTCCCTGTGTGCTCGTTTCTGGCAAGTTTGGATGGTCAGCCAATATGGAAAGGTAGGAAGTGGTCAATAACAGCTTGACCCTCCTCACAGTTGATGCTTAGAAAACAAACTCAAAAAACACATTAACTCACATTTTCAAAAATTTCCACACTCTGTAGGTTAATGAAAGCACAAGCTCTTGGAGACACTGCTAGCTTGGAGTTCATGAGAGGAAGGAGAATACTGGAGATTAATCCAGATCATCCCATTATTGAAGACTTAAATGTAAGCCATTCTGCTCTATGTTGGTTGATATTATTGAAGCCATGCTATTGTGGTTTGTTCTGTTGTTCCTGAGCTTTATCCCTAATAAGCTATAAGAAGACACCATAATTCAGCATAGTGCTAAAGTGGAAAAGGACAACCTTCCATAGAACTCCTCTAATTAGCTAGTGATTTTTAATTTTTCTGTCCATCTCTGTGATAGTGAGAGGAGTTTCTTTTCTGTTTGCACACGCTTTATTTTCATAAATATTTTTTGTGTATGTTGATTATGTTCTTGAGCTTTTGGAGGACCCAGAATGACATGTAGATGCAGTAGTATGTTCTGTAAGAAGTATCCATGAAGTAAAAAGAAGGAAAAGAACTTAGATACAACCAAAAAATTATGGTAGACCAGTAATTTACAAAGTTTTCGGTTCTGTTAATGAAAGTCAAGTATGACAAATTCATATTTTTCTCGCATACAAATTAGTAGATACGAGTTTCTAAAGGTTCTCATGGCAGTCTTTTTCATCAGTCCATGAGTCTTTTTCAGCAGTAGTCACTAGCAGGGTATTAATAATGTTGATTCGGTGAAATGATTTTACATATCATGACAAGTTGTCATACTCTGAACTTTGCCACCTCAAATTCCATTCTTTGGCTTTTATATTTTACGTTTGACTTCTATAAAGTACTGTAAATGAATTTTACTGGCATTCAGGCTGAAGCTGAAATTGCTCGTCTTCTGGTTGGAGTTCTTACTATTTGATTTTTTAATGAAATTGCTGTTTTATTTTACAGGCTGCATGCAAGAATGCACCTGATAGTGGTGATGCCAAAAGAGCTGTTGACCTCCTATATGACACGGCTTTGATCTCCAGTGGATTCTCGGTAAGGATGAACGGCAGTTCCTCTGCCCCGTGTTGGGTGGCTGGGCAGGTTTTTTTTCACATGATTATGCATGGTTTTCTTGTTTTGCTTAAATCGATCTTGTGATGTTGCAGCCTGACAGCCCAGCTGAGTTGGGTAACAAGATATATGAGATGATGACTATGGCACTTGGAGGAAGATGGGGTAGATCTGAAGACGACGGGGCAGAGACAGTTGAGGATAATGCTGTGGAATCTGATGCCAATGTTAATGAAGCTGCAGAGCCTGAAGTAATTGAACCATCAGAAGTGAGGGCAGAGAGCGATCCTTGGAACGACTAAATGACATTATTTCAGTAAACCTTGAGGGAAATAACGCATCAAGAGGCATAGGAGAGGTGTCTGATTGCAGTGGAACAGAGTGCAAGGCGTGGATAAAATTTGCAGTGCGGAAGAGAACATAGGCTTTCTGCTAATGATTTACAGCATAGGAGATTAATTGGTAGATGTTTGTCTATGTCTAAACAATTAGCAGAACTGTAGGCTTTCACTGCCCTTCTTGAAATGCCATTTTTTATAATAGCAGAACTGCCTAAATTTTCCAAGCTTCACGTAAACCACTTTTGTCTTTTAAAATTGTCGGGTGTATGCTGTAATTTTGGGGCCTTGCGTTTTTATCAGAAACAAAGCTTGAAAGACTCGTTTGGCACCACAAATTCATTGTGAAACACAGCAAATTAATCCATTTTTCTCGTGGAAACGAACCTGTTTGACATTGCAGTTAAAATTGCATTTTCTTTATTCTTTTTCAGAAAATATTATTTTGAATGTTGTTTGATAAAAGCATAATGATGCTGTTCGGTTGTCTTATATACCCTCCATTCGAAATTTACTGTTTTAGCTTATTTACTTTGTTTTTATAAATAAATATAATAGTTGAATTATTACATCATCATTAATTAAATTTTGAGATAAATAAATTAAAATACTAATATATAATTTTTTATGAAAACTCTATTTAATTAAATATTCCATCTATAAATATAAGTCATTTAATAATTAAAGAAGCTTTAAATTATAATAAAAAGTTTACTAATTTGATTAAATTACTCTTTAGAAAATTATAGAGACAGTTATTGGATTTGATATAGATGAAAATAAAATTGAAAAAAATTTTATTAATTTTTTTAGATATTTTTAAAATGATTTATATTTAAGGATAAAAATTATCCTGATATTTATATATAGAGAGTATTTGATTAGAGTTCGGTTAATTTAAAAAATAATTTAATGCAGAGTATAAATATTAATGGATATTAAAGTAGAAATTATAGTTTTATTTATATTAACTAAAATTTTTTAATACGTTATTGTAACAAAAATTATGGATTAAGCAAGTACAAAAATCAAACTAAACTTAAATTTCCAGATAAACTGAACCGACTTCATAATTAAGATGAATCGGTTTGATTTCTCGGTTAAAAATTGTAATTATGAAATCGGTTTGATTTATCGGTTAAAATTTTAGATTTGAACCATATTCACCTCAACATGTGTTTAATTTTATTTGTGTTCGTTCCGGGCATAAGCTACACAAGAAATTCAAAGGCCAAAAACAGTAAAATAAAATAAAATAAAAGAAGTAATCGGGTTATCCAAACCCGATAGCTCTAAGAATACCATTGGGCTCTAAGATCCATGGATACATCCAGAAGACCATGGTCCATGCGGAGAGTAAAAGTTCTACGCTTCTACTTGCAGCCTTGTAGGTTTTAAGGAGGGTTTAAAGGCGGCTGCTCTTTCCATCAGCCTCCTCTGGATATTACACTGATCCCTCCTTTTCAATATCTTCTTCTTGTTTCTCTTCAATTTCCATCTTTTAAATTTATTAATGCTTGTACCAGTAATTTACTCCTTTTCTTTTCTCTTCTGCTAAAATCTTATTTCCCTTTTCCATCACTTGTCAATACATTCAAAACCATGTGGAGAAGCTTTGCCAGACGAGCTTCTTCTGCTAAGCAGCAGAAACTTTCTTCAAATCTGACAAAACCCTATCAAGTCTCTAACTTTATTGAGAAAATCAGGCCTCTAGAGATCCCAACATTCTTCAATTCGCCTTACTCGCCTCTGTATTTTAGCCGAATGCTTGTATTATCGTCTCCAAGTGATGAATTAAGCAAAAGTTTCACTAATTTTAGAAACCCTCTTGGTCTTTCTCCTCCTTTCCTCAAGAGCTATGCAACTGCGGCTGCACAGTCAATTCTTTCAACAGATGAGTCAGACTTTTCCGGTTCCGATGAACTCCAAGAACAGATAGAGGAAATCAATAAGCACCATCAGAAAATGGAGATGCAGTTTAGGCCACAACAAAAGAAAACAATAGCAGGTATGGGTGTGGGAAAGTATACTATCCTTAAAAGGAGACAAGTAAAGATGGAGACTGAGGCATGGGAAGAGGCAGCTAAAGAATATCAGGAATTGTTAGAGGACATGTGCGAGCAGAAACTGGCACCTAATTTGCCTTATGTAAAATCTTTATTTCTAGGTTGGTTTGAGCCTTTGAGGGACGCAATTGCAGCAGAGCAAGAATTATGTATGGAGAAGCTTGGTAAGCCTTCTCATAGGCCGTATTTTGATGCATTGCCAGCAGATATGATGGCAGTTATTACTATGCATAAGTTGATGGGATTGTTGATGACTACTAATGGAGGTAATGGGAGTGTTAGGGTTGTTCAAGCTGCCTGTGCAGTGGGTGAGGCAATTGAGCAAGAGGTGAGTGACTTCATATTCTGGATCTAGTATTCGTTATTTGGTTGTTTATAGTTGAGTTGATTTTAGTTAACTATATAGAAACAAATTTTGTGTGCTTTAACATTGATTCTGAAGTACTTGGTGTAGAGAACTTGCTAATTTTGATCTTGGAGCATGTCATAAAATTTGTGCTGCAACTGTTATTACACTACCATCAAGGGTTTTATCTCATGACGGAGAATTTCGGATGCAATGATGTTTATGTTAGAAAAGATGAATTACATTTTTCTTTTCTCTAGTGTTTTTTGCTACAAACTAAGCCTTTTCAAAAAATTATGTTTTGACTTGTGTTCTTCTAACTATTGGCTTCTTAACCTTATTCTATGTAATCCTCTAGATTGAACTGACTAAATCATATGAGTTCCATCTCACTAGAAAGTCTTCTTTCTATCTACGAAACCAAACCAAATCATAAAAGGTAATTTGTGGAGATCTTTTTCGTGATATTATTTTCACTTTTTAGCTTATCTATCTATTATAAGACCATAACATTCATTTATTGGCTTTCATATCGAATTTATGTCCAGACAAATTCACAACCAAATGTAATATTTGTCTGGTTTCATATCCTAAATAATTTCTGACTGTTTGAAAATTCTCTCTTTGAACTGTGCCATATTGCTATGGTTAGTGTTTGTACCCTAATTATATAATAATTTTTCCGTCAAGTTTCTGGGAATGCTATTTATCTTCGTTATTCACCTAGGCCTAGCAATGCCAATGGCAGCTAGTTTATGCTAGAACAAGCTTGTATGGGTTTTCAGTACTACTCAAAATATTTGTGTTGGTTATTTTTTATTTTTTAATATTGAGAGCATATATTAATATATGTAATTATCCCCTTTCTGTATTAGGCTAGGATACACAGGTTCTTGGAGAAGACAAAGAAAAAAAAGAAGAGCACAAAAGACAAGGAATCTGAATGCAACTCAGAACCTGTGACCGTTGAAGAGCATAAACTTGCTAAAGAACAGGAGAAATTGAGGAGAAAAATCACTGAACTGATGAAAAAGCAAAAGGTTCATCAAGTGAGAGGGTTAGTGAAGGTCTTTGACCATTCAATGCCTTGGGGACAGGAAGCACATGTTAAGGTTTTTGATACATGTTAAGATTTTTTTTTTTCATATATAAAATATTTGTTGAAGCTAGGGGTGTAAACGAGCCTGGCCGAGCTCAAACCTGCTAGGCTCGAAGCTTGGCTTGAAACTCGACGAGCTTGAAAATTTTTAGGCTTGGCTCAATTTGAGCTCGGCTTTAGCTTGGCTTTAGGCTTGAGTTCAACTGGTAAAATTTGAGCTCGAGCTCAGCTTAAGACTCGAGGCTTGAGTAAGCCTAAAAGAAACATTGTGTTTATATACATATGTATATATAAAAGCTCGATAAGGCTAGATGAGCTTTGAAGCTAAACATCATTAGGCTTAAACTCGATTTGAGCCGAGCTCGAACAGCTCACGGGCTGGCTCAACTCATTTACACCCCTAGTTGAGGTTGTATTTTTTGTTTGGAATTTAGTCTGATTCTTTTATGTCCCAGGTTGGTTGCCGCTTGATTCAATTGTTAATTGAAACAGCATATATACAACCTCCAGTTGATCAATTTGGAGATGGTCTACCTAATATCCGCCCTGCATTTATGCATACGCTTAAGACTATCGTGAAAGATTCACAGTGAGAAGATTCACATGCCTTTTGATTTAATGATTCTCTCTCTTGTATGCAATATAAATATTTTGAATTTTGGACTAGGAAAACTAGCAGGAGATATGGTGTTATTGAGTGTGATCCTCTTGTTCATAGCGGCCTTGAGAAATCTGTAAGTCGAAAATTATTGTCCTTGATTCAGTTCATATTACATTACTACAGGCTTTGCATCTATCGTCGATGAACAAAATTTAAAGCATTATCTAACTATCTATTCTTGTGGCACAATGATGAAAGTAATTGCTGTTTATTTGTGTAGGCTAGGCACATGGTCATCCCTTATATGCCAATGTTGGTGCCTCCTTTAAACTGGACAGGGTAATGGATTCAAGCTTTTCCTTTTAAGCTTTTATGTATTCCCTTCTATCTATGATTAAAATAGTTTTGTTTTGACCAAATTGGTTCTAACTATCAATTTCCATCCGGTAGTTCTTGTGCAAATTTTATATTGTAAATATGCTTACAGCTTTAAATTAATTGTGTTGCTCACATCTTATTTGAGATAGCTACCAAATATTTATCTCCAATATTGTTTGCTAATTCTCCAAATTTGTAAATTTACCAATATTTTTAGGTATGACCAAGGTGCATACTTGTTTTTGCCATCCTATGTTATGCGAACTCATGGAGCGAAACAGCAACGTGAAGTTGTTAGAAGGACACCACGGCAACAATTACAACCTGTTTTTGAGGTTTGAGATCAATATTTTATGCTTCTTTAGATTCTGCATTCTCAAAAATATCAAAGATAATCAAAAAAATTATCTTGCAGAATTGTTAGGCACTTTTAATTGGCTTATCATTGAACCTATGTAAATCTGCTGTTTTAATTGTAATAGGTTTCCGTTCCTTTTTCTTTCAAATCAGGCCCTGGATACACTTGGAAATACTAAATGGAGAGTGAATAAGAAGGTACTTGCAGTAGTTGATAGAATATGGGCTAATGGGGGCGATCTTGCTGGCTTAGTTGATCGCGAAGATGTGAGTTGCATTTACATAATCTGAATTCTTTTTCTTCTATACTAGTTTAAATTTCCTTCTTCTGCACTGTCACTTGTTAGGTTTTTATTCAGCATTATTTGTGCCCAGTTTTACTAATTTCTCTACATCTTTCTAATGTATTATTGTGAACTAATTGTACATTACTTTTATTGTTTCCATTTCTTAATAGGTTCCTCTTCCAGAGGAACCAGAAACAGTAGATGAAGCTGAAATTCGAAAATGGAAGTGGAAAGTGAGAAGTGTGAAAAAAGAGAATAGCGAGAGACATTCACAGCGGTGTGATATAGAACTTAAACTTGCCGTAAGTTCCTGCTCTTTTAGGTTATGCTTAGTGCTATAATATTAATTGCGTTTATGAACAGTATGATCAACTTTTATTAATTGGAGCAGGTTGCTCGGAAGATGAAGGATGAGGATGGCTTTTACTACCCTCATAATCTTGATTTTCGTGGTCGTGCTTACCCCATGCATCCACATTTGAACCACCTTGGCTCTGATCTGTGTCGTGGCATTTTAGAGTTTGCAGAGGGTCGCCCACTTGGGAAGTCTGGCTTATGCTGGCTGAAGATACATTTGGCGAATGTATATGCTGGTGGTGTTGACAAGTTGTCCAATGAGGGTCGGATAGCGTTTACTGAGAATCATCTGGATGATATTTTTGATTCTGCAGACCGACCACTTGAAGGAAGGCGCTGGTGGTTGGGCGCAGAGGATCCTTTTCAATGCTTAGCAACATGTATTAGTCTCTCAGAAGCATTGAGAAGTTCTTCCCCAGAGACTGCTATTTCACATGTGCCTGTCCATCAGGTACTTTTTCTCTACATGGTTATAATACCATTCACTTGGTGTGTGTGTATATATATATGTATATATAAATATGTGTGTGTGTGTATGTGTGTGTGTAGACATATGTGATATCATGTGCTGTGTTGTTGTTCTCACATTGAATTAGTTATACTTATCTTTTCTTGTTATTTCTCAAGGATGGTTCCTGCAATGGTTTGCAACACTATGCTGCCCTTGGAAGGGACAAGGTAAAAAGCTTTCTGTTTGCCATGAAGTAAGGATGAGCCATTAAAATTTAACTTTATGTTTGCATTATAGCTGTTTGATCTGGAATCTGCAACTAGTTGAACTTGAAATCACTAAGATTTTATTTCCTTCTTTTCAGCAAAATATACATATGAAATGATTTTAAGATTTTGGAAGGAACATTTATTAACAAGGATCTGTAACCTTTTCTTTGAGTTGGAATGATATAAGATTTTGGAAGGAACATTTGGAAGGAACGTTATGAAAATTTCAGAGTGCTCCAAATTTGTGTAATTTTTTAATATTTCTTAACAAGTTGCTTTTTTATTAGTTGGGAGCCGCTGCAGTTAATCTTGTTCACGGAGAAAAACCTGCTGACGTTTACTCAGGAATTGCTGCCAGGTACGCGCTATCTCTCTTTATGTGTGCGTCTCTGTGTGTGAAGGTATATTTTGTGTTGTATTTGTGTGTCACTCTTGAATGAGGGAATGAGAACTTGGTAGATGTACTAACTGCAATATATCAATGGATAAGCATGAAAATTTAGATCATTTGCAATGATAGGACACGTGCTATCAGTGAGTACAAGCATTCAGCTGCGTATGAGAAAATTGCTCAAACAAAATGGCAAATGGGTTTAGCGCCTGCAAAAATTGTCCTAGATACCAAAATCTACCCCAAGCCTGTTTAAAATTACACTTGCGATACCCATAAATATCTATTAAGTATTATAGGGGTAATTATAATACTAATAGGAAATACTAATTATACTACTAGATACAACTATAATACTTAGTATATCTAATATTTATAATATTAGGTATGAGTATACTACTAGTTATAATTAGAAAGTATATAACTATAATACTATTGGAATGATAGTGATGATTTGAATACTTAAAAATTATAATATATTACAATACTAATTATTATAATAACATATAGATAGAAATGTAGAATATAAACATAATACATTTATTATCTATATTTGTTCCTAATATTAGTTACTATAATTACATAATAGTTAACTATTTAGAATAGTTATTTCAATTATTTATGTTTAATTAGTTGATTCATATATGATAATTAAATTGTTATATATATATATATATATATATAGTCCTAATATATATGTACTTATGAATTATTTATAGGTCTTAAATTTAAATTATATGTTTTATACAGACAAGATTTCTTATTTTGCATAAGTCATCGTAAAATTAATAACCAATTATTTATTTATTTATTTTATAAGAAATTATATATATAAATCAATAAAATTATTATATTTGAGAAATTACATAATTACTTGATTTTAATAATAAATATTTATTAATATCTCTATCACTATTTAAAAATATTAATATTTCATCAATTATAAATATAATTAGTATTAAAAAATTAATATATTTTTGTTATGGGCCTTAACATTAAAGAAGTTATTAGAGTAGCTTAATAATGTGTAATTTAATATCTCTTAGAGGTCATGAATTCAAATGTCTTTTTTCCTAAGAACTAAATTTTTAAGAATTAAATGGGTTATGGTAGTGGGTGCTTAAGCCCCTAAACTCAAATCCATCACGGGTAGTAAATAAACAGGTCTAGTCAGATACTCGGAAAACCCGACCATTCTAAGTGGAGTCTAAATACAGTTTTTTACATTGCTGTGCAGATCCTTTGATGCCTTCTGGAAAAAGCACCAACTTATGTTTGATAGCGTTATGATGTCTCAAGTTGCCATTTTCTTGAATCATCTAATTTAATTGTTATTTTGATGTAGGGTCCTGGATATAATGAAGAGTGATGCAGAAAAAGATCCATCAACTAATCCAAATGCATTGCATGCTAAGCGTTTAATCAATCAGGTTTCTTGCTTTCTTATGCTCATCAATGGTGCTAAATGTTTCATGAGATCCTCAAGATGAACTTGTGTCTTTTGAAATACTAAAATTTGCAATGTTTCTTTTATTTTGCTAATAGAGCCGACACAATGAGGTTGTGATTGTGAATTAATTGTATAGTAAATTGCTAATAGTTATCCTTGTGACTTGGAAACCTTAGGTGGACAGGAAATTGGTGAAGCAGACAGTGATGACATCAGTGTATGGTGTCACTTATATTGGTGCCCGTGACCAAATAAAAAGGAGGCTAAAAGAACGTGGTGCCATTGACAATGATGCGGCTTCATTTGCTGCAGCTAGCTATGCAGCAAAAGTAAGCACTTTACCTGAAGTGAGGTGTGTGCCCTTAATAAAAGATTTTACTAATTGTTTGCTAAATGGCAGATTACCTTGACGGCTTTGGAAGAGATGTTTGAAGGTGCGAGAGGTATCATGGCCTGGCTTGGTGAATGTGCAAAGGTGCATGCCATTTCTATATTAGCTCATGGAGCTGGTGAAATACATTCATGATCATGATCAAATCTTATTGTGTGTTGCAAAACCATATACTAGCAGCTTTTAAAGCCTCGTGCTGCTGAACAGATGGACAGGAGATTCTTTTGGAATAAGCATACTCATTTTAATTGCTTCGCTCAACTAAAGCTTATTACCAAAGTATTTAAATTTGGTTATATGAACCATTTTCCATTCCATCCTATTTAATCCTTCTATTATAGTTTCAGCTCAATTAATTTGTGGTCGACCACTTATGCTGTTTTTGCTTTTTAGCCTTTTGCTTGCTGATCATATTTCAGGTGTATCTTTAGTACTTGAGTTTAATACTTCTATGAAAATGTGAATTTTGGGAGAAATTAGCCGTTTTTACTCTGTTCCTCTGCATTTTTAAGAGCTATTCTGCAGTGGCTGACAACTACTTGGAACATAAACAGGTAATAGCTTCAGAGAATCAACCTGTGCGATGGACCACTCCTCTTGGACTTCCTGTTGTACAACCTTATAAACAGTTGGGGAGGCATCTTGTAAGTTGGGAAAAAATATAAGTGTACACACACACACACACACACACAAATGCACATACAATTATACAATAACTAAAAAAAATTGGAAAAAAACCAAACAAATTTTAAGTTTGTCTTTAAAGACTTTTTTGTTGGGAATAATTTGCAGATCAAGACATCTCTGCAGACGCTGGCATTACAAAGGGAAACGGACAAGGCAATTTTCATAGACCTTTTCACAACTACTTTTTCTTTTTTCCAATTATTGCACTGCATGCACCTAGGTTACTGAATGATTATAGTGTCTCTCTCTTCCACACTCCCCCCAACCTTCTGTTTGTATACATGTGTTTTTGCTTATAGATAAACCTTGAAGAGTAAAACAAAGAAATGAAAATTCATAAGCAACAGTAAGAATAAATAAGACTTTATGCTAAACTTATTGAGGTCAGCTATATGAATCCTTTATTTCCATTCTACTTTTTTCATAACTAAGTCCGTAGTAAAGCCAATAAATAGTAGGTCTCTTGAGACCAGTTCCCTTCATGTTTCAGAAGCAATGGAACATATTCATGTTACATTCTCTTAACTCTGATTATATTGTTTTCGTGATTTGTAGGTGATGGTTAAGAGGCAAAGAACAGCTTTTCCACCGAATTTTGTTCACTCTCTTGATGGCTCTCACATGATGATGACTGCTCTTGCCTGCAAACAAGCAGGTTTGAACTTTGCAGGTTTGTTCTATCCAAGTGGTTTTCACTTCAACTCAGTGATATATACTTCTGTGGAAATCTTATTATTCTATCCTGATGTCAATCTTCAGGAGTCCATGATTCTTACTGGACACATGCATGTGATGTTGATGAAATGAACAGGATACTTCGACAAAAGTTTGTTGAATTGTACGAGGCGCCAATATTAGAAAATGTAAAGTATCTCTGCCTATAGAATGTTCTATAACTACTATGCTTCTTAAGATATTATTCCCCATACGAAATGGGTTTAAGGGTTTTACTTTTCCCATTATGATAATGAAACTTGAATGTTCTATCCCATTATGAAAATGTTCTATAACTACTAGCTTCTTAAGATATTATTCCCCATATGAAATGGGTTTAAGGGTTTTACTTTTCCCATTATGATAATGAGACTTGAATGTTCTATCCCTTGAGGAAAATGAATTGGAAAGAGAGAAAGAGGGGGGGGGGGGGTAGAAAGGCATTGCCTAATAAATCCACATGGTCTTACATGGAAAAATATTTATTATAATCAATTTCATTTTATGATTCTTTATCCAAACAGTGCTATCTTTTGTCTTTTTCACTCGTTGGAATCTTTACTGTAAATATCAAGTGAAATTGATTCTTGAGAGTGAATGTTTCCCATGCTATGTTATGGTATTACTACTTATTAAGTTCATTGCATTGCCTTTGTTTGTACCCAGTTGTTGGAGGGCTTTCAAAAGACATTTCCTAAGTTGAAATTTCCTCCCTTACCGGAGCGAGGAGACTTTGATCTCAGAGATGTTTTGGATTCTCCCTATTTCTTCAATTAGTCATAGCAATACTGGTCTTGACTGTTTCGAAATTGTTCTTTATACCTCTGTCATTCAGTTGAAAGTTGATGATAGTTGTATTCGTTCATCCATGTGCATGCATTTGTCAGATGCACAGTTACTGAACCCATTGTTAACTGAGGGAGAATGGCTAAAGAAGAGACCCAAGAAGTGCATACAATGGGTGTCCAACAACTATTTCTGTACATATGTCAAAAGAAAATGCATATAACCTTTGGCCAGAGATATCCCATTATACTTCCCTCGGGACTCTGCTTCCCTTTCAGCAGTGGGTCCGCTTTTGTGAAAATAAATGAAGGACTAAGGTGGCGCATCATACAGTACAACATGAAAGAAGCCCTGATAGTGGTAACAAACAAGTTGTTTCATTCAATCCGGCTTTGTACAAAGGAAATTGAAGCTCAAGCAGTAGAGGAACGGAACATCATATTGATGAAATTCAAAGATCAGTGAAAGCTGTGGAGCCTCACTGTGCTTGTGCCTCTTCTGAGATGTTGCCAGTAGCATATCGAAATAGGTTGCTGAAAATAAAGTTGATTTTAAGGAAAGTAACATAGAAATTGACGAGCATGTGTTTTTGTGGTATTTTGCTACTCTTTACTAATTGTTTTACCGTATTTTTTGATTACTTCAGACAACTTTCTATAGTTCAAAGAAAGCTGTATAATGCATACTAAGAATGAATAATAGAGGCTCTCATCATTCTCAAGCTTCTGACTGTACTACTTATTTGTTGTAGCCCTGAACTCCTACATTTTTCTCAGGCCAAAACATCATATCAGTTATTAATTTGCGCTGAGACAAACAAATAAGTATATTGCACCATATCAATTTCTAGCAGAAACAGTAATTCTTGTGGACAAAGACATTACAAGGTAATCTATATATATGAGCACAGGAGGTTTCTAAGCGTTTCTTCTAATCTTAATCAAAAGCTTGAGCAAAATCATTCGCTTGGGGAGGCATTCGTTCTGAGCAGGGCATAGGCATCGCTATAAATAGCTATCAAACTTGAGAACAGAGCAAGGAAAATCATGAGCCCCGACATAACCTTATCTTTCTTTGTAGCTACCAAATGGGAATCCCTGAAAGGATCAGAAATTTGAAATACTGAGTGAACAAATGATTAAGATAATGCAGCATTAGAAATTCTGGTTTAAAGATCGAAACTTTACTCACCTCAGGGCAATAGCAGCTGGGAAGATAAATCCAATACAAACTGCAGAAGTTGCTCCAGTGAACTGGAAAGCAATCCAGATGTTTGGAATAAAATTTGCACCCAAGAAGATGAGAGAAATTACTGCCATGCTAAGTAATGTAAATCTCCAGTTATCTGAAACCAAAGGCCTAGCTGAGGGGAAAAGAAGGCCATCCAAATTCATCCGCAGTGGGTAAAAGACGATCGGAAAAACAAGCATAAGATGAAGAGCATAGCTTATGCGAATGATATCGCTGAGTATATAGCTGTAAGGGACTCCAAGGTTGGTGTCAAAATTGGCTAAAACATCATCTAGAGTTGAGTTTCCAAATAGTAGAAATCCAAAGACGCTTGTCATTATATAGACAGTAGAGCATAGAGCTAATGAAGTCCATACAACTGGCTGTATCATAGCAGAGTCTTGAAGCTCATTTTGAATTGTTTGAACTGCAGAAAATAAGGTTATTTACTGTTCTTGAGTTTATTGGACAAATGATTCTTCAAGCAGACAAGAACTGGACTAAGAACCTGTTTGGTTCAGTGATCCCAAATGACAGGTCCTAATAGAAAAAACCCTTGAGAAGATTTGAAGATTACTTACCATTGAAATGACAGATAAAAGCTGTCACAAGAACTGGCACAACAGTGAAGAGATTCCAGAATGATGTGATATCAGAAACATTAGGAAGCAATCTAGGCATGGAAACACTTCCATTTACCAATTTGAACACTGTGATTGCAGCTGTAATAACAAGGAAAACAACTGCAAGTGCAATTGCTAAGACAGATGTGTATCTCAATGAATCTGCAAGTGCAAATTAAGATGAATCAGTTACCAAGCCAGTATTGTGAGGTCAAAATCTTGAAATCTAATTATTGAAAATAAAAATTATAAATAAACATGGGTTTATATAGACCTATTCTCTTGAAACTTGCCAATGGAGCAAAAATAGCAAGAGTCACAAAAAGAACAACAAAAGTACGGCCATTCCACCATTGGTCTCCAAACCATTCTTCCAATAAACCAGCATGATGAACTCCACTTGAAGATGTTCCAGATAATACGTCACCTTTTCATATATCAAAATTGAAATTAATAAAAAGTATTGAACATTAGAAATGGGAAAGAATTTGTGGATCGCTGTTAGCAAAAAAAAAAAAAAAAAAAAAAAAAAAAATTAAATCAATTTTATGATGGATTGATGAGTTGATCAAATTTGAATTGTATTAGAAAAATCACATGAACTTCTATTTAGAAGAAAACAAATATATTACTATCTGATAGTTTGTTTAGTACTAATTTCTCAGTTATTTTGCAATAAAAGGAGCCAATAAAGGGATAGGGGTTATTTTATATTTAGGAGAGAACTTAGAATTCAAATCTTAGAAAATTTATTTTTTTGATAATGAAAAAAAAGGTCTAATGGAGTCCCATCAAGGTCTAGTTGGATATATAGTGAAGTAAGTTTGTTGAGCTGTTGTTGAGCTATCAATTAATTTTAATGAGCTATCTATCTTCTTCTACAAAAGAAGTTGGATATATAGTGATTTCAAATAATTATAACACATTATATTTTTTTATAATTTTATACTCAACGTATAAATCCAAATATTTAATTATTTAAACCATATAACTTTTAAATAATTTTAATTTGAAGGGCTCTTAAATAGTTAATACAATTTAAAAAAAAAAAAAAAAAGCTGAATTGATAAATTGTAAAGTTTCATGGAATTGAGAAAAAAAAAATAGCAAAGCTCAAAACTTTTTCTTATCAAGCCTATAGAAAAAAGATAAACTATATTATATATACCAATTATAATCATGTAGACAATGAGGATTCCAAGATTGTTAAGCGACACAAAAACCTGAAGCAGTCTCTTTCCACCATTCCCAAATGCATCTCCCATTACCCCACCATAAGAATCCACTTTCCCAGCCTTACTGTACCTCAACAGAATCTCTATAGAACGTTCTGTTAGAACTGCAACTAACAATATCATCCCAGTTCCAAGCCCAAGTCCTAAAACTTTCATCGTAGCAGGCAATGCCATAATCCCAGCACCAATAATAGTTGTTGAAAGATTAAACACTGCACCAAGAAAAGAAGCTCCATTGAATTCTTGAATTTCTCTTTCTGTTTTGGGTAATAATGGTGATTCTTGATTTTTGGTTTCTTGGGTTAGTCTTGTTTTCTTGAATTTCTTCTTGTCAAGCTTCATTTTTTACTATTTGCAGATGGGTTTGGATTTGGAGAAGAAAAGATGGTTTTTTTGCTAATATATAAGAAGCTAATAATAATGCATTCTTGCATTGCTAGCATTCTTATCAATACATGTCAGAGAGAAAACAACTCTTTAGTGACTCAAAGGACAGATATACAAACTTGTTTTGTACGTAATTTGATTTCTATTTATCAAATTAATATTGTTCTCCTGGCATGATTTCAGACAGTCTACAGTTAAATTGGGTCGGGTTTAGTCAAAATTTTTATGATTTGTTTATTTCTTTTCAGAATCTTGTCTTTTAGATTGAGTTTGGCAGACTTATCTTACTATGGCTGGCTAGGCAGACCCCATAATCCCTGGACTAAACCAGTAATATGATGCCACGTCAAACAAATGGTTTCTCGTCTTTTCTAACTCCATCTCTCTCGTTTCAACCTCCCTCTACTGGTTTCTGAATCCCATTTACAGGAATGTCACGCCTTGACACGTAAACTTTTTTTAATATTTTTTTCTTAAACCTCGACCTAATTTATTTTTCTCTAGGAGGGTTGATCTGAAAAACTGACATTTTTATCTCAAACCCAATGGTTTCAGCTTCAACAAACCAAAAAGTTCAAATTCTTGTATTGGAATTAAAGATTAAGCAAGTATCCCACCTAATAATATAGACGTAAGGTTTATTTTCAGTTGAATATTTACGGGTAGACACCTCTTGAATAAGACATTAGGCAAGTTGTCCTATAATCCAATAATTAAGAATTAAGGTTTAATTGAGTTGAATTTTTCTGGGCATTCACCTTCCAGTTTTTGTGTATAGAGTCAATTATATATATATATCCAGAAGAAGCAGATTAAAGATTACATTTGTCACCTATAGCTTATTGATTTTGTCATGAGTTATGTTAAAATTTAAAAATAGAGGTAAATAAGTTTGGTAAACCAATTAGGTTTACTAGTCTAAAAAAATCTTGAAAATTCATTTACAGTATAAAAAAGAAAATAAAGACCATTTCCATGTGGCATTTATTTGTTGATGTAAATGGAGAATTGACAGGTTTCTTCCTTAAGTTGATTTGTGAAAATCAGACAGTAACCTTTAACTAATCACATAAAAGTTTTACCGTCTTTGACTCGGTCAACTCATTTTGTCAAACTTAAATGCATCATCACCTATATGGAAAAGGATTACTTGAGAGGTATTGCAGTTTAGTATCAAATTATATACTTAATAAATACAGCAAGCAAACTATCAATGACTAATTCACAGTTTTTGTTTAAACAGAAAACTTATGCTAATGCTATTAATGTCTTCTCCAGCCACAGTAAGTTGTCAAAAATTTTACAGAAGAGTAAGGCAGCAGTAGCAGAAGCTCCGGTTGGATGTCGGTATGAGCTTCGAAGTGCTTTTTCCCTTTTATTTATTATCTAGTATCGAAACACAATAATCAAGCATCTATTAGCAGCAACAAGTTCTTAAATCTGCAAATCACTAACTAAATGCCAAAATGTTGTGTTAATGTTTTTGTTCTTTTCTCCAGGTCAATAGTCCTATTGCTAGTGTTTCTGAATTCTTGGTGGCATCAGTTTTCAGGATAATAGAATCTGCAGCACAAATAACAGCAGAGCAAGAAACTTTTGCTGAAATTGGATGCTACTTTTACCGACTCTGTCCATCCATAATGGAGTTGCAGACTAGTGAAAATACCCCAGAAAATGCCATGGAGATCCTGCAATCGCTGTCCGGCGAAATTAATGCAGCCAAAGATCTCGTAAACAAATCCCTAGGATGCAACAGTTCAACATCTGATTCTGAACTGAAAAGCACCATAAAACAGCTGGAGGAGGTGATAAAACACATGGGAGAATGTTTGAGCTTAATACCTTCATCAACATTTCAGAACCAAAGCTATGCACAAGTTGCAGTTCAGTCTCTTTCAGATGAAATGCAGCAAGTGCACTTTGAAGTCAGTCAAGCTCAAGAGTCGCAGACTCAAGTAACCATAGAGGAAAAAAATGAAGAAATAGAATCAGATTTGTACTCCATCAATGTTGAAGATTCCACAGATAATTACCAGGCCTTCAATATGCCATGCTTGATTGAGTTTATAAAAAAGAAAAGGCTTAGCAGCAAAAGTAACAATAACAGAAGCAAGTCCTCATTAGCATGGGAACAAACAGTTGAGTATGCAGAACCCCTATATGAGACTTTCTACTGTCCATTAACAAAGCAGGTGATGGATGATCCAGTGAATATAGAAAGTGGAGTGACCTATGAAAGAAATGCAATTGTAGAGTGGTTTAAAGAATTCAAAAACTCGGACGAAATTTTCTGTCCAATCACAGGGCAGAAGCTGTTGAGTAGAATTTTAAGACCTAATATAGCTCTCAAGACCACAATAGAGGAGTGGGAAGCAAGAAATGAGGCAGCAAAGATCAAGGTTTGTCGTACAGCTTTGTCTCTAGCTAGTTCAGCAAGTATGGTATTTGAAGCAATAAGAGATTTGCAAGGCATCTGTGCAAGGAACCGGTACAGTAAGATTCAAATCTATAATGTTGGAATACTGCAACTGCTTGTTAAGTTACTTGAGTACAAAGATAGAGATGTTAGATGTGCAGTGCTGGAACTATTACGACAATTGTCAGATGAGGATGATGACAAGGTTTAACTCTCTCTCTCTCTCTCTTTTTGAAAAAAAAAAAAAAAACCTCTGATAATTTACCGAAAATATATCATCTGATTGTTTTTTGTTGCAGGAAATGATCGCTAATATTGTGGATATTTCAACTGTAATCAAGATGTTGTCAAGTGGTCACAAGCCCATAAGGCATGCAGCATTGCTTCTATTACTTGAGTTGTCAAAGTCTCGATCATTGTGTCAAAAAATTGGGTCAGTTCCAGGGGGAATTCTAATGC
Source organism: Jatropha curcas (assembly GCF_041381405.1). NCBI lineage: Eukaryota > Viridiplantae > Streptophyta > Magnoliopsida > Malpighiales > Euphorbiaceae > Jatropha > Jatropha curcas. Next base: position 7,408,504 of record NC_143160.1, read on the forward strand.
TGATCAGAAATAAATACGATCTGGCCGTTGATGCCTTCTCTTCAGAAAAGGCAGATGAAACCTTAAAGAACTTAGAGCGATCTCCAGAAAATATCAAGCACATGGCGGAAAATGGACTCTTGGAACCCCTTCTAAATCATCTAAATCAAGGTAACTTTAGAAACTCCAAATTAGTATAAAACTAAAAAGTAACATCTACTTTAATCATGGTTATGTTGATTCGAACGCAACATATAAACAGGTTCTGAGGAGATAAAGATGGAAATGGCAAGCTACCTTGGGGAAATCACCCTTGGAAATGACAGCAAAACTTATGTTGCTGAGACAGCTTCTCCAGCACTCATCCAAATGGTGCACAGAGGAAACACTTTGACCAGACGTGCAGCATTTAAAGCTCTAGCACAAATTTCATCTTATTCCCCAGGTGCCAAAATATTAACAAAAGCTGGAATCATACAAGTCATGGTTGAAGAGATGTTCACTCGGAGGATCTCCAATGAACCAATGAACTCAAAAAATGAAGCTGCTGCTATTCTTGCAAATATTTTTGAGACTGGACTTGAGCTTGAGAATCTCCAAGTAAACTCTCATGGGCACAAACTAACTTCAGATTATGTTTTGTACAACTTCATCCACATGATCAACAACTCAACTTCCGAGGAACTTAATATCAACCTTATAAGAATTCTTTTATCCCTTATGAAGTTGCCCAATTCTATTGACACTATAGTATCAGTGGTCAAAGAGACTGTAGCAAGCTACACTTTGATAGAGCTCATTAATAACCCTCATGAGGAGCTTGGAGTTGCAGCAATCAAGCTACTTATTGAACTCTCAGCTCACATGGGGCACACACTTGTCGAGAGACTATGCAAGACAAGAGGTCAGCCTAAGAACTTACTCTTATGCCAAACTTCAAACCAAATCACAGAAAGACAGGCAGTTTCAACAAAATTTCTTGCTAAACTACCCCATCAGAATCTAACACTAAATCTAGCTCTACTGAGACAGAATGCAGTCCCTTCAATCCTACAAACTATCAATCAAATCCAGACAACTGGAACTAGAACAAGCAGGTATGCAAGTGCTTACTTAGAAGGTCTAGTGGCTATTTTAGTCAGATTCACTACAACACTTTATGAACCTGAGATATTGTCTCTAGCAAGAAACTACAACTTCACATTGGTATTCACAGAATTGCTAATGAGAACATCAAGTGATGAAGTTCAGAGATTATCAGCAATTGGCCTGGAAAATCTCTCGGCAGAATCAATAAATTTATCAAACCCCCCACATATAAGGAAAAAAAAATCCTGGAAGCAAGCCTTACCCAACTTCCTATCTTTTAGTTCTTCAAAGAAAAGGAAATTACCTATATGTCCAGTCCACAAAGGCTCTTGTTCCTCACAAAATACTTTCTGTTTGGTTGATGCAAAGGTGGTGGATAGGTTATTGGCTTGTTTGGACCATGAGAATGTTGAGGTTGTTGAGGCTGCATTATCAGCTGTATGTACTTTGTTAGATGACAAAGTTGACGTGAACAAGAGTGTTAGCATATTGAGTGAAGCGAATGCTATACGCCATGTTCTGAACATTCTAAAAGAGCATAAAGAAGAAGGTTTGTGGCAAAAATCTTTTTGGATTATTGAGAGATTCTTAATGAAAGGTGGTGACAAGTCTGCTTCAGAGATATCACAGGATAGGCTGTTGCCTGCCACTTTAATCAGTGCTTTTCATCACGGGAATGGTAATACAAGGGACATGGCCGAAAAAATCTTGAGGCTTTTGAACAAGGTGCCCAAGTTTCCTACTTCCAACTATACCTTGTAAAGTATAAACGCCATGTATTTGCTACTGCTCTTAAGTGCAGCCAAATTCTTATAAAAATCCTAATAAACTATAGTGTTAGCTAGTCAAGTATTTTAAATATGAGTTCTATGATCAATTTTGTCATTTTCAGAGATTTGGATTCATTATGGGAATGCTACCATGGCAGGTTCATCCATTCAAAACTGTTGGAGCTGTGACATTTTGTCTGTTTTAAAGTTTTTGATTGCTGATTTCTGCTAAAAATCTTTTGGTAGTTGAGTTCTTTCTAGATGTATGTATGTGTATGATTGAGCTTATTTTGAGCTTTAGACATGGAGATGAACTTTCTTAAATCATAGGAAGTTAGTCTTGGCTTGTTTATAGAACTAGTTTCTATATAAGCTAATGCAAGTAAGACAAAAATATGAGTGAAAAGAGAGAAAATAAAAGTGTAGTAGATAGAAAAAGACAAATTAGGAGAGGAGAGTTATAAGAATTTATGCAGAAAAAGAGAGAGAGAGAAGAAAAAAATCTTTGTTTTTTACTGTAAACTCTGTTTTTGCTTGTTAAATTTCTGCTACATTAGTTGTTTTTGTGTTTACGGTTTTGATTTTTCCTCTCCATCTCCATTTTCCAATAAAAACAAATGTTGCAGGAAACCTGCAATATGATTTTCATTTTGAGAATTAGCAAACCAAAGGAAGAACTCGTTTTTTAATTTTTATAACGCTAAGCTACAAAATTTTCTGTGTTTCTTTTTTCTCTATATCAATTCCAATTATGGGAAGTTCAGATTGAAGAAAATGTTTTATAAAAAGTCATACTAGCATAAGCCCATAAACTCTGCAGAAGAACACGTGGAGATTTTTATTATTTTCTGGAGTATACAAACCACTTTCAAATATAGAAACCTATTCGTTTATTTTCTGGGAAAAAGACAAAAAATTCAAGAAATGATCAAAACCAGAAGAAATAAACAACAGCAACAACATCAACAATTGAAAGGGAGATCATCCACTTGGACATTGTTTGCAAAAATGATAGATATATGAGATATCCTTCATTTACAAACAATCCTACAGTATTGGATGATACAGACAGTACATAAAAAAATATTGCCTATGAAAGTTGGATAAAGGAGTTTATTTATTTCAATATGCATCATATAAAATTTAGGCTGGTTTTGGCCGGCCATAGATTTCATCCACAATTGTAATCAATGTGTTAAGTAACATCATTTACAATAAACAATCTTATTAGTTTTTCAAGTCCTTTGGAAATTGATTGCCTTAATATTTTGCTCCTTTTTATTTAAACCTTCTTGTTTCCCCTCAATCTCTTTCTTAGCATCTTTTGACTGTCTCCAAGCAAAATGTTGCCACTCATCATGTTGTTTCTAGGTTTTGGATTGTAGCCATCATTTTTTTTGGTATATTTTTCCTAAATCAAATCCACCAGATACCAAATCTTGTCTAATGTCCAAAAATATAAGTTATAATTTTTTGTATATTTAATTTAAATAAGATAATAACAACAAAAAAATTGATCAAACACATACCAATTCTTCAGCTACTGATTTCTGAATTTCAAAATGGACTTTTCATTAAGGCAATGGGTCTGTAGTTTATTATTATTATTATTATTATTATTTCCATTGAAGCCTATGGAGGCTTTATATAGACAGAAGGTTAAGCAAATCATTATCACAGCATACTCATTACAGTTTTGTGTATTTATGTTTAGGGTCTGTTTTATGTCTATACAGTTGGCCTAACAACAATAATACAGTTTCTTCTCTACTGTAAAGGAAAATGGCTTCTTTTTCAATGGAGGATTTTGTAGGGAATGGAGTTTTGAAGGAACTGCTACCAAAGTTATTAGAAGATGGCTGGGATGATGTACCAACCCTGAAGATTATGAACTCAGAGGATATGGATTCAATAAACATGACACGAAGGCAAAAGGTTGGTTTCACATAATTAGCTTTAATTTTTGTTTTCTCAAATTTTTGTGATAAAAGCTAATCAATTTCTGACATTCTATTCTATTTCTGTCATTCCAGGATGCGCTGGAAGTAAGATCTTACCTGCACGATCGTGCTCTAATGCAGTATGGAGATAAGCTAGAGGCATCCGAGAAATGTTTGCCTGAGCTTCTGAACTTGAGCAGTGGAGATCTTTCTACTCAGTTTGGGATGAAGAGGGGACACATTGCCCGTTTCACAGATAGAAGCAATGCATGTGCAGAACCTTTGCCCAAAACATATAACCAAACTGCAAAGAAAATTACCAGCGCAACATCTGGAAACGATAGCATTTACAAGAGTCTTGGATCTGTCAAGTCAAAAAACATGCAGAGCACATCAAAATTTTCCCCTAGTAGTATAAATTATGATAAATCACTTCAACAGTCACTGGCTGATTTCAAAATTAAAGATGGATACATCTTTAAAGGGATCGTTGCTGCTGGGCCAGCTGAAGCTCGAGCATGCGGCTGTGTACAACCTCCTCCAGTTGTTGATGAAGTTGCTCCTTATTCTTTTATTGAGAAGATATCAGTTGAGAAATTAACTCCTGAGTACAAAATTGGGATGGAACGCTTGGTGAAAACCCGGTCACCCCCGATGAAGGCCTCAGAATTATGGCAAGATAAACCAGCAGTCCTCCTCTGCATTAGACGTCCTGGGTAAACACTAATATTCTGCTTTATAGCATGCTTTTTTTTTTTTTTTTGTAGATAGCCCATTTTTATCAACAGTAACATAATTTCAACTAAAAGAATTGGTAACGTATAAACACTAAGATGTGACGAGCACCCAGATTTGGTGACAACGGATAGATATTTAACAAAATAATTCAGGAACCCATATACAGACAGATATAAGACTTGAATATCTTCCAGTCCTGATTCCTGAATAACACAATCAAATTTTAAGCATAGACGGAAATAATATTGAGGGGCGAAACTGACATTTTTTCCTTTGCATTTCTTGAATTTTTGAAACAGGTGCATCATGTGCAGAGCTGAAGCTCACCAGCTGTATGCCAAGAAACCAATGTTCGATGCTCTAGGAGTTCAACTGATTGCAGTTCTCCATGAATATATAGAGTCAGAGGTAATCGTTGAAATTTCGACATCTTGCCATTCAATAAATACCTCATTTGATGTACTACTGCTATTGTTGTCATGCAGGTAACGGACTTCTGGCCTCGATATTGGGGTGGTGTTGTACTCTATGATCGGGATAGGGGATTTTTCAAAGCTCTTGGAGGCGGACAACTCCTGAAGGACAAGTTTGTATCGGGGTTTATTTTCAACCCAAGAGCCATTGCAAATTACAAGCGGGCAAAAGCTATGGGAATAAAGCAAAACTTCAAAGGGGAAGGAGAAATTAAAGGTGGACTCTTTGTGGTTGGCAGAGGAAAGAGTGGCGTTGCATACCAGTTTATTGAAAGGAACTTTGGTGATTGGGCCCCTCCAGCTGAAGTAATTGGGATCTGTAGCCAGTTGCAGGTATGTTGTTAGCTTTGCTAATCCCATAATGAGTTGCTATCCAGCATGCATTTACTTTAAACAACTTGACTTCCTCTGATGCAGAGCCAGAAACAAAGTCAAGAGGAGTCCATAAAAACAACAAAGGAATAAAAGAAGAAGGTCCTAATTATCCTTGTGTTCTTCATATTTACATTTTACATATATATATTCCTTGTAATTTTAGACAGAAAGATGCTCCGGTTATTTTGTTCTTATGTGATATTTTGCTTATGTTAAAAAAGGAAAAAAAAATCTTTGTGCCAGGGTTTTGATTGGGGGTAACTTCAGAATGCAGTGAGTATCTAATACCAGGGTAATGCAATAGGAGGTCAATTTTAGGATTCTTTTGTTACGATGCAACTCGGATTACTTTGCATGATTGCATCGATGACGTAGCAAAAAAATCCTAATCCTAAATTAGATAGATTTGACAAGAGAATGTTGAATAAAAAAAGGACAAAAGAGATCAAATTATCAACCAAAACAGGCTGGAAGTTCTGGTTACATGACATGGAAAAATAAAAAACCAGAGCCGATCTTAATATTTACTCAAAATCTGAAATCTGCCCTTAAAACTACAAATTATAGCCCTATATACCAACGGTATAATCCTGGTGAAATAAAGTAGAATAAGGACTAAACACAATATCCTACTAGAATAAATTCCAAAATAATAAATTTAATTGAAGGACTTGATTAATTTAAATAAAGTCTAACTTAGTTAATGCGTGAAATAACCATAAATCAGAAAACTGCTACAGTGGTGTGAATAGTAACATACAGTAATGTGAACAGTACTAGACTTCAGATCTTGCATCAATTGAAAAGATATTTTAATAAGTTCTGCTACCGAAAAGGAAATGCTCTTTCCTTTAAAATTATAACTTTTATTGATCAAATCACATGAATAGAGTCACCAGCTCTCTAAGAGAACATCTTTAAGAAACAGATGACAAATGCATGATATCAACTGTTTCGATCAAGAAAACATTAAGAAAATTTTTTTTCCAATTAATATCAACATTTGTCCATAACACGTCCATACCAGCAGCTTGCAGCTGCCATGAGCATCTGAATCCAAATCAACGAACTATGTTGTACACTGCTATCTGATATACATGTACAGCTGTTAAATATGTTTTTGTATAGTCAACTCTATGTCAAAAAGTTTCATTTCATGAATTAAGGATAGAAGCCAAAGTTCCTTGGAGAAGTAAACAGAACATAGGTGACATGAAAGTCAGCTGATTTGTCATATGACAAACTATTGAAAAGGGAAATAAATGACATGCGAAGGGCACAGTTTTGAGGCAGACGTACCAATGCTTTTAAGTAGAAGATCCTTGACATCAAATTTGCACTTTGTTTAACATTATGACCGATATCTTGCAGTCTTGCAGAATTATTGATCCAGTAACAAAGCACACAAGTGGTCCAGTGATATGCCTATGTGGCAGCATAATCATAGATATTGGGTCACTTCTCTTCTCTGGGTGATCTTAGATGTAATACAACAACTTAGAAAAGTACAAGAACCATATCACCAGAAATCCCCACATGAACATGTTCCATCTTTGAACAAATGGAACCGAACAGCATCTCTTACAAGAATTTCTCTCTGAGTTATCTTAGAAATATATTTAGTGGCATTGTGACAGTCCACACATACTCTCAAATTTTTAACTACTCGTATGGGGAGGCCATGAGGAATAAATATCAACCCAAAAGCAATTGCAAGCTTCTCACTATGGTAGTTAAGCATCTGTATCTTCTCTGACTCGACAACATTGTGAAGAACTGAACGTGCATCTGGCACATACCCCTCCTCTATCATCTTTTGGTTTAATTTATCCAGCTCTGCATATATCTGATTTGAAAATGGACTAGACTGGTCATTTGCAGAGAAAATGTGAACTTTGCTCTTATATTTTATCCAACTGCATCCTGGTTCCTTTCTGACTCCCTTTTCTCTCATTCCTCTCCTTAAGTGAGCCACATCGTTCCATTTTCCTTTAGCAGCATAGATGCTCAAGAGCAAGATATAACCTGCAGGGTTCTGGGGCTCTAGTTCCAGAAGTGACTGAGCTGCCCATTCCCCGATTTCCATGTTACCATACAGTCTGCATGAGCTGAGCAAAGTGGACCAAGCAATTGCATCAGGATGGAAAGGCATCTTATTGATAAAACTTTTGGCTTCTTCTAACTTTCCAGCTCGACTAAAAAGGTCAATCATACAAGTGTAGTGTTCAGGAACAGGACTTATTCTATGTTCTTTCAGCATTGATTCAAAATATTTCTGTCCTCTTTCCACTAATCCCGCTCTACTGCAAGCTGAAAGAACCCCTATGAATGTAACAGCATCAGGTTTCAGACCATTGGCTAGCATTCTTTCAAACAATTCAATTGTCTCATTGGCTTTTCCAAACTGTGCATACCCTGAAACCAATGCTGTCCAAGAGACTTCATCCCTAAAGTTCATCTCATTGAACAAGCGATTGGAATCTTCTATGCTTCCACATTTACCATATAAAGTAACAAGTGCATTGGAGACTGTTATAAAATAAATCAAGCCAGAAACAAGGGCTCGACAATGAAATTGGGCACCTTCTTCTAAGCTAGCTAGGTTTGCACATGAACTTATTACACTTCCTAGAGTAAAATCATCTGGATCAATCCCATTTCTCTGCATGTCACAAAAGATCCTGACAGCCTCTTCACTGAATCCATTTTGGCCATAACCCACTAACAATGCAGTCCATGACACAACATTCTTATGTGTCATTCTTCTGAAAACTGTTTCTGCATAACGGATAATTTTACATTTGCAGTACATGTCAACGAGTGCACTACCCACAAAGATGTTATCCTTATAATCACTCCTAATTATAAAGGCATGAACTTGTTTGCCCTCTTCTAAGGCAGTTAGTCCCCCACAAGCAGTCAACACACTGCCAAACGTATACTGATCCATAGCCAGACCCTCTAGTCGCATCTGTCTAAACAAATCAATAGCTTCTCCCCCCAATCCGTTTTGCACAAGCCCTGTAATCATTGTTGTCCATGAAATGGAATCTGTTTCCTTCATAGTTTGAAACAGCCTCTTCGACTCCTCTATCATACCACATCGCAAAAGCCCCGTGATAATTGTGTTATACATTACCACATTCCTCTCTGGCATCTCGTTAAAAACCTGCTTTGCCTCATAAACCGAGCCCATTTTTGCATACATATCCACCAAAGGACTCCCCACAAAAACATATGCTCCAAAACCAAATTTCATAATTTGCCCGTGAATTTGCCTACCCAAATCGACACAACCTTGACTTGACGCCAATATAAGCATGGTTGAAAATGTAATCCTATTCAAATTAAAAAATCCATCTCTCAACATCGAGTTATAAGCCTTAACTGCCTCGGCAACCGAACCATAACAGGCATACCCTGCAATAAGAGAGTTCCAAGAGACCCCATCTCTGCTTGGCATGAGATTGAAGATCTCTTTCATTTTCGAGAGATGCCCAGATTTCGAATAAGCGGAAAGGATTGTATTCCATGAAAAAAGATTCGGTTGGGACATTTCTTCAAACAAGTGGCGTGCATATTTTAGGTTTCCTAGTTTGCTATATGTATTAATGAGATTATTATATAAAAAGGGTTCTGGATTCATTAACGTCTTGATTATGTGACAATGGAGCTTCTTGGCCTGTTTCTGGTTTCGGGTTTCGCAACAGAATTTCAGTAAGGAGCTGTATTGATTTGAGACATTGGACATCGCGTTTGTTTTCTTCTGTTGTCACCAGTAGTGATTTTTTGGCGGGAAGGGAAGAAGTTGGTGTTTTTTTTTTTGACTGCCGATGTGATCCGTTAAACTTTGGGTCTACGAAGTAATGGATTGCCGGTTACGTGGTAAAGAAAAGCCCCACACACAAATTTTTTTGTAAATAATAATAATGGGGTTCCATTTAATGTGAGAAAAGAGAAACATCGCGTGATACGTAAGTGAATACAAATGACGTGGGTTTGTATTGATTCGCTTTCAAGCTGTCGAGTGACGATTGCTTCATCTATTAAGAATTATTTTATTCAACAATAAGAAGAAGGAAAAGGATTGAATAGAGGAACTCCCGAACATTTAGCGATATCAATGGTGGATTATTATTTCGATGAATCATTTCTTCGGATAGAAGAAGATTATGTAAACACTTACTCGAAATCTCACTTATCAAATTCCATTGTGGAAGACACCATTTTCTCTTAAGAATTCGCCATAATATATCTTATCCATACATAATATCATGAAAAATGGATATAAATTTTTTACTGCTACTTAGTATCGGTAATAGGTCCAAAAAGGTATCTAAAAATGTCAAATTTAAATATTCCATAGCATGTTGCCGCCGGAAGCAAAACCCCACATTACTTCTAGAAAATCTCCTAATTGTTCCAGAGCAACTAGAAAGAGATTCTTTAACCAAAAAGAATTCAGTTCAAATGTAGGATACCTATCCAGAAGTTTTCGCAACTTAATCATGTATGATGGAATCATCAATACATTTTTTTATACTATATAATAAAAGTAAATTTTACACTTTTTTTATGTTGGATTATTTTCAAGTCAAGTTAAATGCATCAAGAAAATATATTAATTTTGACTTTTTAATGAATTTTTAGCCATGTCTTTGTAGTTATGTTAAATTTGATAATTTTTAAAATTTAAATCGCACTTTTAGAAAATAAAAATAGTATTAATTATTTTATTCAAATTTTAGCTTTATCTAAATATATGTCATAGACTTTGTTTCAATTAAATGAAAATTAATTAAAGAGTAGTCTAGATAATTACCATTTTTGTTAAAATTGAGGTATTTAATCATTTTTTAATTCTTCGTAGGAAGTAACAGTAGTAAATCATAAATTTTAGTTGGTAAAGCAATTTATTTCTTTGTTGTAAGTTTACTTCTTCATTGTTTAACAACATAGAACATCATTCCATCAACATGTCACACTTAACACTTGAACAAATCATCTCCGCCTTTCTTCTCTTATTTTATTCTCAGCACTTTTTATCAAATGTAATTATTTCATAGTAACCTATTTTTCTAATTTAAGCTACTAAATAATATATATTGATGATGTCATTTATTCCTTACAATTGAAGAACAAAACCCAAAAACAAAACTAAGAAACAACCATTTGCTTCAAACGTGTATTGTTTTTTTGTTAGTAACCCAGTCCTCTAGGTATTGGTACTTAATATTTATCAAAGTACTATATACGTAATTGAAACATATATTAACAGAATGCCACCATAGTTTTCATTGTTTTATAAATTACAAAGCTCATTTTCATTTCAGATAATACATGAGCTTCCCTGTTAGCCTATATCCATGAGATTCTAGGAGTATCAATCTATACATTACATTCTTGCATTCATCAGTCCAGGAGATTCCTATCCAATGACAGACTTTTTTCAGTTTGCTGGGAATCTAGTATTTAAAGCTCATAGCACGGCGACCGGTATGGCATCCAAAGACAAGTAAGAATCATCAAGGCAAAAGGTCAACTCTCTGCATCGATAATGCAATCGATCCTTTGAGCTCTCAAAACCTTGCTTCAGAGCAACTCATCCCCTCCAAGCTTTGTATCTGGATAATTTGATGCGATTCTCCTCTACCGTGCTTCTCATCCTCGAAATTAGTGGTGAAAGCCTACTGTGTCACATAAAAAAGCAAGATGAATCGTTAAAGTTCAGCTTTCATGTGGCCTGGAGGCAGTGATCCTGCAACAAAGATAACAATTTTTTGTTTTCAGCCTAGAAGTGTTTAGCTTATATAGCATTCAAAAGGTTGATTGGGTAAAATGAACAAGTATACCGTTTATATCTTGGCTATCTTGTGAAGCACTTGTTACATAGCCCATTTGGACAACATTGTGGAGCTCATCATCCCATGGATTAGGCAGCTGGTAAATATATAGAATTTAAGCATGAAGTTAATACTTAATATAAATACTTTCTATAAGCTGTTTGATTGCTAGTGTATCTACACATCCCTAAGTTCATATTTACTCCTAAATACTAGTGTCCTAGAATCCAACAGTCTCATATTCGAAAAATCAGTCAAGTTCATGCCAATTAAAAACCCTTTGATCCAAAATAATATTGCTACTATGGTTTTCAGAATGCTAAACGAGTAAAACTATCATCAGGAAATAAAAATCCAGAAATGGAGCACGTCTTACCTGAGTAGGCTCCTTGAATCCTCCAGTCATCGGTGTCAGTTGGGAATTATTGGTTCTTCGGAGTACATCAGAATGGGTCTCCATGCCAGGAAAAGAGGCTTGAATAAGACCTGGTTGAGATGTATTAAATGGGGGATAAGCTATAGGCATTTCAGGTGAAAATGCCAGAGATGATGGAGGAACAGCTCGCGGATGAAGGATCTGCACATACAAGCACAATCCAATATATTAAAGGAACAGGATAACACACACAAACTTGAGTGCATACTTGAGTAACTTGAATTTGAATGATTCATAGGCCAGCCCTCGCCTTGACAGGTTGATGTAAACAAAACCTATATTCACTTACATCTTTTGCAAGGAGCCCTTCTAAGTTAAAATCAAGCCTTGTATTAACTGTTGCAAGTTTCATTGACAGAAACTGAAAAAGGACAGGAAAAAAAGGCAAATTAATTTTAACTCAGCAGAAGCACAGTCAATTTATAAAGAAAAGATAAAATATTGATTAAAAAAGTCAAATAAAAGTTTCAAACTCAAAAACTATTTTATCATGTTATCAAAAGCATGGTCTCCTGACAAAACCCATAAGCTATCAAGGCATGAGTAGTACAATGTTATCCATCTCAAGTATCCAAACATAACTGTTGCTGAAATTGAATTATTCCCAAAATGCATTGGACTAGTTAAGAACTAAACAAGTATAGGAAGGAAAAATGAAACATATTATCACCACCACACCTCAACTTGCCGTTGCAATGATTGCACATAGTTGATAATTTCATCTAGCATCACTGCCTTGCCTGTGACCTGAAAAATTCAATTGATGTTAATCATATGAACCATAAAAGCATTTTAATTACATAGACAACTCAACCACAGTCCTTAAGCCATCAATTAAACAAACCTTGCTGCAACCAGGTACAAGGTCTTGTAGATACTTCATCCTTTCACTAATTTTTTCCCTCCTCACCTGTAGCCAGAACCAATCAACTATAGCCCAAACAGTGGAGTAAAAGTTGATTCAACTAATTAAATAGTTAGTATAGAATCTTACTCTTTCTGCCAGACTATGGCTATTTGTTGCCTGACCTCTTCGAGCTCTAACATGAATATATTCTTCTTTCGGTGGATCTGAAGCTTGAGATCCTTGTTTACCCTGTTTTCCAGCAGTCTTATTGGAAGCTGAATTCAGATTTTGGTCTCCCTTTTGTTGAACTTCAGTGTTATCCTTTGCAGCTTCAACAGACTGTTGGCTTCCCTTGGTCTGGTCAAGCTCAGTATCCTATAACCAAGGGAAAAAATTGCATGTTATAAAAAATGCGGTGCCAAAAAAATAAGGTACCAGTTTGCAAGTGAAGTTCCTACCTGCCCATTTGTTTTCCTTTTCTTTGAGCCAAAGCTCTTAGCAGACAATTCCCCACCATTTCCTTCCAACATCGATGGCTCATCTTGATGACCACCACCACTGAATTCAGCTTCCTCAGAGTCATTACCAGACCCACCAACAGCTTGTTTTGCTTCATCGTGAGATCTCACAAGGCTCTCACTTCTTCTCTCATTCTTGAGTGGGCTCCCTCCAATGGCCACATGTTCAACAGACAAAGAAGCATCTTTAGAACCTTCACCCAGATTCATAACATTCTTCTGACTTTGTCCACCAGACACTGCTTTCAAACCACTACCTGCAAAAATCTCTTGTGGTCCTTGCATCATACCCCCACCCCTAGAATAAAGAGCCATAGACTCAGAAATTCCAAAAGGGTTTACCATATCACTAAAATTTCCACCATTGAAGCTCGAAAACCTTGCAGCTCGCTCAATGAATGCAGAATCAGTAGGAAACTGAGATAAGCTCTGAGGGAGCACCCCAGGAACACTGGGCAAGAACATGCCAGCTTTAAGCATGGAGCTTGGTGAAGTCCAACCCATATCCAGCATTTTATCGATGCCACCTCTCGAAGAGCCGGGACCGCCTTTTCTAATTCCTATTGGGTTTGAAGTGCTTGCATTACTTTGGAGATTAATGTCACAAAACCCCAAGTTCTGTGAATTTGCGGAGTGGTCCCACAGGCCTGGGCTAAATGAGTCCACCATTGAAGCAGAAGAGCAAGAAGAAACACCAACCAGATCTCCTCTACATGCTGGCATCTGATTATCAGTGGAAACCAAACCCAAAGATGAATTTGTGATATTGGTACTGCTAAATCTCCAGTCTTGAGCCATACTACCAGGTGAATGGTAGTTAAGATTATTATCACTCCTCTTCTCCAGCTCAAATTTATCCTTGTCACCCATTTCCAACTTCTTGACAAGAACTGCTAAAACAGCCAACAGTAGATACCCTCTTCTCACAATTGTGTTTTATAGAAATCTAGAACAACAAAAAGTGAAACTCAAAATTAACCACTCCCAAAGTATCCTCATTGATCAAAATGATAAAGCCAAATTTCAAAGAGATAAAGACCGACTTAAGAAGCTTAAAATTACAAAAAGAAATCTAATAAAGCAAATTTTGGTTTCCTAACATTTATTGTCAAATAGCTTCATTAACAAGATTCAACAAAGATCACAAAGTTTGAACTTACAATATAAGGAACTTCAGAATTCAAAGTGGTGTAAAGATATTCCTCCAAAAACTCAATTCATCAAAATAAAAAGAATTATCTAAAGTAAAGCAAACATGAATAGCTAACTAGAAAGACCCGCTTCAATTAATTGGCTTAAAACCTCAAACAATGCTGTACTGAAAATCCCAGATTCCAAAATATGTATCAAAGATCAAAGGAGTTGAATTGCAATCATTTCCAACGCTACCCAACGAGTGAAGTAGAAGTGAACCAAATTTACAAGAAAGAACACAACCACAAGACAAAAGAAACTCAGAAAAGAGAGTTCAAAGAAAGCTGCAAAAGGTTCAAATAGAAGCAGTCAAATAAACAAACAAAAGAACATTGATTTCAGGACAATAAATAGCCCATTCAAAACCCTAGTCAGAGTGGAACATCGCAGAGAAAGAGAGAGAAAAATCCCAGCTAAAAGTGGCAAGAGAAAGATACCCATTTCAGATTCTGTGCTACTTTAGTACTCCTGCTCTTCTTTCAAGCCTTTTACCGCTCAAAAACGAAACTTTATTGAATTTCTGGACACTGTAGTCTATTCTGTTGAAATCCGTCCTCTGCTTTTTTTAGCTCACAGTCTCTGCTACACACTGCCACACATACACTCTCACCATACACAAACACACTACAACAGCTACGGAAATAGAAGAAAGTTTAAGACTTTAAGCCGTAGAGAGAGAAATTCGAAGATGGGCATCTGTACATTTGAAAAGAGAGTGAAAGAGAGGAGTAATGGCAAAGGTGCTGGATTTATACCCACGCTTGCATCAAAAAGAGAGCTCTTGATGATTAACCACCGCCACTGCCACCGTAAAATCATTAAAAACTCGTTCCTTTTACTATTTTCTTTTCCTTTTTCTCCTTTTCTCACTTTTACATTCATTAACTTTAAATTAATTTAATGTCTGTGTATTGTAGTGGTTTAATTATAGTTAGTGATAGCTAGCAACTGACATTGCCAACTCTCATTATGGATTTTCTTTATCTTATTGCGCTTATTTAACTTTGTCCGCTCATTAAACTTCTTGGAAGCAGAGCTTAATAAGATCTTTAATGGGGTTTGTTTGGTCAAGGACCCAAAATCTAGCTTCACACGTATTTTCTACTACATTACGTTTCTTTATGAGGAGTATTATTAAGAAACTATACCATACGGCTCATGCGGTGGGTATTATTATTTTTTGGGGAAAATCTATACCAAGTTTATATAATTTTCGTACACTTTTATGATAACTTTCAGCCTCTTATCTTTTTAGGGCTGCTGTTTTCTGAAATCCTTGAAAATCCCTAACCAACTTTATATATATACATTAAAAAGAGAAAAAGAAAATATGAATAATATCCTTCTAACAAATATTTATATTTTTTTATCAATAATTAATATTTTTTTAATATTTTTATCAAATTTAAGACGTCTCATTTTTCATCATTTTAAAAAACATAAGAAAATATAAATTAAGACGTCTCATTTTTTAGTGTATTTTCTTTTTATCAGTGAGCTGAGGTCAAAATGTTGCTGATTTTCATCAACAACTTCAATTTCTTGTCTTTGTCTGCTTTAAATTCAACTACTAAAAACTCTTTTCCATAAAAGAAATGCAATAATTAATGAAGATGCAGCCACCATGAGATCAGTCAACAACATCTTACACTTAATTTTGAAATAACTGCTCAGGTACATTGTTACTACTATTTCTCTCCATAAATATAAGTGATTTAAAAAATAATTAATTTCTTTAAATTAAAATAAAAATTTATTAATTTAACTCTATTACCATTTATTTCACATTATTAATAATTAATATGTTTAATATATAAAAATCTAAAATTAAAAAAATTTATTAATTATTTTTAATATTCTTAAAAAAATTCACTTAACCTCCGTATCTCTATTTCACATTTTTACACTGTTTGTACAAAAAATATAATATTTTCGTATAACTTTTTTTAATTTTTTTTTATTTTTTACATAAATTTATGCAATCTTTCATTGTACGTGAAGTTACAACCAGAAGTCTAATAATTGTAATAATATAATATGTGATTATGTGCCACACATTGATGCAATTTGAGATTTAAAAAATTACATAACATAAATCTTTCTTGGTCAGTAGATATTACTTAATAAAAAAATATGAATTATGAGTTTTTGCATTGCAGCCATTGATGCTCAAGTTGTCAAATATTCTCTCTTCCTATGACCCCTTTTTAAAAAATGTCTCTATTTATATTTTATTTTTATTGCAACTTGGTAGATCACTTTCAAAGTAATTGAATCCAATGGCTATGATTCATCACTTACATTCTCAGAAGACCAAAGCCTTCTTTTTATATTATATGTTTCTCCTTTAGCAAGGCTTTACCTAGAGTTCATCCCATGAACAATAAAAAAATTACTTGCTCAAATTTTTTAAAATTTAATTAATTAATTTTTTTATTACCTTACACACCATTGATGGAAATGGACTGTGCCTCTCCTCTCTCTCTCTCTCTCTCTTCTTATGTCATTATTAGTTGGCCTCGGGACTTGCAATCTCAAAGACCTAAGCTTTAGAAAAATGGAATCTCTTACCACTTTTCTTTACTAATTAAACCCTAATCTTAATTAATTACTTAACCCTAGGATTTACAAAAATATTAATTATGTAAGAGGGGAAATGATTTGTATTGATTGGGTTGGTTTTACTATGTATGTTGGAGAAAGGAAGGAAAATAAAAATACTAAATAATGTATGTATATATATATATATATATATCCTTATACATTGTATAAGAAACCATAAACAAAAATCCGTAGAGGTATAGTCCAAAGGGGAAAACAACAAAAATAAATAAAGAGACCTACCACTGTACTTGTATATATATACATATACTAAAGAATAATAAAAGGATCGGATTCCTTAGTACCATTTCTTTTCTTATTAGATTTATGGGAAAGCTAACAAGTGGCAAATGGAGTATTGCCACGGTGTACTTGTTTGCCCCTTTATGAGAGTCCAATTAATTGGGGTCAAATACAAACTATAGAAACTTACCAATTACATGAAATAATATTTTTTATTTAACCGTTTTTAATATTTTTATACAATATCATAAAATCAATTTTTGCATTTTTTAAAAGTCATTCTTATATCAAAACAAAATTATATTATTTATATTTTTGACAGAGATAGATGAATTTATATCTTGATTGACATATTAAAAATAAATAAATTCACTTATTAATTAAACTAAAAATTAATTTAACCCACGTCTATTACTTAAAAGAATTGAGAGATTTATAATATTATAAGTTTGAGCATTTTTCAAGCCAAAATCTTTAAAAACCAGTTTTTTATTTATTTCCTTGAGCAAGCAGGGAATAATCAAATCGCATGGATTACATTATTAAAAGAACGTGTTGTTAAGATAATAAAATAAAAATTAATTGAAATTATAAATAATAAGATAGAAAAAAGTAAATTTATGTATTAAGAGAAATAAGTTATTGTAGAATAATTGCATAGAATATTATGAAAGGTGTGAGGGAGAGAGTTGGTTCATGGTTGGCATTGGCTCTCCTTTTAGGAAAGCTAAAAACAAGCAACAACCAAATCCCATCCAATGCAACATGGCAATTCCAGATCTCTAAACCAAAGGCTTATGATTCTTTAAAATGAATCAAACGCTATAATTCATGATGTCTCTCTCTCTCTCTCTCTCTCTCTATATATATATATAATGTATAAGTAAAAACTTAAAAAGAGGGTTTTGGTTTGAGCTTTAATCAATAAAAGGGAAGCACGTTTGAGTCTTTTTATATATTATTACATTACATACCAATCAATATTATTATTATTCACTTGTCTTAATTAGTTAAATTTATTATATATATGTTCATATTTTGTCGTACGATTCTCAACATCTTATATATATAGTTAAAGCGTGCTACAACAGAATAATGTAGCTAAGCTATAGATGGAGGAGCTCTTAATAATACAAGCTAATAGAATTAACCTATGTGCAAAATGATAATGAGAACATAAACTAATAATTATTATAATAGCATAGTTATGCTATAACTATGTAATAGCATGGTTATGTATTTTTTTTTTTTTGCCCTCTCTTCTTATCTCGATAAAAGAGCTTATGAATATCCTTTTTGGTTTTGTTCTGTTAAAGTATTTTTTTTATCAGGTTTTTTCACTTAACTTTTTTAAGTTAGATTCGGGTGTTTTGGGGAGCCTATTGGCTCGAGTTAAATTACTTGGATAAGTTAAATTTTTCCTGGTATGTTTTATTATAATAAAATAAATTAATTTCGCTGATAAAAAAAATTATAATTATATAGGTGATTTCTAGCTATGCATATGTTCTTCCTTAGTTATGTACTCAATATAATATTTTAAAACTCCATTGCTTATATCAATACTAACTAATTAGAATTCAATATATAATTAATTAATGCATAACCCTTAATTTTTATTACGCACTCCATCAGTGGGGGATCTAGAAATTTTTTTTATCCAGTCAATATATTATTTTTTAAAAAAAGAGAGGTCAAGGACATAAATAAATTAAATTTTATGGATTAATTTAGACAAATATACATATATTTATTAAAAAATTAAAAAAAGGTCAATTGACGCCCTTTTTATATGTTGCATATGCTATTACACTCCATCACTGAACTACTAATTTCATAATTAACTTTTAAATTGAGATTTATATATAGTACTGATTACTGTCTATTAGGCTAATGCTTAAACACACAAACTAATTATTTGGCTTTGACTAGGTGTCATATACTTAATTAATTTTCAATCATAAAAGGATTATTTAAAATTAAGATGAGATACTTATAAATTAAGATCTTGAAAGGTAGAGATAGAACAAAGAATGTAAGTTAGGTCTACAAAGGATATGATAAATGCCTTTGAAGTTGTATGAATTTTATGCAAACATCATTGCAAAAACATGATGGGAGTGTTGTTTTCCAACTTTTTTTTAGTCCTTTTGGGTCACCTTTTAACAAAACCCTAATTTCATATAAGATTTACTTTTCTAAAGATGCCTCTTGAAAATGTGAG
The DNA here is from genome assembly GCF_041381405.1 of Jatropha curcas. Lineage (NCBI taxonomy): Eukaryota > Viridiplantae > Streptophyta > Magnoliopsida > Malpighiales > Euphorbiaceae > Jatropha > Jatropha curcas. The sequence goes on from NC_143160.1 coordinate 7,427,774, forward strand.
ACCTTTCCTCTGCCTTTTCCCTCAAATTTTCACTCACTCCCTCCCTAAGAAAGTGAGTTAGGTATGGGACCCCTTTGGATGGGAGAATTGTGATAAAAGAAAAGCCTACAACTCCAACCTCTTTGTCCCCCAATGCAATTGATTTTCCAAAAGAAAAAAAAAAATGCTATTATATATATATACTAATAAATAACTCGAACCGAAAATCTCTTACTTTTTTACATTTTCTGCGAGGGATAAAAAAAATCAATCAGATCACATCTGATTAGCTCGCACTTATACACTATAAACTTACAAAATATAAATTTAACATATATATTATTCGATCTAACGATAAATGTATATACGAATGGAAAAAAATACAAATTCAATTTTATAAAATAACTATTTAAATATTAAAAAACATCCTTAAGGTCATGGATTGCAACTCTAATATATGATTGGCTGATTAAATTTCTAATATAGACTAAAAATTATATTTGTCTATTATCATCATCTTGTTGTGTAGTGAGTCTAGTGACATAAATCTGCCTAAATGTCATGTTAGAGGCATCCAATAATTGCGGCCACTCATAATCCACTTTCATATATATGCATATATGTTAGATTGCATTTTGGAAAATCAATCTTATGTTTGCTCTCTAAAACTTCCTTACACTCACCTAAATAAAAACGTTTTTTGAGTTTGCATAGCAGGATTGCATTTTCATTTTTTGAAGTAAATAATATTATAGTTTATTATTTTATTTTTATTTAATACACTTTTTTATCAACAAATATATTATATAATCAAACTACGATATTATTATTAATTAAAATTTTGATATAAAAAAAATTAAATATCAACATTTAGTCTTTAAAGAAAACTCTATTTAATTAAACCTTTGACGAAAGTTTGATTAATTGTAAAAATAATTTAATATGAATAATTTAATTTAATAGATATCAACATAAAGATATATTAGAAAAAAAAAAAACAAAACAAAAATTATAGTTTAATTATATTAACTAAATTTTCTTAATTAATTTTGAATGGTTAAAAATTATAGAACAGAAAAAGTATCTACAAACAGTATTAAAATAGCAAAAAGAATTAATATAAATAAAAATATTTTAAACCGAATAAAGTCATAAAGATTTAGGAACTTTCCATCTACCTTAGCTAAGTGTCTATGTCATTAACAGGCAAATGTCTCCATCTCCATTAATTCAAACAAAATTAACCACTTCATATGACTTATAATTCAATAATTTTACTAGTAATGTCACTGTCTAATCTTAGAAAATTAAACCAAACATAACTACTTCTGTTGTGAAAAATCTTATAATTTCTGCATCCAAAAGAAAGTAATTGAACCAGATTGACCATGTAACAGAATAAGAACTCACATACAACAAAGTCATTTCAAACTATCTCACCCATCACAAGATTTTTCTCTGTCTATGTGTGTATAATTATATATAATTAATGTACATTAATTACTGAATTTTTTTTCTCCTTTTTATAATAATATTAGTGTACTAATTGCCAAATATGATAAAATAAAATTCTGAAAATTTCTATAATTTTGGGTTTTTTTTTCTAATTTTATTAATTGACACTTTTTATTTTTCATAACAATTTGGTCTCTGTGTAATTGTAATCTAAATTCAACTGACATTACTGTTAAAATTGATAGCATGAGCTTCACAGTCACACACGTTAAAATTGACTTAGAAATCTACTAACTTTAAAAAAATAATAAAAATTAAAACCTTTCGATTGGTCGGACCGTTTATGTAGAGTTGAATTTTTAAATTTGATTACCTTATGACCAAAGTTTTTTTTTTTTCCTTAAATTGTTGGTAGATTTTCTAGTCAATGTTGACGTGTCATACACTGAGTCCATAGTGATTGTACAGTGACCACCGTTATTGTGAAAAATAAAATAAAAATATAGATTGAAAAAATTAAAATAAATGGCAAAAATTATAAAGAGGTGTCAAAATTAAAGTTCTTTTTAAATTTTTTTTTCATTTGACTTTTACTTATTTAATTATACATTTAGATATTTTATTTAACCGAAAAAAATTACTTGAATTTTAAAAACTTTTAATATGTTAATGTAAGAATTTTTGTTTCAACAATATATCCATTTCTCAACTTCTGAATTTCTTTTTTAGATATAATATGTAATAAGTTACTTTGTCTTTGGGTGAAGAGTTCAATAATTAATTTAAGGAATAAAGGTTAATCGAATCCTGAATTTATTTGCAGGATTAAAAAGGTTTGATTTGACCTTTTAGGCCAATTTAACCTTTGAATTTATATAAAATGATTAAAAAGATTTGATTTTACTTTTTAGCTCAATTTAATCCATGAACTTATTTAAAATTATTAAAAAAAACACATTTGACATTTTGAGTCAATTTAATCTTTAATCCTTTATTGTAATTACAATGTAGACATTTATTAAAACTGTAGTTGAGATCAAGCTGATTAATTTACTTAAAATATAATTAATTATAAAATATAAAAAAAAATGCTATATGAAGTATTGTAAATATCTTTACCTTGATCGTGGTTTTAAGTTTATAAATATGTATTAATTTAAACATTTTAAAATTAACCTCTATTATTGGGTAATCGCTTATGAAATTTATGCATTTTTTTCATGTTGAATAAATTAAAGTTATAATGTATGTTTATAAATTTATTATACTACAAGAAACGATGTTTTTATGAATTTTAAATTTATACTCATACATGTTGAAAAAGTTTGATCCAAGTGTTCTAAGTATAGGACAAAAAGGGATAAAAAGTCAATAACGTTAAATTAAATCAATTATTAATTTATAAAAATCAAAATAAACTTAAGGGTTAAATTAATCTAAAAAGTGAAATTGAATTTCTTTAATCATTTTATACAAATTCAAGGGTTAAATTGACCCAAAAAAATAAATTAAAACCTTTTTAATCCTGCTAAACAAATTCAACGATCAAATTCACCTTTATTCCTTGATTTAATATTTGTCTTGTATTGATGAAAAGCATTGTATTAAATTTTGACTTACCAAAAAAAAAAAAAAAAAAAGGACATAACACGATTAAAATGTGACCTAAAACTTAAATGGGAAAATGGGAAAAAAAATTTTTTTTGTTCTACTTTTTGACTAGATGGAATGTGCAATTTATGATTGGTTTCTGTTTTTTTCTCATGTAGTCCCATAAAAAACCCCATTGCCTACCATTGGATTTAGCCAATTTTATATTAAAATTAAATTAATTGACTTAATATCTACTTTACATTTTTCCTCAGACACTTCAAACAAATTTAATTACCAATAATAATCTTAATTATTATTAATTTCATAAAAATAAGAGTGGAATCAAAGCTTTATAAATAAAATAAATCAATTTACAATAACTTAATTATAAAACCATACAATCCAAGAAACAAGAAATGACCTAACCATGCATCAAACTTAGCAAGGTAAAGAATGAAAAGCAACAAGGCATGAAGTTAGATAAACATCCATTTCTAAATAATATAGATAGATCTAGAAATTATCATAAGAAATTTATTTACAATATGCCCAAATATGTTTTAACTTTTCCTTTGATATTTGTTGTATCATATTGAGAAAAATCCTACAAAGCCTTTTAAACATGAAGATAATGTTTTTCCAATTAAGGTAAAGTGAGATTGGAGATTTATACACATGTTTATTGTTATTATTTCCTTTTTTTATAGTACAGATGGGAGTTAAAACTCAAAGACAAAACCTGAAAAATACAATTATGATTAAAAGCAATGTGGCTAATATCATAATCTAACCACAGGGAGAAATCCAAATAAGAAGGAACTTGTAATCTGTATATGTCTATCAAGACACTTGGAGTCCAATTTACTAACTAATTAGCATTAAAGGTTGTGTTTGATAGTAGTTTTTTAAGTAGCCAATCAAAAATATTAAGTCTATGTTTAGTAAGAGCGTTTGATGGAGTTTTTAGAGTTTTGACTACATCAGAATACTATTTTAATGTATTACATAGCGTTTATAAAAACAGCAGCTTTAAGTAGATAACATAATGTTTAATAAAACGTTATCCCACCTAACGTTTAGCATTTCACTTTTTTTATTGAAAATTTATTAATAGTCTTGCCCTTAATTTAAAACTCTTTTTGTTATTTCAATTGCCTTGTTTTCCAACTTTATGCCTAAATTCCTGCGTGAATCCCTTCCTCAGTTAGCTGCATTAGCAAGAAGTATTAAACTGTTCAAAACCTGGTTGTTATAATACTTCAACGATACCTCCTTTTATTTTCATTCTTATAATATTTCCCCTACCATAAACAGTGAAAGCTTTTTTATTTTCATTCCTATAATATTTTTCCTACCATAATACATCACATAATTATCTCTTTTTTTTTATTATATTGAGTTCGCTTTTATCGTCATAACTTAAAATTTTAACTCGATATTCAAATGTCATTTTTTGTCATTTTAAATTCAACAGTTAATAAAACAATTATTTTCACCGAACACTTTTGCTCTAAACAGCTATTTGAACAACTAATAATTAACAACTAATATTTAATAATTAACCGCTATTAAAATAGATAACAACTACTAAAACAGATAGCAGTTACTAAAATAGGTCATAAATGTTATTTTTTTATAGTGCTCGTTAACCCAACGTTTGAATTAGCTTTTAGAGATTAAGATAATATTTTATAAAAAGTTAATCCATAAGATTTAGCTTTTAACATTATACGAAAAACTACCCAAACAATTAAATGTTATCAAAACAGCTAATTTTGCCCAATAGATTCAAACCTTTTTTATAAATAGAAATCTTAACTATTATAGAATTGACCAAACTCCTAAATCCGCTTAAAGAAGGATCCTATTTAAAAATTTAATATATTATGTATAGGTTTATATTGTTCAATTAATAAGAAGTAAATTAATTTTTTGAAAGGAATAGGAATTAAATTATTATTTTTTAAAAAAGGCAATTTTTTATTGTTCAATTTTTTGCTTGGATGGTGAGTGTGGCTAAGTGAAATATCAAGAGGCTTCTATATTTAGGGTTTTTTCATTTTATTTATTATTTATTGTGAGTGTAATGTAAATACATATAGTGTAGGTTTTTTCAATGTTATGGGCATTCCTTAAATGTTTTGACATACTTTCAGAAGATAAAATTTAAAGCTCCATGTTTTGTGTTTTTTGGTACTCATCGACTTCTTATAGACACGTGCCATATACTTTTTATTGGTACGTGTCTATATAGATAGGTTTATTCATAGTGGGTGTCTCCCTCACCTCGCCTATATTATTTATTATTCATTTTTATTTTTATAGGAGGATATAGACGTCTCAGAATTGAAGGTGATTTGAGATATCTACTCATTAGAAGCTTGATTTATAATTTAGTTGCTGTGGGATAAACTCAACTTTTATCTCAAATGAAAAATATACAAATTCTATATCTATAATTAATGACTATGAGCTATCATGTCAATAAAGGTGATTTGGTCCGTCTTTCTATGTCTTGTTAAAAATGTAGAGAGTAAAAAGTTTTGAGTTCAAAAAAAAAATTAAAGGTGATCTGGTTGGTCTTCCTATGAGCTATTATGCGAATAAAGGTGGTCTGGTTGGCCTTCTCATATCTTGTTGAAGATGTGAAAAATCAAAGGTCTCGAATTCAGGGATTGCTACCTCCTTATGTATAACCCACAGTGTTATTCCGAGCCATTAGTTAGAGGTACACACAATGCATTTATCTATGAAATGGACAGCAGAGGTTAGGTAGTAGTTACCATGGCCCATTGAAGCCCAAAAATTATCACGCCAACCGACTTTGGGCTAATTAGCTGGCATCCGGGACTGCTTTTGTGGTCCATAACCTAAACTATGCCACTAAGTCACTAATAAAGGGTTTTTTTTTTTATTATTATTATTGGCAAATGATGATTGGTAAGTTTCTGTACGAATCAAAAATCATCATCATTCATAATGTTTGGATCATGTTTAATTTTCCATATCAACCCTTTATCTATCTCATATTCACCTTTTTGGCCCTTCTGGCATCTTACACCAAATTGAATTTTGCCTAATCATTCTTAACCCTAATCCTTATAAATATATGCTATGATGCTAAAAGGTCTCAAAAGACCACTTTAATAATTTCAGTCAAGTTCAATTTAATTAATATTTACCGGTATAATACATAATTTTGCTTTCAAAATTTGATATTTTAACTTTATGGCACCTTGTGTTTCACCGGAGACCTATCGTGCCTTTGCAATTCAAGAGATAAACTTATTATTGACTTGCGTAATTACAAGGGTATGATAGGTCCCCGTGAATTACAGGGTGCCACAATAGGCAAAATTTTAAAGGCAAAATTATGCATTCTGTCATATTTCAATTTTTTTTAAAGATACGAAGAATCGATAATTTTAACTTTAATTATTCTTCATTTATTTATTATGCAAAATATAATATAATGAAAGTAATTAAAAACATAAAGCTGCTCAGAGTTATGTAATACACAATGTTGTATTATTTAGTGTTATTAGGATTATTCTAAGGCTAAACAACATTAATGTCTTTTGCTAGCTATGTGATAGTTTGGAAAATTCATTGATAAATATTTCTCTGGGTTTGGTAAGGTGACTTTAAATCGTAAGTTATTGTTAAGGTAAGGTCTCATTTCAGTCTGTGGACCCATTTTACTCTACGTTAGATCTATAGGCAAGCTAATAATACAACTCATAATTTTTTTCAAGGACAGCTTCGTTGAATTTTTTAATTTAATTTCTAGATATAAATATTTATCATAGTTTGAAGTAAATAATGTTTTGTTAATTTTTTTAAATTTCATAGTAAGTTAAAAATATAATTTTTTTATAAATGATTAAATTTCATAAATATTTATTTTGTGGAATAAACATGAATATTTGTTATATTTCTACGCTAAGTTTTCTAATAGATGTTGTGAATATATTTTTAATTTATTTATGGTATATATGTCTAGATATTGTTAATTCTACTATAATATTTTTAGATGTTTTTTGCTGACTATTTATGGGTATGCAACAAATCAGTTACATTACATTGGATTTGCGGTTCCCGTAAATTGAGTCATAGCAAAAGGCTGAAAGTTCATATGCCTAGAGTTAATGGGCTTGGGCCCAGAAAACAAACCTCTTGGAAATATCCTTCCTGTTTGCCTACGATAAGCCCATAACCCTTTTCTCAATTCCACCAATTCAATTATTCATGTTCCATGGTTTCAAAGTAAACATGGATTTTCAATTTCTATACTTATTTCTACTATAACTACTCTCTAAATGTCAATGTCAAAGTCAAAGTCAATGTCAAAGTCATTTCGGTGTTTGGTTCAGGTTTTTCATCGTATCCGTATTACTATTTTCATATTTTCGATATATAATTAACCCAAACACTGAAATTTGTATGATATGAAACACATTTCATTTGATTTTTTCAGGAACTAATTGTATATAGTATGGATTTGTTTGTAATTGGAAACGTATTGATTGAATTTGTTTGTAATTGTGTGCTTAGTTGGCGATCTTGAGCTTAGGTGGCAGTCATTCAGTGTAGTATAAAAGCTGACGTGGATGTTGATTTTCATATAATAGATAGATGATGGTATATAGGATCACCAAAAACGATAGAAACCGATTTACCAACCCCAACCAAGCCTATTCGGTAAACGGTATGGAAAAAATTCTAAATATTCGGAAAATGCTAAATTGATCAGTAAATTAGTAAAAAAAATCGGTAATTACTGATTTTGTCGAAATACGGCATCATTTTGTTATATATATAAATATATTTTTTAGAACTTAATTTTAGGATTTTTTTTCTAGTTCTTCCTTTTAAATGTCAATGTGATGAATTAAAATTTACACACATGATGTAACTCAACTAATTAGGAAAGGTAGGGGAAAAAATGGAAAGGTGTTTGACTAATTTAATGAGATAAAAAATGAAATGAAAAAAAAAAAGATTGGACTAAAAATTATATTTTCAATTTCAAATATCAATGATAGATTTTTTTTTTTTTTTTTGAAAGAGTAAAAATATTCATTCACTCAAGGAAAAAATTCCTAAGACAATCAGGGACCCGGTCCCAAATCTGAGTACGAGTAAAACGATAAGACGCTCTAGCAAGAATATGAGCGTTATTATTCGCTTGCCTACGTAACCAAATGATCTTTATATCAGGTCTAGTATCTAGAATGAACTTACAATCGAAAATAACAATACCGAAATAAGATAGGTCTAATACTTTAGACTTTAAAGCATGAAAAACTAAAAGAGAATCCAGGTAAATAAATCCATAACCATCCCAAAAGTCATGGATGTGGACTAGACAAGCACGAAGAGCAACAGCTTCAATAATAGAAGGATCACCACCGCCGTCATAGTATCCTGAAACTGCTTGAAGGAAATGACCATCATCATCTTCAAAAACAAACCCATAACCAGCAAGTCCCACATCCTGGAAAATGGCCCCATCCACATGCACATGCCATGAAGAGTTAATACCTGCAGTGATGTTTTGAACACTAGGAGGTGACCAAGGGCCATTCAGTTGGTCCACTTGTGATTTTGCTATTAACCAATCATCATAAAACTTGCATGCCTTGGAGTGAGTCACGTTAGGAGGAATAAAATTTTGTTTCCATATGCCTTGATTTCTTGCTGACCAAATAGACCAAGCTAGAATAAAGAAAACACCCCATTTTTCTTTGTTTGTTCTTTCCAATACCTGCATAAAAGTATCAACAAATTTATGATTAGTTAAGAACTCTTGGAAGCCCGCCACCCTCCAAACTCCTTTGGCTCTCTTACACGTCACAAGGGCATGGTCAATATCTTCTTCATCTCCACAAAAAGAGCATCTCATATCAATATTAACTCCCCTCCTACTCAGCCTTTCTTTAGTAGGAAGAATACCCCTCAAAGATCTCCACATAAAGTCTTTAACTTTTGGGGGGACATTTAAGTTCCATAAGGATTTCCACCACTCTCATCCCACAGGATCAACTCCCCTACCCACTACCCTCAAAGCCACATCATAGCCACTCTTGACTGAATAATACCCTTTTTTATCAAAATGCCAAGTAATATGATCCTGCCTATTAAACAAGCTTAGTGGGATTTTGAGAATCGAATCAACATCCCTTGGATGGAAAAGTAACAGAAGCTTTTCAATGTCCCACACTCTTTGCTCGTTTTTAATAAGCTCACATACTCTCAAATTTTCATCGATAAACCCAAATTCATTATTCACAAAAAAATTCGCATCTCTCGGCAACCAAGGGTCTTTCGCTATCCGGATGTCCTCCCCATTACCTACTCTCCATCTAAATCCACCTTTTAATAGGCCTTGAGTAGACACAATACTCTTCCAAATAAAACTAGGACTTCTTCCTAGTTGAGCCTCTAGAAAATTCCCATAAGGAAAATATTTAGCTTTGAAAATCTTATAGAAAAGAGTAGTGTTTTGGGTAAGCAACCTCCAACCTTGTTTCCCAAGCATAGCCAAATTAAAACTATGGAGATCTTTAAAACCCATCCCCCCTGCCATCTTTTTCCCACACATCCTATCCCAAGACAGCCAATGGAGACTTCTACTACCGCCCTCCTTCAAACCCCACCAAAATCTATTCATAATTTTTTGAAGGTCATCACAAATACCCATTGGTAACAGAAATACACTCATGCAATAAGAAGGAATAGCTTGAGCTATAGACTTTATAAGTACCTCCCTACCTGCTCTAGACAAGAAGCGATGAGACCAATTATTAAGTTTGTTCCAAAGTCTATCCTTGATAAAATTAAACACATTTCTCCGATTCTTTCTCACCATACACGACAAACCCAAATAGAAACCCCTTTCCAGGCATGTAGAAACATTAAGGATATCCGATAAAACCTGCCTCTGGAACGGAGATACATTTGCACTAAACATAATGCCGGATTTATTGAAATTCACCTCTTGACCTGATGCTTTTCCATAAACAGTAAGTAATTCTTTAACACAATTTGCTTCCTCCCTGCTAGCCTCAAGGAAAAAAAGAGAATCGTCAGCAAATAACAGATGAGAAATTCTAGGACAACCTCTCCCCGCACTATCGCCATTCAACAGCCCTCTTCTTTCCGCATCAGAAAATAATAGTGATAGGCCCTCCGCACAGATCAAAAAGAGGTATGGTGAAATAGGATCTCCTTGGCGAAGACCCCTCTCGGGCCGAAGAGGGCCAATAACATTATCATTCAATAGGAAAGAGTAGCTAACCTTGGTCACACACATCTCCATCCACCGCACCCACACCACAAAAGCCGAGACTTCGGAGCATATCAATTAAAAAATCCCAATTAACTCTATCATAAGCTTTGCTGATGTCAAGCTTCAATGCACATAAACCCTTACCATGTTTAACCCGACCCATATTATGCAACATTTCAAAAGCTACACAGATATTATCAGTGATTAGACGGCCCGGTACAAAAGCAGGCTGACTCTCTGAAATATTCTTAGGCAAAACAGTCTTTAATCTATTGGCTAAAGCTTTAGAGAGAATTTTATATAACACATTACATAAAGAAATGGGTCTAAACTGTGATAACTGAACTGGTGCAATAGTTTTGGGAATTAATACAACCAGAGTATCACACAAAGAATCAGGAAGGGTACCTTGTTGAAGCCATAATCTACACCCATTGCACACATCTTGACCAATCACATGCCAAAATCTCTGAAAGAAAGCTGAATTAAGATCGTCCGGGCCGGGAGCCTTATCAGGATGCATTTGAAAGCGTGCACTGTGGCAGTCAAGTTTTTTTCAATGATAGATTGAATTCCTAGTTGTGACATGTCATGGTAATTGGTTTATCATTTTCATGTTCCCAGATAATTGGAACATAGGACAAATATCCATCTAAAGGTTCTATATTCACTAAAAAACAAAAGAAAGAAAGAAAGAAAAAAAGAATCTCATATTTCATATATATTTCTCACTGAGTCCAATAACAACATTATTATATGGTCTACAGCAAAAACATTCATCTTCTTAATCCATTTTAAAACTGAAGATGTCATCTAGTTTAATGAAATTAGATCTTTATGAAATGTTAAAAGAAATAACATTTCATAATGAGTGTTCATAATGAGTGTTCTTACACTACGTCGATAGACATTACAAATAATAGAAATAGTATTTTGACTAATGCTACTATACATGAAAAACCGTTGTCCAAAAGGACTTTGATTGGAAGTAGTATTGTAGGAATTATAATTTCTCAAGAAGTATATGAAGTTTTTCTGCATCATCAATTAAATTTCTAGGGAAGTTATACTTTCTCAGCGAAGTGAAGTGTAATGAAGTTACCAATATTATTTAAATGCACTTTGCAATTTATTTCGTAAAAAATAATTTGCTTGAAAATTGATTTGAGTAATTTATTTTTTAGAGAACTAATTGGAGCACTAAACATACATAAATTATATGTTTCAAAAAATAATTTTCTCGAAAATATATGTTTGCTAAATATATTTTTTGAGGAATATACTTTTTGGGATTAAATAGATTTCATCCTAAAAATAATACTACCCGTTTGATTGTGTATACACTTCTTTTCACGTTTAGTAATTACAAACTAGTACTAGAATGTGACATTTTGCACGTATATGTACTTATTTTGTCAGTAGCGTCAAGTACTTTTTTAACGCAATAATTCAACCACACGCCGTCGTTGGCTAACGTGCGCCATCCAGGACTTTCCATTGAACTATTACGGGTTGTTGCCGCTGACGTTGACCCGCCAGTACACCTACGGCTCAATTTAGACTTAACCACATCCACCAGTACCAAACACAGATCCCAGGAAATAAACGGTTTTATGAATAAACTGTATTAGGAGGCAGTTAAAGATAGTAACTTTCAATTCTTGCTGGTTGCTTGATCATCTTTCTTTCTCTTCCTGTTCAAAACCCATCAAACATTTCCCATAAAGGTAACGTTTTTGTCTCTGGCAAACTCAATTCACTGATTTCTTTACATAACGTTTATGTTGTTCTTACTTGCTTTATGCACTTCCTATTTTGGTCATTGGGTTTTTGATGAAATGTGAATTCTTTGAACTTCGACTGTACTCTGTGGTTTTGGTGGGTCTAATTCTAAGTTGGGATTCGATTTTCTTAATTTTGTTGTTTTGACTGGCTTTTGATAGGCAGGGAATTGTATTTGTAGTATAATGATGGTTGGCTTCTGGTCTTGTGTAATGAAATTGTCGCTATTGAAGTTCAAATCAATTTCAATATTACTTAATATCCGAGAATATCTATCCGGTGGACTGAATTAAAAGATGTTATATAACTGGATATTGAGTGACTTTACTATATCTTTGCAAAGTTAGGAATTAAGAAGTTGAAGGTTTTGATTATAATATGTGATTTGATTATCTGAGAAGCTTTTTTTATTATCTGGATTTTGACTCCTCACATTGTGGCTTTTTCATGAAAGAAACTTAAGTATGTTTTTAATTAAACCCTGGAAAACATTTTCATTAAGTATGTTTTTTCATTATGTGAAAAATTTTGGTGGTTATAATTAGGATACCTACTAGCTGTATGGTACTCTTATTTAGGTGTCTAATCTTTCTCATAGCGAATACCTCAGTCTTAGACAAGAGGACAATATTTGTACATTTGCTTTTGAAGTTTCTTTTCCTTTTGAATGATGTGTGACTCCTTAATGAAGTTCAGAAATTCCTTCTTTTTCCGTCTGTACTTTACTATCTGGTTATATGATTGAGTAGGAAATGTCGTAGGTAAAGTGTTCGATTACGTCCTACAAGTTAGCTAAAGTTGGCATGTAAATTTGGAATTTCAGTTTCTTTTGTTCGGCTAATTAGAGAAAGCTGCATATGATTCTCCATTTTTCTATTGGTCGAAAGTGATGCTTGCTGGGCAGTAAGTTTCATGGTACTTTTCTGTCGTTTTGGTTCTGGTGATTATTCTCCCTATTACCTGATGTTTGGATGAACTAATAATTGAGTCTGCTAGTACAAAAATGTTCTGTATATTTTTGAGTACATGATTATGCTACCTTTGCTCTTCTTTTTTTAATCTAAAACTTCCTCTCTTTTTGTAGTTTGCACTTTAATTAATGAAAGACCAAATAAAAAGCTGATTGCTGATTCTTTCTTGTCTGCTTTTATTCTTTCAGGTTTCAAGATTAAGGAATTGAGCAGTGAAAATGGATGATAATCCGCAGTCTGATAAAGGTTATAGACATGAAGGAAACTCATCCAGGGCAGAAGGCATGCAAGATGTAGAAAGTACCATGGAAGTTTTAACCAGATCTGACTTGGATTTGGCTTATTCTTCTGAGAAGTTGGTAAATTTGCATGTCATTTTGATGCATCTATTGGCTTGGGATAATGACTTTGAGCTAATGACCTTGGAGAATAGCTCTCTCTCAGAAACATCCATTGAAAAGGCACTTGTATTTGATCTTCTATCTGGTATTTTGGATTCTGAGGTAAGAGAGGTGGAGAATTTCATGGATAATATCCAAGCAGATATTGTTGATGTTCGTCATAAAATATTTTCATGCAGACACCCAACAGAATTATTCAAAATCATGGAAGAGAAATTACGTGAGTCTGAGGAATCATTGAAGAAGACACAAGTGTGGGTTCTAGAGGTGAAGACGCTGTCAGTCAAGTTGCAGAGGGTCTATTCACCTTTCATGCTTGAGAACTGTAAGTTGGATTTATTGATTTCAAAGCAAATATGTAGAAATTCTCTACTTTCTGTTATTCACCTGTTTGAGACTTCACATTGATAGGGAAAGATGATAAGTCCATAGAGTTATCTGCCAATGGTCAACTGCCAAATTTTAATGCAAATTCAAAGGAGCAAACAGTTGAACAACAAAGAAATATTTTAAGAATGTTGGAGAAGTCTCTTGCAAGTGAACTAGATCTTGAGAAGCAATCGTCAGAGCTAAGACAGAATGAAGAACAGCTGAAATTAAAGCTTCACTACACTGAACAGGTAGCTTTTCGCATGGAGGAAGCAGCAGAAGTGGTTTGGGGAAGGTTTTTAGAGGCTGAAAATGCTGCTGAGGTGCTCATGGGGATTTCAAAGGAATTGGTTGGTCGACTTCAAGTGGTTCAATTTAATCTGAATGGCTCGCTTCAACGAGAAGCTAAATTAAAATCCGAACTCCAAGGCTTCACAAAACAGTTAGATGCCAAAGATAGTATTTTGAAAAAGCTTGAGGGTAGCATTGCAGAACACAAAGCCAAAAGCTCTGAAGTTCCGGCTTTAAAGGAAAAAGTAAATTCACTTGAGGAACGGCTGAAAAGAGCTGAATTACATCTTAAGAGTGCAAATGTTCTCAATGAAGAAAGTCAAGATCAGCTTAATGAGATGGAGAATATAGTTGAATCTCTGAAAGAAAGTATCTATGAAGCAGAAAGTAGGGCTGATACTGCAGAAGCCAAAGTTGCACAATTAACGGATACAAATGTGGAGCTCACGGAGGAAATTAATTTTCTTAAAAGTAGCGGAGATAGTAATACCAAGAAGGTAAGCTTACTTGAGAAGCAGGTTAGGGAATTGGAAATCCAACTACAACATTCAAAGGCATCATCTGAAGCAAGTCAAGAGCAACAGAATATGTTGTATGCTGCAATATGGGATATGGAAACATTAATTGAAGATCTAAAATCAAAGGTATCCAAAGCTGAAAGCAAGACTGAGGGTGTAGAAGAGCAATGTATAATATTATCTGACACTAATATGGAACTTGATAAAGAATTAAGTTTCTTAAGGTCTAGAGTGAAAGCCTTGGAAGCTTCTTTGGATCAAGTTAACAAGTTGAAAGCAGCAACTGCGAAAGAAATTAATCGGAGGACCAGGCTTATAATGGATACTGCTATGCAACTAGCTAGAGAAAGGGAGCAGATCCAGAATCAGGTATGAATTTCTTGCATACTTACAATCACCAGTTCCCACATAACCAGTAGCTTTAAGGTGCTACATTCCATGTTTGCTCTCAAAGCGATTATAGGAACTTGATGGTGCATATAAGTGTCTTTGTGCATATCTTATAGTATTTTTGCTGATATGGCCTCATGTGAATCCTAAGCCTATCATACTAATGTGATGGTCTATGTCATTATTGCTGCAGAACAAGGGGCAATTATTTTTTAGTATGTCAAAAATTAATTGAATCACTAATTTCCTATGAGATATTCATTAACAGCCTATTAATCCTTTATTGTTATTTTTCTATAGTAATCCCCTTTTTTCCTTTTTCAGTTTTGTTACTCTTTTTTTTTTCCTTTAAAAAAAAGTACGTGTAAATTTATGTTGTCATCTACAACAAATTTAGAGGACTAGGACATTCATTTATAGTATGCTTTATGCAGCTAATTGCCTTGACAAAGGAGAACGGAGTATTGGTGCAAAAGTTAAGAAATGCTAAAGGAGATGCTCCTATAATTGCATTCCAACATGGAGATGATAATGATAAAAAGACATTCTTTTCAGAAAACTTATCTACTGAAACTTGTAAGAGAGCTTCTGAGGAAGCAGTGCCCCTCTCTAAAAGTTCTGAGGCAGGTACCTTCTAGGATCTTTTCTGTTCTGTTTTGTTAATTATTATATCTATCACATTGTGGCGATCTCTGCACTCTGGATGGGTTTACTGCAGTTGCTTCAGAAAGAAAATTATAACTCTTCTTGTGATCTTAGCTTCAAGTCCTGCTATATGTGTTTAATTAAAATTTGAATCAGAAGAGATAGATGAACTAATTTTAAAGTGATTGTTCGTATTGGATAAGTTTGCAACACTCATATATTATAATGGATCCTCTCCTTGGATAAGAACTCTTGTTTGTCCGTTGTCAATCCGCACTTGCGGTAAAGGGTCCGTAAAACTTGCAATTTGTTTCTTCTTTTGAAGCTTTGATATTGATGCCACTAAGCAATGTGGATGACCTCAATTTTATGTTCGGCAGTCGTTTTCTACAATCCTGTGTTCCATTTGTCTCGAGTATACAATCAGTATTCCTTGAACATTATCTCTAGAGTAATAATTGTCTTAGGAAAACTAATTCATATTTCATTTTCAGTTCCTCTTTCCTTACTTCTTAGAAGCAGATAGAAAAGGCTGGGAAAGCACTTAAAGCAATTATGTAATTTGCAAAGATGCAATAGACCAACCCTTCTCCAAGCCTCAACCTATTTCCCTGCTATAATTCAATGGGGCCAAAAAAAAAAAAAAAACACTGGCACTGATTCTGTTGCGTACCCTGAGATTAAAGGGAGAGATATGGGGGTGTAGTGAGTGTTATCCTTTAGTTACCCATAATTACCAATATCTGAATACACTGTGCAAGAAAATATTTATTATTTAGTAAAGGGAACTCGTAATCAAGCCCAAAAATGATTTATCCCCTTTCAAAAATCACTATTTATGTCACTGGAGGTTGGAATTGGATTAGCAGTTCTGGAATGGAAATATATTTTCCCCCTTCAGTAACCTAGTTGATGTCTTCAAGTTTTTGTGGTTGGCGAGGGCGTGCAAAATAAATGAGGCTTTGTGAAAAAGTACTCGTATGAATCACAAAGAACACTTTTACAGGCCATCCTTGTTGATGACCAAACAGAGGACCAAACAAATATTGTTGTGTTGGCGGGGACATTAGCTTTAATTGAAGTAAAACACACAACCGGTGTGTGAAATTGTAGCTGATAGACCACATTGCTAAAATGGATGAAGTTGAAGGATAGATTTTGAACCTGATGCTTATTTTTTCTCCCCTTGTTATCGTTTTGATCTGATTTTCATATATTTAATTTTCTCTGAATCAGGCGGATAAAGTCTTCAAAGATGGATCTCGACGAGAGATTGAAACGGAGAGTTCTGATTCAAAGCTTAAATTGGAGAAGACAGAACAGAAAGAGGAAGCTCATCCAATACGTAACTTTAAGGCTGTTCTTGTTGCAGTAATTGCAGTGATAGTGATATATTTGTTACACAAGAAAAAACCTGTCCTGTTTGACAACTTTTACAATAGCTAGTTTTTTATGGTACTGTGCTTGTATGTTGTATTGGTGTGCTGGAATTGTGTTTCATAGTTGCACATAGTTATTCTTTTCTTTCTTTTTTCTTTTTAGCGTTCTTCATGGAAAGTCTGGAATCTTTGTAATGAAAAACTTACCATCATCCAATTCTTTGATTGTAATACTTTCTATTCTGTATGATTTTCTATTTCTTTAGAATATATAATGTGATTTCATTTCATTTGATAATTTTACTAGTGTTTACCATTTTCCAAAAAATTTACCTTGAGTTTGCATATCTGATCCATATTAACATCCCTTTTTACCAACAACCATGGTGGATCCTGGAAAATTTTTTTTCTGGGTCAATATATAAAAATTAAAAAAAAAAATAATTGATTGATATATTTAAGAAAATATAAATTGCTCCAGGATCAACGGTTGATTTTAATAACACTGCAAACTATATAAAAATGATAACATCTCTTTTAATTAGTATTTATTAAATTAGTGACAGCTTTAACAGACGATTTAAACTCAAGATTTCCATTCTCTATCGTTTATAAGACATGAGAAAATCAGAAACAGACGTAATTGGCTAATTTTCCTTTTTGTTTTTCTTTACCAATTAACCAAGTAACTAACGAATAAGAGTATTTTATTTTTGGTTACGACTTAGGAGGACATATCCCAACCTTACAGTATGGGCTGGGCTTGGTCTTATCTTGATGTTACCAAACAACGACGTCGTAATCTGCGCTGAGCTCAGTTCATCCGTTGCCCAACACGTAATTCATACGTGGCGATTTGTTATCGTACTTTGAAAAATGATTGATTAACAAACCCTAATCTTTTTCAGAGCTCTAAACCCTTGTTTGAATACGTATAAAACCCTGTCGAGGGAAAAACTAAGCAACGGTTGCAGTTCCACAAAAACTAAAACAAATTCTGAGAATTTGCTTAGAAACGCCTCCGCGAGTCCCAATTAGCGATCAATTTTTGCAGAAATTGCTCAGTTTGAGGTAAGAGAAATGCTCTACTTAGTAGAGAGAATATTTTTTTTTCATTGCAAAAGCACCATCTAGCCCCTTGATTCTTCGAGTTAGAGTTTCAAGGAATCAATGGAGAAAAAGGGTATTAAAAAGGTGCGAAATTTATAAAAACATGGAGGCAAATTTCTCTCTTGCGGTTTATTATAGCTTTGTAATCTTGTGCTGAGAGTCAATTTTGCCTTAAAATTTTTTTTTTCAGTGTCGGATTTTGGAGTTTTTGTGATCAAGTGTTGAAAGGCAAAGCAAAATGATGAGTTATTTTATATCTGAATTTAAATGTGGAATTTATTTTCCTTCAAAGTTCTCTGATTGCTTTGCTTAGCAGCTTTCATTTGATTAGATCTGAATTTATTTTTTTTCAAAGAATTTATAGTCTGTGGTAGTGTAATATAATGCTTCATGGGAATATTTTTCAAAATTTTTTATTAATTTTTTTTTAATGATTTTTACTCACCATGGGAACTAATTCAGTGGCAAATAAAAAAATGATGAGATTCTGATGGCCGAATTTTGAATGTGGAATCACCATATCTTAATAGCCTTCAAAGTTCTCTGATTCTTTTGCTGTATGTATATCTCACTGTTGCTTACAAAGAAATGGATTGGTATTCTCTAAGTTATTATCTTTGTTCAGAATGGTTTTTCAAAGTTGTCTTCTTTTAGGCTGGAATTTTGTGTGCTTTTACGCCAGTTTGTTTGTCCTAATTTTCGATTTAATTCATCGACTGATATTTGGCTTCTGTTTTATTTTATGAAACAAAGGCTTGACATGTTTTTAGCTGCTGCTGAGTTTCTTTTTTTTAAGGCTGGTCCACATGTGCGATTAGCAATGCGCTTTTGGTACTTTAAGTGCCTGTTTGGCATTGCGTTTGAGCTGCATTGCAATATCTAAGGCTTGGCAAAATATGGTTTGTGAAATGCTAGCTTATTTTACCCCTTTCCAAATCATGCTTTTCCTAAAGCAGTTTAAGGGAAAAAAATGCAGTTTGAGAAGCAGCTCGTACTCAACCCCAAATGGAGCCAAGAGCCTGCCATTGCTCTCATGATTTTTAGTATGGATGGGGCTAAGGTTTTGTAAAGGTTCATTAGGTTGCCTTCTACATGTTTGGGTTGTGAGATGGTAAATGATGGGTTAATTTGTTATTTTAAAGCCAAAACCATCATAATCCACCAATTTTTTGGATTGGAAAATGTGGGGGTCTTAAGGTTTTATCAAACGTTCAGAAACCATACCTCTCCAAAACAAGGGAGTGTGGTTTAGAAACCTTGTTAAGCTTGCATCCCAAAATCTCCCTTTCAAGAGGTCCTGTACTGGGGATGCTTATTTTGTCTTAAGGTTAACTTGCTAAAGTAAGGAGGTTTGTATAAACATGGCACCAAACTTCATAGCCTGTTGTATTTATTATTATTATTCAGGCTAGACGAGCATGGTGCAATATTAATGTCTTTCCTAGTTTTGTTCAAGGATGCCTAACTGATCTTCTTTATATGGTCAACTGAGGAAGAGCTCTGAAGAAACACGCTCTGCTTTCAATTTTTAAATGAAGGATACACATTGGTTTTGCTTTATATCCCATTTCTCTTTTGGTTGCTCATGCAATCATTTTATGCCCCATTGAATTTCATGTAAAGTATTGTTTAGTTCTATTGATTATTGCGATTACTGTGCCTTCTGGCCCATCCATGCTTTAAAGTGCACTATTGATTACTTCTTTTGAAGTGGTGTTTTATATTTTGTATCAGGTCCATAATAGTTCGAAATATCTATTTTGTATTGTATACTTGTTGAATGCTATAGTAATTGTTGCTTAATGATACAATTGTTGGCCTCTGGAGCTTACCAACGATATGCTTGATTTTTTCTCTTGTTTCATTTGTTATGCTTTTGTTGATAAATAAATTGTGAAGAAGCCCTTCACTTACACGAGAACACATTTGTGCTTCAATTTTATGTTTTCACTGCTAAATATTTAGTAGATCATGTTTGGTTATGTCCTTGTGGAAAGATTTCAATGTTTCATGCGTATTACAGTTTCCCAATAGTTTTTGGTGGCTACAGTTTTCCTGATAATGTATGGAGATGGTGTTTCCTTGATTAAGAGGTGATTAGCCATTTGAATTTCTATGTATGGTTATGAATTTAATGCCTGATTTTCTGTCTGCATGATATAAACTGTAAAGTACATTGTGCCTGCAATTTGAAATTTACATACATGTCCTGTATGATAAATTATTTTGCTCTCCTTCGAATTGATACACATTGGTATATCTACAGAAGGAAAAGTTTATAACTTTTATCAACATTTCTTTTTTAGAGAAAACATTGCTTAATTCAATATATTTTAATGCCACCCGTATGTGTAGGTGAGAGTATTTCGTATTCCCTCTGTATCAATCAAAATATAAGTTGGATTAAGGAAGCAATTAATTTTTTTAAATTATAATAAAATTAAGGATAATTTTATCAAATTATTATTTATCTTACAATCAAGGGGAATGCTAGTTTGAAGTGATCTATAAACAGACGAAATATTATTTAGCCTTTAATGAAATTTTTATCAATTCATGTATTTAGTAAAGGTGTTTTTAGTAATTCCGATGTTCCCCATCCATTTCCACTGTTATATATGTTACAGAATGTACCACACGGTCCAACAAATTGATCAATTGATAAGAGTTTATAGATTACTAACATAATGCTCACAAATAAAGCTTATAAATACTCTCAATTTGCACTAAAATTTATTTTATGACCTTGCATTTCTAATTTATAGTTAAACTATTGTTATTGAGAAAATATATCTATTTTAAAATATATTGTTATAGTTAATTTATAGTTAAATTATTTAGTTGTATTGTTGATGCTTTGAGGTTTGATAGCCATGAATAATATTATCACCGTTTTACTCTTCCAAAAAATAAAATCTTAAAGGTTAAGAATTATAAAAATATTAAAATTTTCATTTTAGGTATATACTCTTAAAAATAAATCTTAATTTTTAAGATATTTTTAAAAAATTTAATTTTCGGTTTGACATATTTTAGATTGTTCTTTATTTTATGATTATTTTTTATTTTTAAAATTTTAAAAAAAGCAAAAATTCTGATTGAATTGAATTGAACCGGTCTAACTGCGATCTAATTATGATGTCAGTTCAAAGTTAAATACGGTTTTAAAAACATGATATTTAAAATTTATTACAAAATCAAACAAATACGGAAATATGGAAATATATGGCAATATATAAGAATTAGTTTGTATATGGAAATATAATAATGTTGATACTTTATATTTGTGTTATTGACATATGTATATATATGTGTATGTGCAAGAAAAAGCAAATAGCACAACCAATATATACAAAAGAAAAAAACAAAAAAGAAAACTTGCAACCTCTTTTATTGCCATGAAGATCTCCATGCTCAAATTTTCTCTCCTTGCCATTTTCTTGTTGATTGTCCTTGGTTAGTCTCTCTTACTGTCTGTATATTTTTCTCTTATACATGTCCATATGCAGTAGCAGATGTAGATTGTAAACGAGGGATCAATATATATATGTGTGTGTGTGAAATACTTTTCATATGTTGGTCCCAAAAAAAAAAAAAAAAAATTCTAGATTTGACACTGCCCGTGCATTTGCTTGTTGTTACAGTATTGTGATACATAGTAATTTATCCGATTATGTTTGCAAAAACGTAAAAATTAAAAGCATCTTGGCTCTACTCTATCTCAGGAGTTCGATGGCAATTCCAATTTTAACTTGCAGCTCTTTGTTTCATTGCTTTAATTTTTTATATATAGACTAAATTTAAAAAAGAAACAAATGTTTCAGATTTGCAGAGTGGGGTAAGAGCAAGAGGGCCAATAGTTCGTTATGGATGCAAAACAGTCCAAGATTGTCAACCGGTTTGTACTCAAGAACAATGCCCACCACCCAACTGGTGCTTTTGTGCAAATAATCAGTGTGGGTGCCATCCAGATTCAACCTTTGCTGGAAATCAAACAGTAGAAAAGGAAAAGGAAGTACCAAAAAATGTGTAACTTTACAGAACTTTTTTTTTTTTGAAAGCAACTTTACAGAACTTTTAAACTAGGGTTTTCCTTAGTGTACAAGAATAAATAAAGTTTGGCACCAAAGCCCAACTGTTTAGTGATAATAATACTTGTAAACCTATTGTATTTACAAGTTATATTAAAAACTGCATGTTTGTATCTTTTTCTTGATTATCCAATATATTATTTATAATTAAAAAATAGCAAATATATTATTTTCATATTGATAAATATTGAATTATTAGGTTCTCTAATATGTCAAATCTAACTCGCATATATTAAGCGAAAAAAATACAATAAAATTTCTCGAGTTGGAACATTATATAACATAATTAAAACAAAACAAATTTACAATAAATTATAACAAAGCCAAAAATTCATTTTCCGCTTCAAATTCTTCATTAGCAAAATTATGTTCCTTGCTTGAATTAAATGTTAAGAATCGAAAGATAGATTATCAAATGCTACCACCTTCAAAATCTTTTTTCCTTGCAATTAGCCCAACAAACCTCATTTTAACAAACCTCATTTTAACAAACCTCATTTTTTTAATCAGATTCAACAATTAACTAAAATCATTATACTTCTTTAAATATTGTATACTAGTAATAATAATAATAATAATAATAATATTAATCAAAAATATTAATTATTGTTTACACTATATTTTAATTTTTAATAGCACGATGAAGAAACTGTCCACGCGATGCACAATGAAAAAAGTTACCAGTAGCATGAGCAGTTGAAACGACGTGCATGCTCAAAGTGATAATTGCCAAATGCTCTATAAAATCAAGTTCAAACACCAGAGAGGGCACAACAATCTAAGTCCAAAAATCAAACTCAACAACAATTCAATTGCAATTTCTCAAGCAAATTTCAATTTCAATTTCAATTTCTTTTTTAGTTCATTGTAATTTTCCTTTCCAAGTATTATCAATTTCTATTTCACAACTGCAATCCTTGTCGATATAACAATTTCAATTCAAGCAATCTCTTTTATTTTACAAAACCTTCTGCAGTCTTTTTTTTTCTACGCTGTCTATTTAATTTCAGCAGTTGATGAAGCCTGTACCATGGAGCCAAATCCATTCAGTCCTCTAGTTAGAAGTTCTGATAGCATAATTATTCTTGCAGTTGATAGAATTCAATACCCGAGATACTGGTTATTATAATGATAAAATAGTTAACTATTATTACGTTATTTCAATTATTTATTTGTCAAGTATAATTTTTGTATGTAGTTAAATTCATATAGAATAGTTAAATTATTTTTATCATGTATTCATAATACTAATTACGTACATGCACACTTATATTTATAAGTCTATATTTTACATAAGTCATTATATAGTTAATAATTAATTATTTATATAAAAAAATTACATGAGTAACTATATAAAATTCAGTCCAACTATTATATAAAAGAAATTAAATAATTACTCAATTTTAGTAATAAATGTTTATGGATATTATTTTTATATTTAATCAACATAAATAAAACTGATATTAAGAAATAACATATATTTTTATGTGCCTCAATAATAATAAATTTATTAAAGTAATTTAATAAATGGATTAAGCGGACATGGGTACCTAGACTCTTATTCCAAACAATCACGGATATTAAAAACATTATTCATACCCATCCAAAAACTCATTTGTCGATATCCAAACTTAATTAAACAAATCAAATCGGATTGGCTATTATCCCATATATACATACTAGGTTTGAACCATAGGATCTCCAAAGCGATATTTTTACCAATTTAGGAGTTATATTCAATTGGGATTTTTTTTTTTCCTTTTTTATAGGATTTGTTATCCAATTAATTAATTACATGACCTACTTAATCTTAGGAGGAAGGATTTACCTTCTTGCTTTGTATAGATCTTCAATCAAATATAATTTTTTTGGTCCAAAAATTAAAAAAGTACTAAATTATGGTAATACTTTTAAATGTCAATAGGTATCCTATACACTTCCAAAATAAAGAGTACTTTTAAATGGTAGTATATTTATCTTTATTATAATAATAAAAAATTATCAAGGGTATTTTTGTCCATCCAGTTATCCCTCAAATCATGCCTGACTTTATATAAATAACAGATATATATTTGGAGAAGAAAAAGCAAATAACTTAACCTATATACATAAAAGAAAAAAGACCTCCAACTCTTCAATGGCCATGAAGATGTCAATGCTTAAGTTTACGATCCTTGCCATTTTCTTACTGATCGTCCTTGGTTCGTCTCTATCGTTATTTATGCATTTGCTTTTGAATTATTTCTTAGTTTGAAAAAAATTTATCCAATATAATCCTTTTTGAAAAATTTTAGATGATTACAGTGTAGAAATTGTGATTATTATTTCCTTTTTCATAATATGAAATAAATAAACTTCATAATCTATTTTTTTAACATTGAATAATGAATAATCTGGATCTGCCATTGTCTATATATTTGCTTGTTTTTATAGTAATATTAAAAATATATATGCTTTTGACTAAATGTGAGAAAAAAGCAAATGTTTCAGATTTGCAAGTTGGGGTGCGAGCAAGAGGGCCAATAGTTGGTTTTGGATGCAAAACAGTTCAAGATTGTATTGCAAATAATCCAGTATGTTCACCAGACATTTGCAAACCACCTAACTGGTGCCTCTGCGCAAATGAAAGGTGCGCATGTCAGCCAGTTTCGTTAAGTGCTACAACCCTCATTGGAAGCTAAGGAAAAGATACCGCCAAAACCTTTTATTGGATAAGTGGAAAGGAAGATCTTAATAAAACAAAAATAAAGAAAAGTTTGAGATAATGATACTTAATTACAAATTATAATGAAGACCATATGTTTGTATCCTTGTTTTGGAAATCATTACAGTGAAAATGAAATATTTGCAGTTATCTTATTATTTTTCTTAGTATTTGATTTGAAGCCAAGTAAGAACACCATACTAATTGTTTTGTTTAATTTTTTTTTTCAAAAAGAAAAAAGTTTAATCCCGACTGAACAAATTAAAATTTTAAAATTCCATTGCATCAACAAATGTGTTTTTAAAATCTAACCGGACGTGGTCTGGTTAGTCTTCTCACTAATGTACGAAATAAAAAATTTCGAATTCAAATCCTCTTAATCACAAGAGTTTTCGTCAATTTTGTGACTCGATACCTTTTTTTTTTTTTTTTGAGAAAATGATTAAATATTATTCATAATGAATATCAGAAACACAAAGAGCTTCTACAGTATGAAGAAGCTCAAACTATAACGGAACAAGAACAAAAACCAGAAGCCCTTGCAAGAGTATGAGCTATGTCTCTTATTGTGTAATTCAGTCTAAGTTATTAAAAAAAAAAAAAATCAAATTTAGATTTTAGATGAAATATATAATTAGATATAAAAAGACCATTTAAGATAAATGATGGAAAAGACTATTAAGGGCGTTTCATTTGGCTTTTAATTCAATCAAACCTAATTTTTGAGTAGAAAATCATAAGTAAAATTGTGTTTGATTTAAATTATACATTAACGAATCTATTTAAAATAAGTTAAAATTATAAGTAAGGCGCCACTACTTATTTTATACCTATTCTTTGACCAAGTTAAAAACTATATTATCCTAATAAGTTTATATTTGTAAATGCCATCACTTCTAAGGAATTCCTTGTCTTTCTATTTATTTAATTAAGGTATCCATTCAACAATAACTTTTCATGTATAGTTTTTAGAATTTTAACTAAGTCAAAATATTAATGATATAATTTATAGTGTTCGATAGCACAACATTTATACTAATTTTTAAAATTTGCGGAAGTGACTTATGAAACGTTACTTCCATTTAACGTTTCCTTACTAAAACTTTAATTACTTTTAAAATGACTTTAAGTAGTAAGTAATCAAATCAAACACTTCCATAATTTTTTTTTACTATATTAATAAATGATATAAAAGGTACTTGAATTATGAATATCACTATTAATTATTTTATATTAAATGAATTTTCTTAAAAGAAAATTTTATTTTTTTCTATATTAATAAATGACATAAAAGGTAATTAAGTTATGAATATCACTATTAACTATTTTATAGTGAATGAATTTTCTTAAAAGAAAACTTTATCACCAACTCAGTGAATTAAGTTTCCAAAATTTGGTCATATTATTGATTGAATAGTTAATTTTTATATATTCATATGGATTTCGGTAGATTCCTTTCAAAAAAATGTAGATTTCCATAGATATCCAATAACATTAATGGTCTTGCAATTGATTACAGAGACATACATGGCAACAAAGAACAATATGAGCTAGCTGCGATACTTTATCATTTTTATTAAATAAATAAAAATTGTTTAGTACTTTGTTATAATTACATAGCCTAAGATATCTATAAATACAGTTTTCCTTTTTTTGAATATTAAGGAGAGATAATGACGAAGTCAGAATTTTTTCATAGGAGGCAGAAATATATTTGTCATTTCACGACGAATAAAAAATAAACTTGATTAAAAAACATCTAAAATTACTGTAATTATATAGACAAATATATTACACGTGGTCAATATTTTTTAATGAAAATAGTATAAATGACAACAAAATAATAGAGATGTTTTTTTAGTATAATGACTTTCAATAGAAAAGAAATAATTCTAAAATTTACATATTAGAAATTTACAATAAAAATAACTATTAATATTTAAAATTTTAAATATGTTATTGTAATTTTAAAATTCAATCAATTCAATTTCATATTATTTTCTAAAAACTATTAAAATAGAATCATGAAATACAATATTAAATTCATTTTTTGATAAATTAAATATCATATAATTATTCAATGAATTTAGAATTCGAAAATTTTTTGAGTTAATAAAGTATTAAAATATAAATTTATAATACTATTATATATTTTAATATTAACGTGAATTTTATATATTCTTAAAATGAAATTAAATTCAAAACTAAAATTTAAAAAAGGATGCAAAATTAAATAACCTAAAATTGAAATTAATGATATAAGTCATTCAAAGGTAACAAAAATTAATTTATGAAAATTGTGAGATCTTGTGTGCTTATTTATGTTTATATATTTAAACTAAATTTATATATAAGAACTAATTAAAATAACTAAACTAAAAAAAAAACAAAAATTAAAATAAAAAAACAAAAAAACTAAAACACCACTGAAGAAAACAGCAAGGGCCTTACGACTATACTAACAAACTCACTCGTGTACAATAGCTACATTCAAGGGGGTGACTAATCCTCCTGTACCCCTAGCTCCGTTATTGAAGAGGGAGATTCGAAATCTATTGTTGGATCATACATACACTTATCATTAGATTATGACTTAGTATGTAAATACTAAATATAGTTAGAATGACCAGCTAATCATATTACTATTAGAGTTATTTGTTATAATAACATTATACTTATTTAAATATTGTATATTAGGAATTATTATACTAATAAAAATATTAATCATAAAAATATGTATGGTTATGATTATAAAGGTTATAACTTATAACTCTATTAGAATATTATTTTTAATTAAAATATCAAGGATGATTATAATTCTAGTTATTATAATTATTAATAGTATTATATATTATTGTATTATATATACTTTTTTAACCATAACTACAATTATAATACTCCTTATTATTATAATACTTACTGTAATTTATAGATAGAAATACTAATTATAATGATATTGCCATTTATCATTTGTATGTAATCCTAATACTGGTTACTATATATAATGATAAAATAATTAACTATTACAAAAGGTATTTCAATTATTGATATACTTAATTATAATTTTTATATATAGTTAATTCATATAGAATAGTTAAAATATTTTTAACATATATAGTCATAATACTATATATATATATATATATGTCAAAAATTTTAAATCCCAAATTTTATGTACATAAAATTTTTTATTTTATATACGTCATTGTATAATTAAGAACTAATTATTTTATATAAAATGAATTATATGAGTAATCATATAAAATTCAACTCAACTATTATATACAAGAAATTATATAATTATTTAATTTAGTAATAAATATTTAAGAAGATTATTTTAATATTTCATCAATTATTAATATCAAGAAACATAAAAATAACTTTTTATGTGTCTTGATATTAATAAATTTATTAAAGTAGTCTAATAAATCTACTTGAAATAAGTTGAGTTATAAGTAAGGCGCTCCTACTTATTTTAAATATATCTTTCACCAAATTAAAAATTATATTATCCTATTAAATTTATAAAATGCCAACAATACCCTCACTTTTAAGGAATTTCCTGACTTTCTATTTAGTTACTGTATCCTTTATGGTAATTGTAACAAATTAAGTGACTTTTAAAATGCCTATTAGTTAAACACATGAACTATTTAAATATAAATTTAAAGTTTTTTTTGAGATGAAAATAAATTTAAAGTTTTTATGCCTATTCAGCAGTATTTTTCATGTAGTTTTTAATATCTTGTAATTTGTACTATTTGGCACTGTAGTGCTGATAGTGTTTAGAATTTGAAGGAGTTGATTATAAGATATTTTTTTATTACGGTTTGATAAAACGCTAACAGTTGGCAATTTTTAAAACAAAATTATTAGGATATCTAATTTTGCCGAATATGTGCTTACTAGACACTTTAATTATTTACTTTCAAAATTGACTTATAAATTACAAATATATTTTAAGTCGAATATTGAAAATAAATAACCACATCAAACGCTTTCTTAATTTTTTTTACTCGTAAAAGGTAATTGAGTTGTCAATATCACTATTAATTATTTTGTATAAAATGAATTTTTTTTAAAACAAAAAAGGTAGTTTTTTTTTATATATTTCGGTAGATATGCAATTAATTTTCTTGCAATTGTATACAATTCATTACAGAGAAATACATGGCAATGAAAGAACAATGTGAGCTATAGCTGCAAACACTTTTGATATTGAAATAAATTGGATTTATTTACCTTCAAAATTAGTTTCTTGTCTCCTGTCCTATAAATATCAAATAAATTCAGTTTTGAACAACACAATAACAATCAATTAAAAAATAATTAAAAGATCAAACAACATTGATCAAGCAAGATGGAGAACGCTCATCTCAACTTGGCATTACTAGCAGTATTTTTGTTCATGTTATTGTATGTCTCTCAGATTTTTATTCTTTCTAATTTTATACATATCGATATTTTATTTTAATTTCTATGAACAATTTGCTAATGTGAGCCATGAATTTATTTATTTATTATTAATTTACGGTATCAGAGTACAAAATAGTGTATTTCAGAACTTGTATATCGTGTTTTATTAATTTTCGTATATATTACATTGCTTTGATATTAAATTTGATAATCTTTAGGCATGTCAATGGGAAGAGCATCAAGAATACAAATGGATGCACCTCAGATGATCATTGCAGAACTGTTCGATGCCCAGAAGGTCTCTCTACTCGTTGCTTGGATGGCCATTGTCGCTGCGCACAGAGCCAAAAGCACACAGTTGAGCAATTTATTGATGGGAGAAACACAAAACCAGAGTTACAAGCTTGTAAGAAAGATAGTGATTGCACTTCCTTTTGTGCTCCCAAATGCAAATTTGTAAATTGCGTTGGCGGTGTATGCTTTTGTAGTTGCTAATTAAGCCTAAAAAATATTTGATTATGTTATCAAATAATGAGAATTAAATAAAGGGTGTTTGGTTATCGGAATTCAACAATATTTTTATGAAAAATTACTTTTTCGTGAAAGTAAATTTTCAGGAAACTAATAATAGGAATATTGGATTATTTTGTTTGAGTCACGATAAAAAATTTTCAAAAAATTAAGATAGTTTTGTTTGTTAAACTATTGGACTGTACTTATTTTATATTATTATTACTCTATTCAGGAATTTTTTTTTTTATAAGAGTTATATTAAAAAGAAACAACTATCTACTATTATATAATTTATTATATTATTTTCATGTATTTAACTTTCAATTAAAGAAAAAAAAAGAAAGAAATTGATATAATTACTCTAATGAAGCAAATATTTGTTGAAAGCGCTTTAATGGACTGATCTGATGTGAGCAAAATCTAGTTCATCCCAGTGGAATATGAATACTTGTGAATAGTAAAAAAAAAAAAATATTACGACCCTCCTCTTTTATCCGGGCTTGGGACTGGCTATGTAAACAAGAAATTACAAAGATGCAGCAAAAGCAATCAACATAATCATATATAAAAGGTAAGAAATGAGTTTGCACTCCAGGCCATCGCAATCATTCCTTGGAATGAGAGACTTAGCGTAGTTTTTCCTAAATTTCCTGAATTTTGAATATCCTGATTGTAATATGTTAGGTCATATGATATAAACTTGGTAGGACATAAATCTGGTAATTTACATAGGAGTTGTCCGATAATTTGGTGATATTTGAATGGTTGGAGAATTTGTTTCCGTGCAAATTTGTAAACGAGATAGATTTATGCAAAACTGGCGAAATGCGAGGTTGATGGAGGGATTTTCAAAATATAATTTTATAAAATGAATGAGAGATTTTCAATTTGTTCCATGAATTTATCTGTGATGATTTATATAAAAATTGAGTTTTTGTATCCATTTTAATATTGACAAAGATCAATTTGAACTATTTGA
Source organism: Jatropha curcas (assembly GCF_041381405.1). NCBI lineage: Eukaryota > Viridiplantae > Streptophyta > Magnoliopsida > Malpighiales > Euphorbiaceae > Jatropha > Jatropha curcas. The sequence continues at coordinate 7,458,651 of NC_143160.1, forward strand.
ATGGATTTCTCATGCACACATTCTCCTTAAATTGAATAAAACAATATAGAAATATAATAATTTCATTTATATTTTATTAATATACAAATACAATTACACATTTGAAATGAAATAATATAAAATTAAAATTCCTTTTTTTAAAGAAAATTGTTAATTCATTAATAAAGAGTATAATATAAGTACATCTTCATATTTTTATAACAGGAATAAGAAATATAAATATAGACCATTTAAATCTCCTGTTTGAAGATCATCTTAATAGAGATATCTTCCAAATAAAAACTGGTATTTTTTTAAGGACAACGGCAAAAGAAATTTCTGCAAATTTACCCTTTTCGGATCTTTATAGACTTAATTAACATCCGCATAAAAGCTTCTTTTACTGTTCTATTTATAAAAAAAAGTTCAATTTTAATTGAAAGATCAATCTTTTCTGTCAAGAAAATCATCTCCAAACAAAAAGTTTCAATTCTCTATATTTATATTTATTATTCTTATTACTGGAATATTATAATGCACTCATATTATAATCTTAATTTATTAATGAATTGCCAATTTTCTTATATATAAAAAAAAAGAATCAGCTTGTTGGGGTTAATTAACAGAAATTGGCAGACTTAATTGTGAAAGTTTGTACATGAAGAAAGCAGAGTAAATGAATCTGATAATTTGATTACTTTTTAAAGGCTTTCCTCCATTGACCAAACAATCACTATATGAAATCCTCTTGAACATTGAATGGTTTATCAAATTTGCAGATGAAAACCAACCGCAATTCAGATGAATATTTGAAGGAGCACAACCTGAAACACATGTGTTTGCTGGCAGAAATCTACTCGTAGAGAAGATTATGTCATCTCAACTATGAACTTTGGCATTCCAGGACTCACATCTTTACTCTGTCAGATGCTTATGTCCTTTTTTGTACATTTAACTGTTTTTCAAAAAAAAAGAAAAGAAAAGAAAAGAAAAGAAAAAAGTGCACATTGAATAAATTATTTTTCTTTTTTTTAGTATATATTGGAAATTGGTACATCATTTACCTGTTATTCAGAAAAAAAAAAAAAAAAAGTGTACATTTACCTGTTACAAATTGATACCTCATTCACTCTGTATATCAAATTTGCGGATCGGTTTTCATTTTAATGACTTCAATAAATATTGAATATAAAGTTATTGGAATTTGACAACTTTCTATCTAGCTAGTTAATTAAAGAAAACAATTTCACCGAATTAATTCAATAATTTCTTAAACGCCATATTTCGACAAAAGGTTTTGAGCTAGCTTTTAATGATTTGACGAAATCAAAACTCTATTTCTATTAATTATATCGTTCGGTAAAATAATTTTTATCGTAACTTTTAAAATTTAAGAGAACTTTTTATGGAATGTTAAATAACCATACATTTAGCATTTCATATAGCTTACTTAATTTGTTTTTGACAATCACATCAATTGTTTTTTTCCTCGGAATACAACTAATTAAATAGTTAATGTCCTTTTTTATAATTTTAAGTTAAACAATTAATTAAATAATTAATAACTAATAGAACAATTAACACATACCATGACAGCTATCAATTACTATAACAACTAATATTTACAAACATAATCAAAATCATTTTGCAAGTAAGGTAAGATATTTCAATTACAAAATGAATCTCCAATGAATTACTATTGTTAAGTATAATAAGCAGAAACTTAAAAGTGAATCCCTAAAATTCGTTGGACCGATTTCCTTACTTTATGAGTCACACAGCTTCATCTATATATAGAGAATCCCCTAGAGGAGCCCAAGCACTATTCTCTCCCCAGGTCAAGCAGCTGGTAGCATATCAATACAATATAGAGATGGCTAACTTATCATTGAAGCTAGTTCTTTTCCTTGCCCTGATGTTCATTGCTTCTTGTTAGTATCTCTCTTCTCTCACTCAACATATATAATTTTACTATTATGATTATTTATTTTTATTTTCATTCATTTATTTCTAATGTATTAATTTGTGTTTTTCATTTGTGTTCTATAATAAGTTAATTACTACGAGTTTTTTCATATCCAAACAAATCCTTTAGATATGTGACTATTAATCATTTTGGAGTTCCACGACTGTCCTTCTCCGTAAATATTTTTTTTAAACAATCTCCATAAATTTAATCTATTAATGTTGAAAAAAAAATAATGCAGATGTGCAAGTGGAAGCTGGTGCAATCGGAGGTGGCGAAAAACGCGGGCCTGTGATTTCATTCCGGTGTATCCAAGACAAAGATTGTGATGGTAAATGCGGAGACTTCTGTGAAAACAAAGATTGCAAATGTCAAAATCTTCATTGTGGTTGTCTGTTGAAGCCAGGCAATAATTAGAAAAATGTAAACATATTGCCCTGAAATTAATCTGATTAGTTTCAAGGGAAATTAATAAATTGTCTTTTTTTTTTTTGGCTTTTAATTTCCCCTTTTTCAGTCAATCTACGTAACTTTAATGCCAAAGTAAACTGAGGAAGAGTTTGAAAAGTATAAAATAGAAAGGTCTTCCAAGGCTCGTAAACATGATGGAAATTTTTTTCTTTGCAGGGGAACGACATAAATTTTTCATTGTCGCTCGTGAACAAGAATTTGAGGCTAATGTTATAATCACACAGAAAAAGCAAAATCAATCGAGTAAATTTGTGTCTAGTTGATATTATCGTTTATGTGGATAATGAGAAATTTCAATTTAAAATTCTTTCCTATTTTTTAGAGAAACTATTTGAATAGCTTTTTATATATATAAAATGATAAAAGCTAAATGTTCCATGTGTTAACTTTTTATAAAATGATACTTTATCGTATAAAAGTTAATTTAACCGCTATGTTACCAAATAAGAATTCAAATATGTGTAAACAATATTATTCAAACTGTTTATCTTAAATGTTGATTAGAGAAAAACAATGGTTGTTTCATGATTATAAACATAAAAATGGTTTTCGTAAATTTTAAAAATTGTTCAATTTTCTATCAAAAAGTTTGTTATTTGAAAAGGAAAATTTTATCTAAACAATAAATTTTGCTCAGTATTTACATTTTATGCTCTGAAAATAACACTATCTATTTTTTATTTATACTAAAAATTTAGTTGGTGATGCACACTAAGACGTAGTCTAGTGGTAAGTGCATATACGACCTCAAATCCCCTTCTTCAAAACTTAAAAAAAAAAAAAAAAAAAAAAAGAGCTGGTGATGCCTTATATGGTGTCGTTTAAATTTAAAAATACTTATAGAATTTTATTAAATAAATTAAAATTGCTTAGTAATTTGTTATAATTACAGAACCTAAGATGTCTATATATCATACTAAATACAGTTAGAATGGTTAGCTATATTTATTACTATTGGAGTTATTTGTTATAACAGTATTGTATTTATTTAAATATTGTATATTAGGGATTGTTATACTAATAAAAATTTTGATTATACAAATAGGTACAGTTATGATTACGAAAGGTTAGCTACTCAAAACCGAACAACGCTAATTCTGCCGAACATGCATGTTGTGTTTGTAGTGTAATTTGATGAGTAGCGTTCATACTAGCATTTAGAATTTGAGAAAATGAATTATGACATCTACTAAAAAGGACAACTAATTTTGCAGAATATATTCTTATTAAACATTTTAATTATTTATTTTTAAATTAACCTATAAACTACAAATACATTTTAATTAAGTCGAATATTGAAAGTAAGTAACCAAATCAAACACTTTCTTAATTTCGTTTAATATATTAATTAATGACATAAAAGGTACTTGAGTTAATATTTTTTATTAAATGAATTTCCTTAAAAAGATAAAAAAAAGCTTATCTCCAACTCAGTAAATTAAGTTTCCAAAATTTTGCCACATCATTGAATAGGTAGTTTTTATATATTCATATAGATTTCCATGGATATCCAATAACATTAATTTTCTTGCAATTTTATATAATTGATTACAAAAATACTACTTAACAGATGACAACTATAAAAACAAAGCTATTAGAACAATTAATTTTGTTGAATATTTTCTTGCTAAATATTTTAATTACTTATGCTTAAATTGATTAAAAATACATTTTAGGTCGAAAGTTGAAAATAAGTTACCAAATCAAACACTTTCATAATTTTTTTACTATATTAATTAATGACATAAAAGGTAATTGAGTTGTCGATATCACTGCTAATTATTTTGTATTAAATGAATTTTCTTAAAAAGCAAAAAACAAGTTATCTCGAGCTCAGAAAATTAAGTTTCTAAAATTCCGCCACATCATTGAATAGCTAGTTTTTATATATCCATAAGGATTTCCATGGATATCAAATAACATTAATTTTCTTGCAATTCTATACAATTGATTGCGAAAAGCAGTTGACAACTATTAAAATAAAGTTATTATTAGGAAAATTATTTTTATCGAACATGTCCTTCCTAAACACTTTAATTACTTATTTTTAAATTGATTAAAAATACATTTTAAGTCGAAAGTTCAAAGTAAGTAACCAAATCAAATACTTTCTTAATTTTTTTCGTATGTTAATGAATAACATAACAGGTAATTGAGTTGTCAATATCACTGCTAATTATTTTGTTAATTGAATTTTCTTAAAAAGAAAAAAAAAAGTTTATCTCCAACTCAGTAAATTAAGGTTCTAAAATTTCACCACATAGATTTCCATGGATATCCAATAACATTAATTTTGCCAAACAAGTAACAGCTTATAGAACAATTAATATTGCCAAATAGACCCGAAATCATATTGTAAGTAAGGCAAGATATTTTAATTACAAAATGAATCTCTAATCAATTACTATTGTTAAGTATAAAAAGCAGGAACATGAAAATGAAAACCTAAAATTCGTTGGATAAATTTCCTTACTTTATAAGTCACACAGCTTCATCTATAAATCGATAATCCCCTAGAGGAGCCCATTCACTATTCTCTCCCCTGGACAAGCAGCTATAGAGATGGCTAACTTAACATTGAAGCTAGCTTTTTTGCTTGCTCTCTTGTTCATTGCTTCTTGTTAGTATCTCTCTTCTCCCACTCAACATATATGATTTTACTATTATGATTGTTTATTTTTATTTTCATTCTTTTATTTTAGATTTATTATTTTGTGTTTTGTTCTATAATAAGTTTATTACTATGATTTTTCTCATATCCAAACAAACTCTTTAGATATGTGACTATTAATCGTTTTGGGGTTCCATGGCAGTCCTTCTCCATAAATGTTTTTCATTAAATAATCTCCATAAATTTAATCTATTAATGTTGGAAAAAAAAATACAGATGTGCACGTGGAAGCTGGTGAACTCGGAGCTGGTGAAAAACTTGAGCCTGCAATTTCATTTGATTGTAGCCAAGATAAAGATTGTGATGGTAAATGCGGTGACTTTTGTGAAAATAAAGATTGCAAATGTCAATATCTTCATTGTGGTTGTGTATTAAAGCCGACCAACAATTAGTAAAATGTAACCACTTTCCTGAAATTAATCTGATTAGTTTCCAGGGAAATTAATAAAATAAAGACTTTAAATTTGTCTTTTCTTTTCTCTTTTTTTTTTTTTTTTTTTTTTTTTTTTGGCTTTCCCCATTTTTTTCTTTGCAGGTAAACGATAGAAAATTTTCCCTGTCATTCATGAATAAGAATTTGAAGCTAATGTTATAATCACAAAAAAAAAAAAAAAAAAAAAAAGCGCAATCGATCAAGTGAACTTGTGTCTGGTTGAAATTATCATTTATGTGGACAACTAAAGATATCATGTTTAAATCTTTTCTATTTTTCAGAAAAATTATTTGAGCAGTTTTTCATAAAATGTTAAAAACTAAACATTATATGTGTTAACTTTTTATAAAACATTACCTTAACCTCTAAAATCTAATTTAAATACTATAAAAAGTAGCATTTAGCGTCTTGAGCGATCCAAATACTAAAAGTTTTTTAAAAAGTTATTACCGAATACAATAATTATTGGGACAATACGTTTGTATTCTTGTTATGAAAATTGTTACAGTAAAAGAAAAATATTTGCTATTATCTTATTATTTCCCTTAATATTTAATTTGAAGACAAATAAAATTTCAAATCTGTGTAAATAATATCATTCAAACTGTTTATCTTAAATGTTGTTTGGAGAAAAATGATGGCTTTTTTGTGATCATAAACATAAAAGATGGTTTTTGTAAATTTAAAAATTGTTCAATTTACTATCAAAAAGTTCGTTATTTGGAAAGGGAAATTTATCTAAACAATAAATTGTGCTCCAGTATTTACATTTTATGCTCTAAAAAGAGCACTATCCATTTTCTATTTATACAAATAGTTATAGTTAAGGTTAACTCCTATAACGTTTAACTCTTAGCGTTTTATAAAAAGTTAATCAAATAACAAAATACTACAAAAAAACTTAACATCGATCAAAACAATTAATTTTTGTCGAATTGGCACTTAATGTCTGTAATCTAGCATTTATACTAGTGTTTATAATTTGAGATAATAAAATATGAAATGTTATTTCAATTACCATTTGATGATGTGCTATTTAAACAACTAACTACTACTAAAACTGAGCTACTAAGAACAACTAATTTTGTCGAATATGTACTTATTAGACGCTTTAATTACTTATTTTTAAATTGACCTATAAATTACAAATACATTTAAGTCGAATATTAAAAGTAAGTAACCAAATCAGATATTTTCTTAATTTTTTTTACTATATTAATTAATGACATAAAAGGTAATTGAGTTGTCAAAATTACTGCGAATTATTTTGTGTTGAATGAATTTTCTTAAAAAGAAAAAAAAAAAAAAAGTTCATCTCCAACTCAGTAAATTAAGTTTCCAAAATTTCGCGATTGAATAACTAGTTTTTATATATTCACATAAATTTCCATGGATTTATATCCAATAATATTAATTTTCCTGCAATTCATATAATTGATTACAGAAATCTATTTAATAGCTATCAGCTACTAAAACAGAGTTACTAGGACAATTAATTTTGTCGAACATATTATTACTAAACACTTTAATTACTTAAGGCAAAATGTGCCTTGTTCAAATAAAGGTAATCTATTTAATTTAAGTTGAGATAACTTTAAATCTTAGAGAAAAATAAAATGAGTGAAAATTTTCGATTAGAAATGAATCTTCAAATATTTTCAATAATTGAAGAAACAAATTTCACCAAACTACATTCAATAATTTTTTAAAAACACATTTCGGCAATAGATTTTGAGCTAACTTTTACTAATTTGGAATTCTATTAATTATAGCTTTCGGTAACATAATTTTTTAAATAAGTTTTGGGGTTTGAGTAAATTTTTCATGGAATGTTAAACACTCCTACGTTAGGTGTTTCATAGAGATTAATTAATTTTTTTGGACAAGCATACCAATTGTTTTTTTCCCGAATACAACTAATTAAATAGCGAACATTCTTTTCGTAATTTTAAGTTAAGCAATTAATTAAACAATAAATGACTAATATCACAACTAATAAATATTATAATGGCTAACAATTACTATAACAAATTAATATTGCCGAACATAATCAAAATCATTTTGCAATTAAGGTAAGATATTTTAATTACAAAACGAATTTCCAATCAATTACTATTGTTAAGTATAACAAGCAGAAACTTAAAAGTGAAACCCTAAAATTCGTTGGATCGATTTCCTTACTTTATAAGTCACACAGCTTCGTCTATATATGGACAATCCCCTAGAGGAGCCCATGCACTATTCTCTCCCCAGGTCAAGCAGCTGGTAGCATTTCAATACAATATAGAGATGGCTAACTTATCATTGAAACTAGCCTTTTTACTTGCTCTCTTGTTCATTGCTTCTTGTTAGTATCTCTCCTCTCATTCAACATATATGCTTTTAGTATTATGATTATTTATTTTGAATTTATTGTTTTGTGTTTTACATTTATGTTTTATAATAATTTTGTTACGAGGAGTTTTTCATATCCAAACAAACTCTTTAGATATGTAAATATTAAAAATTTTTGGATTCTACTCTATATAAATATTTTTTTCACGGATCAAACCCTTTACCTTACATAAAATGTCTACCGAACTCCGGTGTGTCTTACACTTGAACTGTTCCTTACGGTTTTTTTGCAACAATTTTATTCATGCAGTATTCAACTCTATAACTTTCTTAAATAATCTCCATAAATTTTAATTTATTAATGTTGGAAAAAAATGCAGATGTGCCCGTGGAAGCTAGTGAAATAGGAGGTGGTGAAAAACGTGGGACTCCGAGTTTAGTCATTTGTAGCAAAGATAAAGATTGTGATGGTAAATGCGGCGGCTCCTGTTCAAATGAAGATTGCAAATGTCGAAATCTTGTTTGTAGTTGTCCTTGATTCACTATTGAAGACAACGAAATAAAATGTAACTATTACCCTGAAATTAATCTGATTAATTTCAAGGAAAATTAATAAAGATAAAGACTTTAAACTTGTCTTTTCTTTTTCTTTTTTTTTTTTTTTTGGCTTTTCCACTTCTTCAGTCAATTTACATAAATTCAATATCAAAGTAAACCGAGGAAGAATTTGGAAAGCATAAAATAGAAAGTTCTTCGTAGGCTCATGAACATGATGGGAACCTTTTTCTTTGCAGGTGAACGATATATATTTTTCCTTGTTCGTAAATAAGAATTTGAGGCTAATGTTATAATTACTGTAGAAACAACAAAATCAATCAAGTAAATTTGTATCTGGCTAATATTATCATTTGCGCGGACAAGAAGAGATTTTAAGTTTAAATTCTTTTTATTTTCAGAACCGTTTGAGTATCTTTTCATAAAAAGCTAAAAATAAACGTTACATAGATTAGTTTTTTATAAAACGCTATCTTAACTTCTAAAAGTTAATTTAAATGTCATGTTATCGAACACTATAAAGAATAACATTTGCCGAACACAACCATAATATATGTATCCTTGTTATGAACATCGTCACAGTGAAAGAGAAATACTTGCAATTATCTCAATATTTTTCCTAACATTTGATTTGAAGCCAAATAAGAATTCAAATATTTGTAAACAATATTATTCAAACTGTTTATCTTAAATGTTGATTGTAGAAAAATGACGGCTTTTTTTATTATCATAAACATAAAAGTGGTTTTCGTAAATTTAATAAATTTTCAATTTTCTATCAAAAAGTCCGTTACTTGGAAAGGAAAATTTTGTCTAAATAATAAATTTTGCTCCGGTATTTACATTTTATGCTATAAAAATAAGAACATTCATTTTTTTATTTATACTAAAAATTTGGTTGGTGATGCACATCAAGACATAATTTAGTGGTAAATACATGTACAATTTGACAATCGGTCCAGGTTCGAATTTCCTTCTTTAATATGCAAAAAAAAAAAAAAAAAAAAAAAAAAGTTTGGTGATGCCTTCTATTGTGTCGGTTAAATTTAAACATACTTTCGTATTTTATTAAATAAATAAAAATTGCTTCATAATTTGTTATAGTTACGTAACCTAAGGTATCTATAATACTAAATATGGTTAGAATGGCTAGCTAATCATATTACTAATGGAGTTATTTTTTATAATGATATTATATTTATTTAAATATTGTATATTAGGGAATATTATACTGATAAAAATATTGATTATACAAATAGTTATAGTTATAATTACAAAAGGTTAACCCCTGCAATGTTTAATTAATTTTGTCGAATTGACACATGTTTGTAGTGTAGCGTTTATACTAGTGTTTAGAATTTGAGAGAATAAAATATGAAATGTTGTTCCATTTACCGTTTGATAAAATGCTACTTAAACATCTGACAGCTACTAGCACAATCGAGTTACTAGCACAATTAATTTTACCGAATATGTCATTAGACACTTTAATTACTTATTTTTAAATTGACCTATAAATTAAATATATTCTAAGTCGAATATTGTTGAACTTTCTTAATTTTTACTATTAAGTAAGCTATTAAGTAACCAAATCAAACACTTTCTTAATTTTTTTTTTTACTATCTTAATTAATGACATAAAAGGTAATTGAGTTGTCAATATTACCGCTAATTCTTTTTGTGTTAAATGAATTTTCTTAAAAAGAAAAAAAGAAAAAAAATCATCTCCAACTCATTAAATTAAGTTTCCGAAATTTAGCCACTTCATATTATAGATAGTTTTTATATATTTTTATATATTTCCATGGACATCTAATAACATTAATTTTCTTGCATTTTTATATAATTGATTAAAAAAAAATACGACTTAATAGATGACAGCTACCAAAGCAAAGCTATTAAGATAATTAATTTTATTGAATATTTTCTTGCTAAACATTTTAATTACTTACTCTTAAATTGATTAAAAAGGTAATTGCTAAACATTTTTACTACATTAATTAATGACATAAAAGGTAATTGAGTTGTCAATATCACTGCTAATTATTTTGTTTTAAAAGAATTTTCTTAAAAAGACAAAAAAAGTTTATCTCCAGCTCAGTAAATTAATTTTCCAAAATTTCACCATATCATTGAATAGCTAGTTTTTATATATTCATATGGATTTCCAATAGCATTAATTTTCTTGCAATTCTATATAATTGATTACAGAAATAGAGCTTTTAGGACAATTAATTTTGCCGAACATGTACTTACTAAACACTTTAATTACTCACTTTGATTTAAATTGATTAAAAATATATTTTTAAGTCGAAAGTTAAAATATTTCAAAATATAACGAGTCAACCTAATCCTCGGTTTTAGAAAATTTGTCATTTTTTTATTTTTTTATTTCATAATTTTTTTTTTCATTTTGTGATTGATCTTAATTTTTTTAGTAACATAAACTGTTCATAATATTATAATTTATAATAAAAAATTAATAGAAATATATATATAAATTAGTAGAAAACTATATATATAAATTAAATTATATTTACTTGCAACTGGTAAATACATACATAAATACATACATACAGTCCTCAAATTATAATTTTTAGGAGGCATTATTATTTTTGTTAGTATACACAGTGATATTACTCTCAATATTACTCATAACAAGTACATATTTTTTGGGCCATTTGTTATAATTTTGAAGTAATAAAAAAATACTAACCACTAGCCTATTGAATAAATTGCCTTCATCCTTTTGTACTTTTCATTTCCAGTCTATATGGGATAACACTTGACACCATTTACTAAACTTACGTTCAATAAAATATAAATGCAATAAAAAATTAGTAAAATGAGTAAACTATTTTCAATAATAAAATGAGTCAAAATTTTCAATTAGGAATGAATCACCAAATATTTTCAATAATTGAAGAAACAAATTTCTTTAAATTACATTCAATAATTTATTAAAAGGCCCTGTTTGGCAACATGTTTTGAGCTATCTTTTAATATTTTGATCAAGTCAAAATTATATTTCTATTATTAATTGTAGTATTGGTAACATAGTTTTTATAACAACTTTTAGAATTTAAGGGAACTTTTTATGGAATGTTAAACACCCTTACATTTGACATTTTATATAGATTTTCTTTTGACAATCACATCAATTATTTTTTTCCTCCGAATACAATGCTAATGTCCTTTTTTATAATTATAAGTTAAATAACTAATTAAACAGTTAACAACTAATAGAACAATTAACCGATACAATAACAACTAATATTTTCTAATAGACCCAAAATGAATTACTATTTCCTAATAGACCCAAAATAAATTACTATTCCGAACATTTTAAATTATAAAATGAATCTCCAATCAATTACAATTGTTAGGTATAACAAGCAGAAACTTAATAGTCCATGCCCAAAATTCGTTGGATGGATTTCCTTACTTTATAAGTCACACAGCTTCATCTATATATGGATAATCCCCTAGAGGAGCACATTCACTCTTCTCTCCCCATTTCAAAAGCAATTGGTAGCATATCAATACAGTATAGAGATGGCTAACTTACCATTGAAGCTAGCTTTCTTACTTGCTTTGTTGTTCATTGCTTCTTGTTAGCATCTCTCTTCTCTCACTCAACATACATGATTTTAGTATTATGATTATTTATTTTGAATTTATTGTTTTGTGTTTTACATTTATGTTCTATAATAATTTTATTACTATGAATTTTCCATGTGCAAACAAACTCTTCGATATTCAACTATTAAACATTTTGGAATTCCACGGTGTTTTTCTTCATAAATATTTTTTTCATAGATAAAATTCATTATTTTACATAACCTGTCTGTCAAACTCAAGTGTGTCTTACACTTGAACTGTTCCTTACGGGTTTCTACAATAATTTTATTCGTGCAGTATTCAACTCAATAATTTTCTTAAATAATCTCTATAAATTTTGATCTATCAATGTTGAAAAAAAATGCAGATATGAACGTTGAAGCTGGTGAGATAGGAGGTGGTGAAAAACGTGGGCCTGTGGTTTCATTCCATTGTATCAAAGATAAAGATTGTGATGGTAAATGCGGCGACTTCTGTTCAAATGATGATTGCAAATGTCGAAATCTTGTTTGTGGTTGTCCTTGATTCACTGTTGAAGACAACGAAATAAAATGTAACTATTACCCTGAAATTAATCTGATTAGTTTCAAGGGAACTTAATAAAGATGAAGTTTTTAGTTGTCTTTTTTTTTTTTTTTTTTTTTTTTTTGGCTTTTTTCCTTTTTTATTTACATAACTTCAATGCCAAAGCAAACTAAGGAAGAATTTGGAAAGCATAAAATAGAAGGGTTTTAATTTGCAATTACTTAAATGTTCATGCTAAGTTTATGAATTGACATAAATATCATTAAAAGATTTCAATTTGATTGATTGAAAAAATAAAGATAATTTAATTTTGATTATTCATATTAATCTCCTGTTAAATATAAATTCTATTGGATAAAATAAAAAATTATATTATATATTATATAAAGTATATATTGAATATGGTAAAAATATAAATATTTGTAAGGATTTTAATCTTATTAGTTGAAAAAATAAGGTAATTTAATTTTGATTTGTTTATTAATTTTCTATTTAAATCTAAATTATATTGGATAAACTAAGAAATTATATTATATACTAAATAAGGTATATATTTTAAAAAAAGATATATATTAAATATGGTAAGAATATAATATCTTCAAAGATTTTAATTTTATTGGTTGAAAAAATAAAAGTAATTTAATTTTGATTGGTTATATTATAATATATAGTATTAAAAATGGTAAGAATATAATATGTTTAATTATTATCTTTAATACGATTGGTCTAAATAAGGTATAAATTGAACAAATAAGCTTTTTATTTGAATTTGCAAGCCAAATTAAGTCTTAAGAAAAAAAGTTATTCTTTAAAACTGATTTAATAAGGTATATAACTTATAAAATGAAAAGACAAAATGACACCATATATATACCACTTGTTAATCATTCAGCAAGCTCTTGATACCAATTCTAAATCACTTAGCTCAATAAATTGTTAATTAGATTCAGCATTCAAAATTCTATCCATACAAATCACCGTTAAGTCTCTAATTGCATCCTTAACTATTTTCAAATTCTTTTGATAACTATTGTTAGTTTCGGCATTGCTTAATTTTATTCTTCAAAATTGCTAAAACTACCATACTATGATTTTTGATAATTCAATTGTACATTTTTAGTTTGGATTCTTATATGATATGATAATCAGATACTTAACTATTGAGTATTCACTTTATGATTTTTTTTTTTTTTTTCATGAAAAAAAAAAAAAAAACTCATGAAATGTTTCTGAGCAAAAAAATTTTGTCAAAATTTGGAAACGTTGATTAGTTTTTTGAGAAGGAAACAATTTGATTAAATGAGAATCTAAAAACAAGATTTACTTGGCTTTCCTGCCACTTCTATTACATGCTGCAAGGTAGGGTTAAAACATAATTGCAGCTATCTGGTCTTATGTAATCTTAGATACTGGAAATTAATTGCATTAGTTTCAAAGGACCCTTTAACGTATTAGCTAGCTTCAGGTTCAAAACACAGAACACAAGCAATCTATAGATAGTGAGCAATAGAGAAAAACTTGAAGAAGAAAATTAAACAAGATGGAGAAAGCTTATCTCAAGATGGCATTACTAGTTCTATTCATCGCATCCTGTTGTATGTAATCTTTTTTTAACTCTACATTCAAGTTAATGCAAATGTGTCTTTCATTTTGGTAATTTTGTGCTTCACTGTATGTGTGTGTATATATAGAATTCTATAACTTCTTGCCGGGAAGTTGTCGAAAAAGCTCTACAATCTTTCAACCATAGTAGTGAGGATATAGCTATGAATAAAACAAAATGAAGATAAAAGATTCATGTAGTAAACCCTAGTATGTTGTTGCCTATTTTATGCTTTGTTCTATTTATTAATATATCAACTGATTTTAATATTTCCCTTCAAAATTTTTTTACTGAAAGTATTATTTTTTTTTTTTCTGACTTATACTTTGCTCTGCATTGATATTAATTTGATCAAAGCGGATATCGGAAATACAGGATTACTCCAACTAATTAGGGACTAAGGCTGAGTTGTTTTTGTATTTGTAAGCAATTATAGTTAGTTTATATATAAATTGTTGGCTAATGGAATACTGCTAATTTTGCAGGCATGTGGATGTCCAAGGCGTCAAGGGTAAATGAAGCAAATGGGTGTCTTTCTGATGCTCACTGCGCGTCTGTTAAGTGTCCAGAAGGCCTTACTATTAATTGTTTGAAGGGTCATTGCAGTTGCAAACAAAGCCAAATTGAGTCTCGTGATGAAACTATTGATGGCAAATGGCATTGCCACTCGTACAAAGAGTGTGGTCAGCTTTGTCCACCAAAATGTGAATCCAAAAAATGTGTTAAGGGTTTGTGCCTATGTGGTTGTTAATTTGTTATTAAGCCAGCGAATTGAATGTCATGAAATCACATTATATCAATAAGAAATAAGATCAGTTTAAATTCACAATCTTTTGAACACTTGTTTTGTACAATAATCAATTTTAGTTAAAAAGCTCATAGATGAATTGGCTAAAAAAAAAATGATAATTTTATTTACTGATGAGTATTAAAGGCTATACAGCGATTTTAAGTTGGTGATGGGTCTTAATACTCATGCCACGAGCCTGTATGCCACTGGATGACTCAAAATGTTTTGTTAAAACGATGACATTTTTTGTTCAGGAACAAAAAAAAAAAGACAGGATAACTTTTAAAAAATTCTTATTTTCATTTTCGTCCATGGATGAGGCTACAGATTTTATGCTATAACTTATGACATTCATCACAATTTGGGTCAGACATCCTACCTTGGAAGATGTCATAGGTGGCAGGGGCGGAGCTTAACAAAGGCTCAAGAAATTAAAAAAAAAAAAAAAAAAAAGAAATTCCTTGAGAAAAATTACATTTTGATCTTAAAAGTATAGAAAAATTATATTTGGCCACTTAAAAGTTAAAAAAAAAAAAGAAAATTTTTTTTGACTGGTCCAAAATAATTCTCCTACCTCCACTCCTGATAGGTGGTTTACTCCACTCGTTGCAGACCCGTTTTTGGTTAAAAACTTTAATTTTGTGCTATTCTTTGAGACTTGCTAAACACAGACTTTCTTTCCTTATTTCTCACGTTTAAAACCTTAGACTAAGCACTATAAATAAGAACAAAAATCTTAAAAAAAAGAGTACAAACAGGGAAGGAAGCGATAGAGAAGTGTTTCTTGGACAACAAAGATTGAAGGGATTGAGAGGTGGACGAAAGAAAACAGAAGGCATAAAAGGAGGGAGGTAGCTTAAAATCATAAGCAGGATTGGGAATGGAAGAATGGAATACTTTTAATAGTTTAGTTTTTGAAGACGGAGATGTCATAAAAGAGAAATTGGTAGATGAGTTTTGTTTATAGAAAGAAAGGGGTAATTTTGTAACAAAATTTGAATTCATTTGGAAATTTAACTTATTTTGATTATAATTTGATTTAGTTATATGCATGCCATGTGATCGAATTTATTAAATTGAATCTCTATTTTCACCTTAAACATAAAATTTTTAATTTATAAATAATTTCTATAAAATTTTGTAGAATTCATTTGTTTTGAATAAAAAAAAAATGCAAACTTGAGTTAATGCTTAATGTTATTCATCTGTTATAAAATATATTTTAGTCAGGCAGTTCCACTTTAATGAACCGTTAATTAAAAAATAATTTTTTGGTGTGGAATCAAATTCATTGCCAGATCTAATGAATAATAAATTTGAAAACAGTAACTATATCCCTCATATATCAAATATTATATAAGAAGAACCCATATTAATTTTCTAAAAATATGTAAAGGATTAATTTACAAGAAAAGAAAATTGAACTAAGATATGGTGCGACAGCCATGATTGTCCCTATCATTTTAAGTTGCTTCCCTGTTGCAGAAAGCTACTATGAATGGAACTAAACATAGAACCCAACAAGCAAAAGGGATCCAAACAAATTTCCAATCTTGTAAAAAGCAAGCTATAATTCCAAAGAAAGCTAATAAAATGAAAGCAATACCGATCAATTCTACCGCATTAGACATTTCATTGCATGTTCTTCGCATCAGCACTCCATTCCAGATTCCGACGAAGCCGACTGCTAGTGCAACTGCGATCAAGCGCGTCAGTAAAGATACATTGGCTGGATTGTATATAGAAAATAGGCCCACTGTCATGGGAACTGCTACTACGAGCACGTGCCTACCCATTTCCATTTCTCTAAGATTTTCTATTATTGGATGAAACGATGCTGTACCAGCTATTTGGTGCAACTCATTTAGATTTTTATTAGACCTGCTTGAGTTCCCAGACGCAATTTCTGGATGTGCATGTTCGGGTTCTTCAGGCACCGTTGATGGTATTGAAAATATCTCCGATGAAGAGGATGATCGGTTCGACGGGGAAGATGAAAAAGAATCGGCGTTGATGGTTATTTTGTGATCATCAGATTTGGACTGATGATCCTGGGATTGGTGAAGATCAGGGTTAGAAATGAGATCTTGGTGACCAAGAGGATGAACATGTGACTGAGAGAGAGGGAGAGAGATGGCTGCCATTGTTTTTTTGAAAGAAAAAAAAAATAGAGAGAGAAAAAAAAAATAGAGAGAATGATTCTCTCTGCATTAAAGTGTCATAGTAATGTTATAAACAGTTGCTCTGGGGTACTAACTGAGCTAAACTAACTGTACTTACTTGAAGTACCTTCTTTCTACTAGTTAATGCAGAAAAATATGACTTGGGATACTTCTAGAACGTTTGACCAGTAGCGTTTAACTATTTAATTATCAGATAAAGGTTAAATTAAAAAAGAAAAGACAAGCAGCAAGTTGCACCGCAAGTGTTTTCTCCTTTCAGCCAAGATGGTACCGATTCTCATAATCGATTCTCTTTATCTGATTGCGATTAATTAAGTTTGTGCACGACCACTACTTGTAGAAGAAATTGTTACAATATTATATAATAATATACATACATTTAATTTTTTTTTATATATATTTTAACAATAACTATTACTTAAATTTTACTAAATTAATTAACAGTAATCAAACATCAGCGGGCAAAAATAAAGTTTTAAAAAATAATCAATATTTTCTTTATTAGTTAAGGTGACACTTGAAAGTTGAAACTATGGGAGTAACTTTTAGATCAGTTCAGGACATAAATTTTGAGTTTATGATCGATTTACTTTATTTTTTATAAAATAATAGAATAATTAATTTTCTACTTTTAAAATAATGAAATGCAAAAATTAAAAGTAGCGAAAAATTGAAAATTGAAAACTGTTTCTTTATTATTATTATTATTATGCTTTTCTACATATGAAAAGGTGATGCATCTTAAAAATATTTTAAGTATCAGCAATTTAATATTTTATTATTTTTTATTAAAAAATAAATTGCTTATAAACTTAAAACTTTGTTTCATAAATTAAGCATCTTGCGATTTTAGTGCTAATTGAGCGTTTACAAAAGCTGCTGTCCAACCCATGTCGCAAGTGACGACCCTTCATTTTCTTTTATAATTTAATCTGCTAAACACCTTAATAATTCTCACAGCAAAAATTTTAATTAAATAATATTTTTTCCTCTAAAATTTTATCTTTCTAAACAAAAGAATATATAATTTATTGTATTTTCTCCATTATATCCAAATATAAGGATAAAAAATAACTATAAAAAGAAAATTGATAATTCCTTTTTTGTTTTCCTCAATTATTTTTTTCTTTCATTTTTTTTTTTCCATCCTTTCCTCTCCAAAGGAAGCCTAAAACATCTTGCACTGGAACTTCCAATCATAGCCAAATTAACTTAACCATATAGATAAATTACAGGTTTCTAGAGATTCAATCTTAAAGACTTGTCTTTTACAATATAAAATTAAAACGTTTAAGTTGTGTTCAGCAAGTAGCTTTCAGTGTTTTGACTGATCAAAACACTAAACGCTATTTTTTATAGTGTTCAATAACATAGCGTTTGAACTAGCTTTTAAATATTAAAGTAGCATTTTATAAAAAGTTAACTCATCTAATGT